>NC_090401.1:39240933-39552687 GCF_036365525.1 Heterodontus francisci | reverse complement strand
CACAAATCAAATGTGGATTTACCTTCAAACAGCTGCTCCCTATCTACATTCCCCAGCTCCTGCCGAATTTTGGTATAGTTGGCCTTCCCCCAATTTAGCACTCTTCCTTTAGGACCACTCTCGTCTTTGTCCATGAGGGTCCATGCTGTGGGTCTGGAGTCACACATAGGCCAGACCAGGTAAGGATGGCAGATTTCCTTTCCTAAACGGCATTAGTGAAACAGATGGGTTTTTGCAACAATCAATGATAGTTTCATAGCACCATTACTGAAACTAGCCTTCAATTCCATATTTTTTTTAAAATGAATTAATTGAATTTAAATTCCAGCAGCTGCCGTGGTGGTGATTTGAACCGGTGCCCCCAGGGCATTAGCCTGGGCCTCTGAATTACTAGTTGTGATATTACTACTACGCTACTGTCTCCTCCGATGAAAGGCAATGAAATAGTTCAGTTGGACGAGGTAGGAGAGGAACGAGCTAAGAGTGCAAATTTGTATGCTGGAAAGTAGTCCCTGTTACTGTTTTGTTCACTGAGAAACACAACTGCTGTGGATGAATAAACCTCGCTTGTTTTGAACATTTAGCTCTGGTCTGCATGTCTAATTAATCAACAGATCTTAGGTCTGCTTTACCGTGTAACACTAGTTAAAGCATATTGCAGGAAAAGTGCTTTAAAAATGTCCCTTTTCAGTACCGACACCTTTCAAACAACCACTTTCCCTTTGATGCTTCATCATTAAAAATTTTGAATACTGATGGTTGTTTTAAATTAATTATCGCTTCTTTCCTGGTGGAAATTCTGGACTGTCAAATACTTTTTTTGCTTTATGCTATATTGCAAAATATTGTACATATATTGCAAAAGCACTTCAGGATGTAGTTCTGCTGATCTGGCTACCAGCTCCATTGCTGTTAAAACAACCTTGTTTAAGTCATTAAGAGCAGTTAAGGTGGAAGAGACAGCAAAAAGAAAACATGGATAGAGTCGGCATGAGTGGCTGATGTACCCCCTACTGAACAGATAACAAAATGGTTTCAGCATCACTCACGTGTACTGAACTTCCCAGTTGTTGGGGAAGTTACAGGAGCCAAGGTATATAGGAAAAATTTCAAAATTGGTTTGTGTGTGCAAGTGGTAGTGGCTTCTACACATACAATTGTTTTGATAAAGTTAAAAGTTCTATTTACTTTGGCCCAAATATATTCCCAAAGGCTGAGGAAGCTCTGAAGAAGCTCACTTGAAGGTAGGCAAGAGGACTTCAGCTGGAAGAGGACATTGGGCATGTGGCAAATACAGAATGCCAACGCACCACTTAAACATCCTGCGATATTTGGTTTCCGAGAAATGAGTTGAACTCTGGGTTCATTCTAAACACAAGTACAATGGTTTGTTTACATTGTATGTTTTCTTCCTACTTGATCTGTTACATCTGTGATGCGAATGCACAATATAAGTGGGCCGCAAGCATAGAAATCTGACAATAACAACAAGAACTTACATAATGCCTTTGATGTAGCAAAACATCCTGAGGTGGTTAAAAATTGATGCAGAGTTTGCCATCTGTATGCTTCCGCCTGAGGCTGGGGCCAAGGAGGGGGATGGAACTGGTGGTTAGGGAACAAAGTTTGTGGTGAGGGCCGAAGACCATGGCTTTGGTCTTCCCAATGCTTGATTGGAGGAAATTTTGGCTCAGTCAGGGCTGGATGTCGGATAAGCAGTCTGAAAAGACAGAAGCAGCGGAAACATTGAGATATGGTAAGCTAGAGCTGGATGTCGTCAGCATACATGTGGAACCTGATATCATGTCTTCAGTTGATTTTGCTGGGAGGGCCAAGGATAGATCTTTGGGGGACTCCAGAGTTAAGAGTGTTGGGGTGGGAAGAGAAGCCATTGTAGGAGATTCTCTGGCTACAACTGGATAGGTAAAAGTGGAACCAGGTGACAGCAGTCCCGCTCAGCAGGTCACTGGTCGCTCTGCTCTGAGTTCTGCAGAGTTGCATCTTGCACCTGTATTGGCTCCTCTCCTGAGAGGTTGAGTTCTAGACCTTCTGATGATGAGAAGTTGTACAGGGTGCAGCACACCAGAGGCAGAGAGGTGACATGAGAGAATTCCAGAGGTTAGGGCCTTGTCAACTGAAGGCACAGCCATCAATGGCGGAGTGATTAATATTGGGGATGTTTAAGCGGCCAGAATTAGAGGAGCACAGGTATCTTGGAAGATTGTGGGGCTGGAGGAGATTACAGAGATAGGGAGGGGCGAGGCCATGGAGATATTTGAAAGCAAGGATGAGAATTTTTAAACTGAGGCATTGCTTAACCCGAAGCCAATGTCAGTCAGCGATCATAGGAGTGATGGATGAATGGGACTTGATGTGAGTTAGGACATAGGTAGCAGAATTTTGGATGGCCTCAAGTTTACGGAGAGTAGAACATGGAAGGCTGGCCAGAACTGCATTGGAATAATCAAATCAAGAGGTAACACAGACATGGATGAGGATTTCAGCAGCAGATGGGCTGAGGTAGGCACGGAGTTGGGCAATGTTATGGAGGTGGGGGAAAGAGGCGATCTTAGTGATATCATGGATATGTCGGAAACATAACTTGGGGTCAAATATGATGCCAAGATTGCGAACAGTCTGGTTCAGCCTCAGACGGTTGTCAGGGAGAGAGATGAAGTCGATGGTTAGGGAACAGAATGGAAACTCCGGGCCTACTTATTCTTAAATGCCAACACGCATTGTGAAGAACATTAGGTTCATTTGAACTATGTAACTGGCAAGGCTCATATCGCACTGCTATAAACTACTGCTGATTTCACCACAGGTATGAGATAAAATAATGGGATGGTTGGTCCATCAATCGTACTGTCTGGATTTCATGATAATGGATATTCCCAAGAAAATAATATGCTTGTTTGCCAGCTTCACCATCTGCCAGGTTCTTGGTTGAGCAAATCTTACCAATTTTAGTTACAGTAGAAATGTTCATTATATAATTTGACTTTACTGTGGAGTGCTTCCAACAGCAAGGCTTTCATTCTGTAGCAGGATGTAGGAATTAAAGAGGCAGCAGGCATCTTGTTCATGAAAATCAAACTACTCCACATTTTTTGGCGTTAGAGTCATCCTACATTGAAGATCAGGGTACTTTATTTAATGAGCTATTCTAATGAAAATAATAATTCATAAATCATAGAATACAGACCATTTAAATATCTGCCACTTAACAATCTTCCACTAATGGTTTCTCTGGTTTGTGCAGCATGTTTGGTGCAGTCCTATATCAATGCTAAATAAATCAAATAACTAAAAAATCTCCCCAAATGACTATGCTGCATAATCAGTAACAAAGACATCTTTCAAAAAGATGTAAAGTTGAAATTTCTATATAATTGGTGAAGGAATGTGCAAATAAAATCTATTGAACTGCTGGATACAATCTACATCCGCCATGGGGAATTGTATGATGGCCGATTTTGGCCATTTTGAGAGGGATCAGGTTAAGGTCACCTTTCAAATGGCTTCTTTCTCATTATGATATATTGTGTAGTTTCAAAGATTACAAGTTTTGTTGTGGAACTGTCCAAGTTTCTGAGCTTTAAAGGGATGTTATTATTAATTTCTATTTTGCCATACATAAACAGATATTTGTAAACAGAAGGGTGCATCTAGCATGATGATAGCTATGCTAACATATTTCAGACACAGTAATTTTAAAGACTCTATATGGCAGCCACTGGTGGACGATTCCTTTTGTTAGTTTTGTTTGTACAACTATGATTCTTTTGTTTTAGAAGACCCAATATATTTTAGTTTCATTTTTTCCTAAATGCTGATTTAGAAAAAGACTTTCTTAGCACAGGAGGAGACATTTCAGCCCTTCTTGCCTGTGCTGTGAGGTGTTTATTTATATTTAGTACATCATCTTCTTTCTCCCTATAACCTTTGATCTTATTATTTAAGTAATTACTAATTAAGTATTTCGCATCATTCACCAATTGTGACAAAACACTCCACATTCCAATTACTCTGCATGAAATTGTTTCTTCTGATCCCCCTTTCACATATTTAGTGCTTATCTAAGAGATTTATTTACTAAAGGAAATAATATATTTACATTTAACATGCCTCTTCCTTTTATAATTTTGAATACTTTTATCAACTCCTTCTTCAATCTTCTCAGTTGAAGAGAATACAGGGCCAGTAATTATAGCCTTTCCTTGTAACTCAGGCTCCTAATCGCAGGGCTCATCCTGGTAAATCCGAAGGGGTAATTAAATATCTCCTCTAGTGTGGACCCAAAACTATATATGGTTATCCGTCGCAGATGATCCATGATCTCATTGAATGGCAGAACAGGCTCGAGGGGCTACATGGCCACTCCTGTTCCCATGTTTTCCAGATGTGGCTTAGCAATCACCTTCTAAAGATTCATGATGATCTGTTTGCTTTTGTATTCAATCCCTCTCAATATAAACCCCCAAATCCCATTTGCTTTACAACAAGGATTTTTAAAATTCTGTCCATCCATGTATCCCTGTACATAAAGGCATCTTTACTCATGCACTGCATTGAGAAATTTGCTATTTAAGGTACATTTCTATTATTTGAGGAAAGGTCACACAGACCTGAAACTTAATTCTGTTTTTCACTCTACAGATGCTGCAATGAGTTCTTTTATGTTGTCTGATGCAACATAAATGAGATGCGTGGAGTCCAGTTGGTTGAAGATCTCAGACAGGTTTAGTTACAGCTAATTTATTATGTAGAGTACAGAGCTAACTGTTTGCAGAACCTTCCTTCAGGTGTTACAGTTAAAGAGTGACTCTGGCTCTGAGTCACATGACTGCATCCTGGTACTTAGCTCATTAGCATACTAAGATCTTAAAGGGATATCACTCTTAACGGCAATCATACAACATCCCCTTTCTTTCCAAAGATAAATCTCATATGCTAAAAGTAAAAATACATGAAATTAGATAACATCAAAATTATTTACATAGCTATAGAGATTATGAACTTTATACATTCAGAAGCTTAATAGTCCACATATCGTTTTGGTGGTTTGACAAATCTTCCAGATGTGGTTATGGTATAACTTTTTGGGGATGTCATCCTTGGCTGTTTTGAGTTTGCAGGCATGTTGTCACTGTGTTGATTGTTGTCCCATTGGTCTGTCACACCCTCATTGTTGGAGTGCATTCTTTCAAGTCTGCTGTGCGCAATTGTGTATTGCACACTTCTCTTAGTTGGCTATGGTTTCTTCTCAACACCGCTCTGCTAGGTGTTGTAATCTCATAGGACCTAGGCTCACTGCAAATTTTGGCTACCTCTGCAGGTAGCCATATTCTCATTGTGGGGCGTATGACCCTGACCTTTTGTCCTATGTGTAGCTGAGGTAGTTCCGCCCCTGTGTGCAGTCATGCACCATCTTCATTCTCCCCTGTTTTTCGAGCAGTGTCTCCTGCATGTCGGAGAATTTGGACAGATGATGGCTTGGCAGAGTTGCCTGCACTTGTCTGCCAAACATGATCTCTGCTGGTGACAGTAAACTCATATCCATAGGTGCAGCTCTGAGGTGAAGCATGGCAACACGAAAATCTTGTTTCATTGTCCTACACTTATAGTGATTTGACTGTGCTAACCATTCACTCGGCAGGACCATTAGATCTAAGGTAATGTGGTGAGGACGTCACATAGTTTACGCCCCATTTGGCGCACATATCTCTGAAAGGTTTGCCCGTATACTGTGGCCAAATGATATCTTTAGGTATATAGACTCAATATGGCACACAACATAGACCAAATAGACTCAATATGGCACTCAATGTGTCTGCGATGACTGCGCTTGAAGTGTCTTTTACCTGTTGGACAATTGGAAATTTGGAGAAGTAATCAGTGACTAAGATAAAGTCATCTCCATTAACAGAAAACAGGTCGGTGGTGATTTTGGATCAAGGGACTGACAGAATTTTGTGAGGGTGTAGAGGTTCGTTGCGCTGTTGTGGCTGGTGGCTCTGGCATGCCTCGCACATCCTCACTAAACTTTTGATGTCACTGTTTATCCCTGGTCAATAGACAGTGTCTTGTGCCAGTCCTCTTGTTCGCTCTATGCCCGTATGGCCTTGGTGAAGTTGTGACAAGATGTCCTCTCAGAGAGCTTTGGGCACAATTACTTGTTTTCCCTTGAAGGTGACGCCTCTCAAGATACCGAGTTCATCTCTATAAGGCCAAAAGCATCTGAGGATTTCTGGCACCTCTTTACCATGCCAGGCCAACCTTCTATGATGACTCTTCACCAGTGCCTTCAGTTGTGGGTCTTATGCTGGTTCTGATTGTAGTTGGTCACATTTGTGTTGACCAAAATGCAATAAATCGATTTTGAGCACATCTTCCACCTCGATGTCCACGCTGTCTACTTGTAGATCCAGTGGAACTTCTTCATTCTTGCTCAGGTTTGGCAATATGCTCAGCGTATCCGAGGTGATCATTTTGATACCCAGTTTGTAGCAGACTTTGAAGTCGTACCCCTGTACTTTCACTAAGAGCCGCTGTAGTCGAGGTGGTGCGCTTGTCAATGGTTTGCTCCAGATCATCTCCAGTGGTTTGTGGTTGGTTTCCACTGTGAACTACTTGCCAAACAGGTAGGTGTGGAACCTTGAGATCCCAAACACCAAATCAAGTTTTTCACACTCTATATTTGAATAATTGGACTGTGCTGAGGATAAACATTTGGATCCGAATGCAATTGATTTGCCATTCTGTAGGATGCACGCTCCTTTCCCTTTCTGTGAGGTGTCAACTTCCAGGATTGTCATCTTCCATGGGCCATGGTACTGCAGGGTGCAGGTTTCTGCTGACAATGCTTGTTTGAGAGACTCAAACATATGCTGATGGTCCTCCTGCCATACATCACTCAGCAATGATGCTTTGACAGAAAAGTTTGGAATGTATGGTGCCAAAAAGTTGAAATATCCAAGACATCTTCAGAGGTCTTTCTTGTCTTGTGGGATAGACTTATGCCTTACATCTTCGACTTTGCCTGGGCCAGGACGGATTAAGCAACCTGAATAGATGGAGCCAAAGAAATTGATCTGACTTACATTCACCTGGCAACTCTTGCTGTTAAAAACAAGCCTTTCCTGATGAGCTGCTGCCATCAGACAATGGAGATTTCGATCATGTCCTTCTTTGGTTTTTCCCATTGCCGCAATGTCATCGGTAATGCATATGCAGCCAGGCATGTTTTCTATAATTCTGTCCATATGCTGTTGAAACACATCTTGACTGACAGAAGGGTAGTCTCTGGAAGCAGTATCTTCCAAATGGTGTCCTGAAGGTAATGACTTCTTTTTTTTTAAAGCAGTAACCCGCAACTGTTGGAACAATGACTCACCTAACTTGACTGAATTTTTTGAGGCGGTGACTAGATGTGTAGATGAGGCTAAAGCAGTTGATGTAGTCTACATGGACTTCAGTAAGGCTTTTGATAAGGTCCCGCATGGGAGATTGGTTCAGAAGGTAAGAGCCCATGGGATCCAGGGCAATTTGTCAAAGTGGATCCAAAATTGGCTTAGTGGCAGGAGGCAGAGGGTGATGGTCGAGGGTTGTTTTTGCAAATGGAAGCCTGTGACCAGTGGTGTACCACAGGGATCGGTGCTGGGACCCTTGCTGTTTGTAGTGTACATTAATTATTTAGACGTGAATATAGGAGGTATGAGAAGTAAGTTTGCAGATGACATGAAAATTGGTGGTGTCGTAAATAGTGAGGAGGAAAGCCTCAGATTACAGGACGATATAGATGGGCTGGTAAGATGGGCAGAGCTGTGGCAAATGGAATTTAATCCTGAGAAGTGTGAGGTGATGCATTTTGGGAGGACTAATAAGGCAAGGGAATATGCAAAGGATGGTAGGACCCTAGGAAGTACAGAGGGTCAGAGGGACCTTGGTGTACTTGTCCATAGATCACTGAAAGCAGCACAGGTAGATAAGATGGTTAGGAAGGCATATGGGATACTTGCCTTTATCAGCCAAGACAAAGAATATACGAGCAGGGAGGTTATGATGGAGCTGTATAAAACGCTAGTTGGGCCAGAGCTGGAGTACTGTATACAGTTCTTGGCACCACATTATAGGAAGGATGTGATTGCACTGGAGAGGGTGCAGAGGAGATACACCAAGATGTTGCCTGGGCTAGAGCATTTCAGCTATGAAGAGAGACTGAAAAGGCTAGGGTTGTTTTCCTTTGAACTGAGAAGGCTGAGGGGGGACATGATTGAGGTATACAAAATTATGAGGGGCATTGATAGGTTAGAAAGGAAGAAACTTTTTCCCTTAGCAGAGGGGTCAATAACCAGGGGGCATAGATTTAAGGTAAGGGCAGGAGGTTTAGAAGGGATTTGAGGAAATATTTTTTCACCCAGATGGTGTTTGGAATCTGGAATGCACTGCTTGAAGTGGTGGTAGAGGCAGGAACCCTCACAACATTTAAGAAGTAATTAGATGAGCACTTGAAATGCCATAGCATACAAGGCTATGGGCCAAGTGCTGGAAAATGGGATTAGAATAGTTAGATGCTTGATGGCCGGCACGGACACAATGGGCCGGAAGGCCTGTTTCTGTGCTGTATAACTCTATGACCTGATTTACCTGCAGCCTGTTTAGTTTAGTTTAGAGATACAGCACTGAAACAGGCCCTTCGGCCCACCGAGTCTGTGCCGACCATCAACCACCCTTTTATACTAATCCTACGCTAATCCCATATTCCTACCACATCCCCACCTGTCCCTATATTTCCCTACCACCTACCTATACTAGGGGCAATTTATAATGGCCAATTAACCTATCAACCTGCAAGTCTTTGGCATGTGGGAGGAAAGCGGAGCACCCGGAGAAAACCCACGCAGACACAGGGAGAACTTGCAAACTCCACACAGGCAGTACCCAGAATTGAACCCGGGTCGCTGGAGCTGTGAGGCTGCGGTGCTAACCACTGCGCCACTGTGGCTGCAGGAAGGGTAGTTTTTACAGCTATTTTACCTGTGGTCTTCAGTTCTACACTTTGTCTCCTCACCACAGCTGCCACCATGTAATGGTGCCTGATGCAACATAAATGAGATGCGTGGAGTCCAGTTGGTTGAAGATATCAAACAGGTTTATTTACAGTTAACTTCTTATGTACAGTACAGAGCTAACTATTTACAGAACCTTCCTTGAGTTTTACAGTTGCAGAGTGACTTTGGCTCTGAGTCACATGACTGCATCCAGGTACTTAGCTCAATAGCATACTAAGATCTTAAAGGCAAAATACAACAGATGCTGCCTGACCTGCTGAGTATTTCCAGCATTTTACGTTTTTCTGTATTATTCTGCATCTGCCACTTAACTCTTTTCCTAGGCTGTTTGTGTGACCTTGAAATCTCCACTATTTCAGTCATTGAGTATGTTTAAAGTAGAGTATGCCCGGCTAGCTCAGTCGGCAGAGCATGAGACTCTTAATATCAGGGTCGTGGGTTCGAGCCCCACGTTGGGCGTCTTTAATCTCTGGTCTTCTATGGGCGAATCTATTTCTCCCGCGCTGAAACAGAATCTTTGGGCGGTGCAGTGGTTAGCACCGCAGCCTCACAGCTCCAGCGACCCGGGTTCGATTCTGGGTACTGCCTGTGCGGAGTTTGCAAGTTCTCCCTGTGACCGCGTGGGTTTCCGCCGGGTGCTCTGGTTTCCTCCCACAGCCAAAGACTTGCAGGTTGATAGGAAAATTGGCCATTATAAAATTGCCCCTAGTATAGGTAGGTGGTAGGGGAATGTGGGGATGTGGTAGGAATATGGGATTACTGTAGGATTAGTATAAATGGGTGGTTGATGGTCGGCACAGACTTGCTGGGCCAAAGGGCCTGTTTCAGTGCTGTATCTCTAAATTAAGAAATTAAAATTAAGAAATTAGCAACTATAAATTCCATTGAGTACAAAACCCGACAGAAAAAATGATCCAAACCGTGACTAGCAAGAGAAATTAAGTTTTGGGCGGCACAGTGGCGCAGTGGTTAGCACTGCAGCCTCACAACTCCAGGGACCCGGGTTCGATTCTAGGTACTGCCTGTGCGGAGTTTGCAAGTTCTCCCTGTGAACGCGTGGGTTTTCGCCGGGTGCTCCGGTTTCCTCCCACAGCCAAAGACTTGCAGGTGATAGGTAAATGGGCCATTGTAAATTGCCCCCAGTGTAGGTATGAAATATGGGATTACTGTAGGGTTAGTATAAATGGGTGGTTGTTGGTCGGCACAGACTCGGTGGGCCGAAGGGCCTGTTTCAGTGCTGTATCTCTAAAATAAAATAAAAAATAAAAAATAGAGATTGATAGATTTCTAAATACCAATGACATAAAGGGATATGGGGATAGTGTGGGGAAAAAGGCATTGAAGTGGATGATCAGCTATGATCATATTGAATGGCAGAGCAGGCTCGATGGGCTGACTGGCCTACTCCTGCTCCTATTTTTCTATGTTCCTACTATTCTGCAAAATGGACCTAACAAAGGTCCCTGGAGCATTAGAATAGGTAGGAGAGCAAAAGGGAAATACAGAGATCGAGGGGTCAATTTATCTTCCCCACCTGTTGGAAATTGGATGGGTGGACATAAAAAATGGAGTAGGAGATTTACCTTTCCATTCCAGCTTCGATCTGAGCAACTACAATTTAAATTGCAGGTGGTAAGGACAGCCATCCAAAGCCAGTGGGGTCCTTCTTTAAATATTGCAGATTCGGCTCCAATGATGTCATCGAGACCCGATTATTATCACCTGAGACCCAATTGGAGACTTCCATCCTAGGCCAAAGTTGGCGAGGTCTGAGCACCAGGCCAGAGGGGGTGCAGGCAAGTGTAGTTTTATGCATTTTTTACAGGACTCCTTGTGGGCCTGGAGGAGCAGGAGTTCTCTTTTGGGCCCCACAAGAAACTCTGGATGTCCCCAACCCTGGGCTTGCCACTACCTGCGTTGACCTCGATTCTCCTCCCTGAGACCTCACTTTGTGCTGGGGACTGTTCCCACAAACCCCATTGGTAAGCTTTGAGCTGCCTGATTTTGTGGAAGACAAGGATGATGAAAGTGCACTGCCATTTGATTTCACACACATAGCCACCAGCTTACATACTGACACTGCGCCTAAAGGATAGCATAGAGGTGGGATCTGTACATAGAGTCATAGAGTTATATATGGCTCTGAAGGAGGCCACTTGGCCCATCGATGTTGAGACACACAGGGCACAAAGGGCCTGCAGCCAGGGCAGGGGCAAGGATAGTGCTCATTAGATGGCACAGCCGCACATGGGTTCAGCTGTAAAGGAGCCAGATAAGCACTTCAATGGGACAGCATACAGATGAATGCTGATGGATATGCACAACGAAATGCTTGCACTGGGAAATCTTCCAAAAAGTCTGTTGTCAATGTCCAGGGGCATGGAGGAGTCTGGTACCAAACTGGCACAGAGCTTTGTGCAGAGCTTGGAGCCCATCCTTTCATGCATGGAGGTGGTGGCCAACTCCAACAGCAGACTTGTGTATCCAACTATGATACAGCATCTAATGGCCAATGTCTCAGCTTCCAGTGCAGCACAATTAGCTTCCAGTGGTATCCTGAGTGCTACAGTGGAAGCCCAATCTGAAGTCATGCAGGCTCAGACACCTGCCATTATGGCTGTGGATACCAGTGCGTAAAGGGGCTTGCAGGGATCACAGAAGTCCAGTAATCTGTCCAACACCTTGCTAGGATTGCTGAGGCACCAACCCGGAGGAGTAGCAGTGGCCCCATGCTGCACAAACCTGCTGTCCTTTCTCAGGAAGACAGCATTCATCCTCCCACCCTTGTCACTCCGCCAGTGTCCTTACTGTTGCCCGTCAGCCATCCCAGACTGATGCCACTCATGCTAAGATGGTGTAGTCCACAGCTGGGCCTTCTAGGCTCAGCGCTGCTCCAGGTCATCCTGTAAGGCCATCTGCAGACTCCTCCATTGAAAGTCAGCAGCCTTCCACCAGCCATGCTGCAGCCACTGTGGTAGTACTATGTAGGAGCACTAGGTCAGGCTAAGGTAAATGGAAGACAGGCACTAAGAGAATACACAAGGGTGATTAGTTGACTTTTGTATGCAATATGGAATGGTTTCATTTATAAATTTGGCTGGAATATTTACTTTGTGGTGGCTTTAATTTAGCATTTTGGCCAAACAGACTCTGATGGTCAGCGACAGAGCGAAGGTAATGTGAGGGAATAGAAAGAATTGGTGGTGTATGGGGAATTGGTTTGCGATTACTGGTATTGCAGTTGGATGAGTGCATCATGGGCGTTTGGGTAGAAAGGGACTGTGTAGGTCGCTTCCTCCTCCTCCTCCTCCTCCGCCTTGTGCTCCTGCTCCTGAGCTGCTCACTGTATAGCTGGTGGCATGAGCTGTCCCCTCATGATGGCGAAATTATGTAGCATGCAGCAGACCATGACATCTTGACACCTGCTTTGGCGAGTACAGCAGCATCCTCCAGACCAGTCCAGGCAGCAGAATCGTTGTTTCAGCAAACCAATGATCTGCTCTATCACAATTTGTGTGGCAGCACGACTTTCATTGTATGCCTGCTGCTCTTGTGTGCATAGGTTGTGCATTAGAGTCATCAGCCATTTGGTCATTGGATAGCCCTTGTTTTCTAGTAGCTCGCCATGCTGGCTCAACTGCAGCTGACTTAGTAAACCGTTGCCAAATGAGGGCGTCATAACTGCTGCCAGGATACCAGGCACTGACCTGCATGACTCTGTGCATATGATCACATGCCAGCTAGCTGCTGTGGGAGTGGAATCCATTGTGGTTCTGGTATAGGGCAGAGCTGATGTGCATGCAGTCAATGGCACCCTACACCGTGCGGAAGCTTGCAATCCTAGCAAAGCTGCGTGCTCGCTCCACCTGCCTCTCTCTGTCAAGGGGGAGTGAAATATAGTTAGCTCTTAATTAGTGGAGTGTATCAGTGACCTCCCTTATGCAACAGTAGACAGCAAACTGCAAAATCTCCAGCCTGGAAGGAGCCAGATGCATAAAAGATCATCGCCACTGTCACCTTCACAGCTGCTGGCAATGCAGTCCTTACTCTGCTCTGTGGTTGCATTTCTGAAATCTGCAAGTGGCAGATTTCAATGAGGGCCTTCTTATGGAAGTGCAAACATCTGATGCTTTGTTCCTCCCTGGGGTTCAGGTAGCAGCTTTGATCCCTGAACACCCTGGGTAGAAATGGCCACCGCTCAGAGCCCTTCTCCCCCTCTTCCTCCTCCTTCTCCGAGCAGCTTATCCTCCTCTGCATGCCCTCTGTTCATACTCCATTTCATGCTGTGTTCCAAGGGGAATACATACTAGTGCACCCATGTCTGGGAGCAACTGTTTTGTGCAGAACCCTGACGTCAGCAGAAAGTACTTGAGCCCTGCCACACCACTCCCTGTAGACTTTTGCAACTTTAAACAACTATAGAAAGCAACAGCACTTGTAGAATCAAAGTAACAGCCAGAAAAAATCAACCAACAACTAACCTGTAAGAAGTTGGTGATCCCTTTAAACAGTGCTGGTGAGAGGTCCTTCCTGCTGCTGAATGTATATTCAGCTGTGCGTGTTTAAGAGCTCCAAAATAGCAGCAGTGGCATCAAATCACTATTGCACGCTGATTGACCTCAAGATCTGCTTACTCTGCATACTTCCAGTGGGTCTTCACTGCACATGTGCGCTAATGCCCTCACCAATATGGCACCTGGTGTGCTTTGCCCCAGAAGTGCCTCGGATACCATTTTGGGATGGAAACAGCACCCGTAGCACCAAAACAATGAGCGTTACCAATCCAAATTTTGCACCAGATGACTTTCGTCAAGCCCGTTCCTTTTTGCCACCTACTTCCATTGGCAGCTCCGGCACTGGGGATCACTGACATGATCGGGGTCCAAATGTCCAAAATGATTTGACTATAACATTTAAATATTAATGAGGCTTGAGACAGGTGGCTTTGATGCTGCTGAAAAACTGGCAATTAAAATGGTGGCAGGCAGAAATGCATCAGAATGCAACGGCGAGCATCCAACTGCCATTTTAACCACCCGTCTGGCCAGTTTCTGCAGGCAGGCAAGGCTAAGATCAGCTATTTAGAGAAAGAAAAAGGAAATATTGCAATATCTGTAGAGAGAGAGGAAATATTAAGATAACCGATAACTGTAGAGTCAGAGAAAAAAACCAATTAGAAATGTGAAAGCAAGGCAAGTAAAGCTTTAGCCAGGTAGTGTTAAATTGGGAATAAAAACAAAAAATGCTGGAAATACTCAGCAGGTCTGGCAGCATCTGTGGAGAGAGAAGCAGAGTTAGCGTTTCAGGTCAGTGACCCTTCATCAGAACATTTGCAGTATTTTGCTTTTATTTTAGTGTTAAATTGGGACTTGGGAAGGCAAGAGAGAACACATTGGAAAACTTCGTAACACAGCCAAGGTTACTCAAAGTGTGAGAATGTCATTGGAGTTGGGGGTTCCCACCTCTGAATAACTGTTCAGTTAATGAAAGTTACAGGGTGTAATTATAGAACTCACTGTCTATGAAGATGGTGGAAGTGGAGATGATCAATAATTTCAAAAGGAAATTGGATGGCTACTTGACGGAAGTAAACTTGGGGAATGGGAATGACTGGATGGCTCTCCAGAGAGCTTGCATGGACTCGATGGGCTGAATGGCCTCCTTCTGTGCCATGTTGACTCTATGGCTCTCTGACTCTGAACAAACACTTGGAGAAAGAAGGAAAAAATTTCAGAGTAGAAAGAGCAAGGAAGAGAAAATGCGGAAACCACAGATAGCGTTCAGAAATCTGAGCAAAACATTACAAATAACTAGAGAGAATACAGTAACCAGAAAGAGAAGGAAAATATAGAAATAATTTACTGCTATTGGACCAGAATAGTATTAGCCAAAGCTGGGTAACTTAAATTAGCATATGTCTATGTTGCACAGTTAATAATATGAATACTTTGGGCTTCTTTTTATTGATCATTGTGTTAGCAATATCCTGAAAACCTGGCAAACATTGATTTCAGCAGTGCTGTGGTTTGGGAGACAGGGAAGTGAAGTGAAACAGACAGATAGATATGGGGTGGGTGCGCTTTCTTGAGAAGTAAGAGGAAGAGACACCCCTCTGAGGGAGAAAGATCCTCTGGGATTTGGTTGAAGATGGGAATTATGTAAAGCAGATGATAAAAAGGAAGAGATACTCTATCGTGAAGAGAGAAATATCTTGGGAAATATGGATTGGGAGGGAGACGGAGAGATGATTGCTAGTGTGGGCGTTTCATCTCTGACTTTGCTGGGAGAGGGATGACCGGCTGCTTCTGGGGCTGACTGGACCTACTGTATAAAGAACCTATCCTCAGACTCACCATAAGCAATGCCAAGGGTGATCTGCTAAGAAGGAAACATGCTCCAGATCTTATATACCTGATCTTTTATTAAAAGAAGGAGCTGACTTGTCAAGTTTGAGATGTTAAACAGTTTTGATCACAATACATATTATGGACATTTGAAACCTATATCACAAAGCTTTTGATTTTATTTTATTTCAATTGAGTTATCAATTCAGTCAGTGGTGAAATTAACACCATAAAATAAATTGTATGTAATTGAACGAAAATTGAGAATTTCAGTATTTGATAGCTCTTAGAAGTGGTACTGTTGGAGTCAACCTACTCCAGTATCAACAAATAGAGTTTCTCACATGCAGAGTGGAGTACAGGAGTGGGAGCTTGGTATAAAGTTGGACCAATTCAAATGTGCCTCCCTTCCCCCTTACCCCAATGTCCAGCCTCCTTTTCCTCAGACCCCAGTTTTGAGTTACCACCTCCTGTTTCTCTCGTTCTTCTAAATTCCAGAGAGTAATAGCCCATTCTCTCTTCATAGGACAACACTATTATCCCAGGAATCAATTTAGTGAACATTCAATGTACCCCTTCTAAGGGAAGTATATTCTTCCTTAAATATGGAAACCAAAATTGTACACAACTCCAGGTGTGGTCTCACCAAAACCCTATACAATTGCAGCAAGACTTCCTTACTCTTGTACTCCAACACGCTTGCACTAAAAGCCAACATACTATTTGCCTTCCTAATTGCTTGCTGTACCTGCATGTTAACTTTCTGTATTTCGTGTACAAGGGCATCCAAATCCATCTAACACCAACATTTAACAGTTTCTCACCATTTAAAAAATATTCTGATTTCCTACTCCTCCTATCAAAGTGAATAACCTCACATTTACCTTCACTATACTCCATCTGCCACCTTCTTGTCTATTCACTTAACCTGTCTATATCCATTTTCCGACAGGTTGGGCTGAATTTTTCTGGTTGAGGTGCAATCCCAACGTTGGCCTCAATTCTGGGTTGGGAACCTAGAGGGGTCATGGCGGCTCGTCAGTCGCAATCTTGCTGGAAGTGGCTAATCAAAATGCCGCCTCCGGGAGCCCTGTCCAATTAAGGACAGCGGGTGGGCCAGGAAAGCGGGAGCCCCAATAGGAAGGTCCACAGCTGGCAGCCCCACCAGGAGAGGTGGACGCTGCTGATGCAGGCAGGAAACCACGAGGATGCCACAACATGGAGGGGTTGTCTGCAGCATTTGGAAAAATTAAAAATCACACATGGCCTCAGCTATCAGGTCATCATTGTAGAGGGGGAGCCCCTCCACAGAATGGTTTGCAGTCGTGGCTGTGGCCGTTGCATCCCACCGGGTCTTTGCAGGGTGATTGAGAGGAGGTGTTGATGGACCCCATACCCCCCCACCCCCCAAACCTGCTGCCGGGAGGCCACCTCCAATTATCTGCTGCACTCCAGCCTCAGCGAGGGGCCAATCCGCTGTTGGGAAGATTCCAGCAGTGCCATCAACTTTGCCCCAGTTGGCCAGTTAATGGGCCTAATAGGCTACCTACTGCTGCTGGGCGGGTAGCCTCTGACGCGTTGACCCCGCTTTTGGAAAGATTGCTGGGAGGCAGGAACGCGCAGGTAGCCGGCCCGATGTGCGATTTCAAACTTTGCTGCCAGTCTGACCTAAACCCGCCTCTGTGGGCCTGGGAAAAATTCAGTCCTTTATGTCCTCCTCACTGCTTACTTCCCCACCTAGCTTTGTATCTTTGTGCTGTAAGTTAGACATTATTTGCAAAAGTGAAATAACTCACATCTGTTGGTATTTTCAACAAGGAGGTAGAAGTTACGCTGTAAATATACAAAGCCCTAGTTAGGCCAAGACTGGAATACTGTGTTCAGTTCAGGTAACCACACCTTAGGAAGGATATATTGGCCTTGGTGTTATGAATGCTGGACTTTGTAGCATGATTATGTTTTTAAAAATTGTGACTTTTAATATAGTGTCAAAATGAAGTCAGAAGAAACATGTGACTTCACATCAGCTCTGCTTAAGGACAAGACAGGGATCTTGGTTACCAGGACAACCAGGAATCCAGATCAAAGACTCTTTAAAAAGGCAGAAGACAAGGTTTTAACACCTGAAGAACAATGGGTTTCACCCTCCCAGACTTTCAGGTCGCAAACAAGGAGTCAGTGGTTCTGAAAATGCAAATGCGAATTGCAATTGCTAACACCTGGAAACAAAGGAAAACCCAGGTCGCTCTGCTGTAACCAGACTTGTGGGCTCTGCATATTGAAAAGGCAAATGATTGTTGACTTTTGTTTCTGGATAAATTCTACAGATTTTGAGAAATTTGCAGGCTGTAAGGAAAACAGGACGATAAAGATAAGGGGTAGCAGCCTCTGTAGAGAGAACACTGACACAGCAAAAGGCTGTGAAGATTTGAACCCAATTTGAAAGTTGAGGTTTGTGGAGAAGAAAAGACCAAGAGGATCACCAGAAATCACCTTATTCGTGGACATCCAGGTTGAAAGTGCCTGGAAGAAGTGAGCAGAGAGGACATTGACTTTAAGAACGACTGGAAGATTCAGCCCATTTCAACTGGGAGGAGTTTAGGACATTTAGCTGCAAGGATATTGCTTCAAAGGTGGACTGTGTAACATATAAATGTGGTGTGGGGTTTTCAATTGTTTTTACTCAGTGAAGAAAAAATACTTTTCTCTGCAAGTTGGAGTATTAGCTACTTAAAGTACTGTTTAATTAATGGCGATTTTTAGTTTAGTTATCATAATAAAAGTCTTAAAAGGTGAAATCTTGTCGGGTTATTCTTTAAATTGGTTTGGGGTGTTCATGTCTCGTGTTTTAAAGTTAACGGTCTCACTGAGGTCGTAGCACTTGGAATGGGTGTAGTGTAGATTTGCCAGAATGATATCTGAACTCCAAGCACTAAATTATGTGGAGAGATTACACAATTGACTAGAATTTAGAAGGTTGAGCGGTGATGTGATCAAAATTTTCAAGATATTAAGGATAATTGATAGAGTAGATAGAGAAAAACTATTTCTGCTGGTTGGAGAATTCAGGACTAGGTGACATAGCCTAAAAATTAAAGCCAGGCCTCTTGGAGGGAATAAGGAAACACTTCTACATGCAAAAGGTGGTAGGAAGTTTGGAACTCTCTTCTGCAAATATCTGTTGATGTTAGATCAGTTGTAAATATTAAATCTGAGATTGATAAATTTTTGTTAACCAAAGCTAATACGGAACATGGGCAAAGGCAGGTATTTGGAGTTAATCATAGATCAGCCATCATTTTAGTAAATGGCGGAACAGACTCGAGGGGCTAAATGGCCTCCTCCTGTTCCTATGCTCCTAACATGGTAAAATTATATAATTTCAATTAACATCTATTAGATGGCTTAATTTATTGTCAGCAATAAGCTAACATGTGACTTGTTGGAAAATGCACTTTGATTTGTCTGATGGTAACTGGGTCATAATTCATTCATTGTGCAATGTTGCTTAACACCCAAGAATCCAAATATAGACCTGTAAATATTTTTAAAAATCAAAACTGTTAAAAAAAATCAAAAGACATCGCAGTGCTGCTTTCATAGTCAGTGGACAACAAGCTGAAGTCCCGGTTTGGCGTGCCAGTTTAAACTTGCCTGCCCTTACTGAGAAGCAACTGGCAGCAAAAACACAGCTATTTCCGAATGCTTTTGGAAAAAAAGTGACAGAAACAATCTTATCTGCAGAAATCCACCCCTGCCAGCCTGTTTCAGAGAGGCTAATGATCACTGCGGAGAGTTCTGTGGTCCAGAATGTCCTCCTCTCCCCTGAAGGGGTCAAGAAAAGAGAACAAAGTTGGAGTTTTTAAAAAGTGGAAAAACATCAGTTTTAAAGCCACTGGTCTCTTCAAATCAAAGGGTAAGAGCACTTTTTAATTGGCACATTTATCTCGGCTTGTGTTAGTTGTAAAATATATATCAAATGCTGCAGACAAATGAAGATTTGATGTTTTAAAGGGTTTTAATTGCGGACTCAGTAAGCCAACAGAATGAGATGTTGTCTCTTTAATCTTGCATTTTCCCAAGCCTTTATTTTACTGTGAATCTTAATTGTTTGCATGCATCTTCCAGTAATAAAAGCCTCTGATCTTTCTGCGTCATGTTGAGGAGATCAGATTTAAATCTGTTAGCAATAATCTGGATCCAATTTTAGAAGATGTGTTTTGGAAATGTAACTTGATTCCTTCTCTGTTTCTTCAGATATGCTGCAGTAAAAGTTTTGAGCCTTAAGCACCGGGCAGATTGTTCCACAGCTCGTTATTTGTTCACAAATTTGTTGCAACTTTTATAATATTGCATTAAATTTGCAATTTACTGCTAGCCAATCATTTCAGTGGATGTGTGCCAAACTAGCAGACTCTGCACTGCAATGGAACGTTTCAGTTAAAAACATATTTAAATGTCAAATGAGTACAAAATTCATAGCATTAAAATTTGTCAGAAAGGAGATTAAGATAGGTGGACAAATGTCTAGAGAAGAGCAGGGAGTTCCTCCGCTACCTTGCAATCAAATCCAGATTAACTAGTCATAGAACCATAAAATCCATAGAACACAGGAGGGTCATTCGGCCCATCGCACCTGTACTGACTCTATTTCCATTCCCTTGTCCTTTCCATACCCTTTTAAACTTCTCTGTTTCAAAAATTCATCTACTTCTCACTTAAAAGCTAACATGGATCTACTTCCATCATGGTTTCTGTCTATTATGGATTTTGCTTCACTATGCCCTCTGGTAGGGCTTTTCATTTCTTCACAACACTCTTTGCTTGCATTATTACCTTATGATTCAATTGGCTTGGAAACACAAGATCAGATGAACTGTAATTGACTTTGTTGAAAATCCACTTACATCAGTTTTGTATTATAAACAAATAGATCACCTTTTGGTTCTACAGCATTCAGGTAGCTCTCTTCAGTAAAACCAGGCACCTATGTCTCTGGTGTTATGACCAGGTGTGAAAGAGATCTAGGGGTTTCCTTTCAGCCTTCACCTGGTCTTACCATAACAGGGTTTAATTTTAAACACACCGTATTTTTTTACCTCCCCCTTGGTGAATCCTTGTTCACTGCTTTCCAATTATAAGGCAAAGAAACCAGCACAAACTGGCTTTCTCAGGTTTAAAGAAGAAAGATTGAAATTTATTAAACTTAAACTTAAACTCTGATTCGGTTAATGCCTACGGATACATAATGCGCCCACGCTAGTATGCATACGCGATACACACATGCAGATAGGGACAGAAAGAGCAGAAGAAAAATAACGTGGAAAAGTTTGAGGCAATCTCTGAAGAGGGTTTTTTGTTACTGTGCTTCGAGCTAGAGTCCGTGTAGAGTCCGTGATTGTAGGTAGATCTTGCTTTTCATTGGGTCCCAGTATTCTTCTTCAACCTTGTTCACTGTAAGAGACTTCTGTCTCTTGAGGTTCATGTGTCTTCAGTGGGTTTTGGAGTTCCGTGAGAAAGACATGGGAGCAGAAAGACAGGAGAGGCAGTGGCGAGCCAGCCAGGAGAGGTCCTTTCAATCCAGGAGCAAACAGCTTTCTGCAGACTCTCAGTTCAAACTGTACAATTCAGAAAAAGACCCAGACTGCCAAGGAGGTTAGTCATGTGACTAACTGGTTTGACCATGTCTGTTTGTGAATTGTATTGGAGCAGGGGATAGCTCCTCTGTCCCAAGTACTGTCTGTTAATTTGCAAAAGTGCCTTTCCAGCCAGGGGCCTGGCAACCCCTTGTCACAGGCCTTCACTTCTTAATGTCCATGTGGCAAAATTAATATGCCTCATTCTTGGCAGGTGAGGGCCTGCATGACACTGGCTTTTGTCATTTATTTTTATATGCTGCACTGAGTTTGATGGCCTGCTGCTTTTGTGTTTCCCTTAACTTTTCTAATGACCAGTGTAAGAGATTTTGATACCACTCATAGATCTTGACAAATTAAGTAGATGGGCTAAAGAACAGCAATCTGCAGATGCATGTTTAAATCCAGGCTGCCAGAAATGTCCCCTGTAGCTAAGTGTCAGCTGGTGCCAGAGATTGGCAAGGCTTTACTTCCTGCTCCTATTCCCCCACCCCACCTCACCTTTCCCCCACCACCCCCAAACTGAATATTAATAAGAATAATTAGATCAATCTTTGACCTAATTTTCCAGTGTCAAATGGAGACCTGCTATTGCAGAACAAATTATTTTGCCTGTGGCATCAATGGTTTGAGCTATATTTTGAAGAGATAACTTGTTGCTAGCGAAGGAAAGTTGAAAACTCTAAACTCACAGGCGCGGCTCACAGTGCTGAACTTGCGTTCATCAAATAAAAGAAAATTGAGAGGAGACATGATCCGGGACTTTAAAATAGCAGAAAGCATGGATAACACAGGGGTATAGATCTGTGCTCAATAGATTTTTGCTAGACAAGTGTATGAAAGGATATGGAGTTGAAGCCAGTGGATGGAGTCAAGATACGGATTAGCTTCAGAGGCTGAATGGCCCAGTTCTGTTCCTTTGCTCCTATGTATACAGGCTATTTATCATAAATTGCAATCAGAGACAAAGAGGGCAAAAGTAAAAATGAAGAAGCTTACTGCAAGCCTGGAAATTAAGAGAATGATCTTCCTCACAATGTCATAGATATATTGAATATATGTCCATCAGAAACAATGTTGAACATCTTTAAAAAAAATCTAGACAATTATTTCTGAGAAGGACAAAGGCTGACAGAGGTGATCAAACACTGAACAGAAAGCATGTAATGCCATCAGTGAAAACAACCAGTAATGTAGAGCAACCTGCAAATGTAGCCAGTCAGGGTTAGATTGTAATTTGTAATGTCAGGCTGATAGCATAAAGCTTTGCTTGGTTATTTCCAATGGTCCGGGGAGAAATTTCACAGATCTTTTAATTTGGGAATATTTCTCCGTGACTCTTCACCTCGCTCATGAGATTAAATAAATTGATAACAGTCTATGACAATGAAAATTATTTAAGATACAATTTGAAAGAAATGAGCTTGTCTTATACTTTCTTTAAATTCCTTTACATTCTTGTAATTGAATTTGTATTTGATCGGAAGAAACTGTTTAATGCCAGGAAACAAAAGGACACATCAGGCATGAAATTGGGCTCAGTAGCTCCTCTTGTTTGAGTGAAACGGGTGCTGATCGGGGACTAAAAGGGCATCCAATGCGCTTGCGTGCATACCTCTGCTGTGAATCATGCTGGATGCCATATTGGTGAGGGTGTTAGCGCTGCACAGCAGGAGAGAGGGCAGCAGGTCCACATCTCACGGTGTCGCTACCACTCCACTGGGGTGGCACCTCAGCAATCCTCCTAATCTGTGAAAAATGTAGAAACATAGAAAGATTTACGGCATAGAAGGAGGCCATTCAGGCCATTGCGCTCTTGCAGACGAGCAACAGTTATCCAGTCTAAACCCACTTTCTTGGTCTGTAGCCCTGTAGGTTATGGCACCTTAAATGCATATCCAAGTGCTTTTTAAATGTGCTAAGAGTTTCTGCCTCTATCAACCTCTCAAGCAGTGAGTTCCAGACCCCAACCACTCTCTGGGTGAAAAAATTCCTCAACTCCCCTGTTGGGGAACAGATTGCTGCAGTGTTGAGCAATGATAGCAGCAGCCATGATGGTAGCAGTCTGAGCCTACATGGTAGCAAGCATGGATTTCATGACACAGGGTGGCTTCCACCTGTGCAGCAGTGGAAGCTAAGACAGTGGCCACCTGATGCTGCATCCCCGGCTGGCCACTACTTCTACAGTGGAAAGGATGGGCTCAAAGCTCTGCGTGATGCCACAAACCACGTTGGAGTCAGACCCTTCAATGCTCCTTGACAGTGACAAGAGACCTGCCAATGCATCAAGCATCTCGGTGTGCATGCTCATCGGCATTCTTCCGTAGGCCTCCCTATTGAAGTCTTCATCTGAGTTCCCTATAGCAAAATCCACCTGGAACCTCGCCATCTGGGGAGCTGATTCCATCCCCTTGGTCTGGCTGCAGCCCACTCATGCCCAGTGACTCACCACGGGCAGATCCTGACTCCATTCTACCATCTAAGGTACGCGCAGTGCCAATATCTGAGCTGGTGGCTGCGAGGGTCAGATCATTTGATGATGCATCTTCATCAGAGGGCTGCTGCAACTCTTGCCCTTCCTCATGAGGCTGTAGTGGCTGGTCAGGTGGCAGTTCTTGGGTATCTGAAAGCTGGGGTGAGGGAAGGGGCTTGGGGTGGAAAGTGAGAGGTCCGTGTAAACACTATTTGCAGCTTTGTGCAGTCGGTTAGCAGGATGAGGGTGAAGTGGGCCACAAGTCAGAAACATACCATCATTCTGAATAGTCTCAGTGGCACCTGATGCAATGGCCCCTGCCACAGCCTGCCCCATGGTGCGGAGCACTGTTTCCTTCATCGGGCTTAGGTGATGCAGGCATGCTTGTCGCCCTCCGGTTTTGTTCTGCTCTCAGCAGCTATGGGCCAGGAACAGAAAGGGACGAATATCAGTGACAGTGTTGTACTGTGTTTGGGTGATGTGCCTGCCACAACTGAATAGCTGGAGGCATGTGGAAGCAGCGAGAGATGGATATGAGGATGACATCATTTGAAGGCGTGTGAGGGTGAGGTGGAGTATCTGAATGTTAGGCCTGAGTCCAGACAGCTAGGGACTGCTGACGGGTGAGTGATGGGGGTGTGGTGTATGGAGCCGCATGAGAGATTGGTGGTGTGGTGGGTAGGAGATGTCATATGAAGATATTGACCACCTGCCTGAGTTAACTGAACATCTTCCAGTACTGCTGCCAGATCCTTGGAGCCAGACTCTGTGAATTGATCTCCCTGGTCACGTGCTCCCATTCCCTTCAGATGGTGTTTCTTGAGGGAGTCCTGTCCCCCTGCAGAAACATGGCCTCCCTCCTCCAATCGACCACCTGGACTAAGGCCTCCAGCGCTGCATCCAAGTACCTGGGAGCTCTCTCTCTGCCCCGTTAGTCCATCTGGTGCGCTTTTCCTTGCATCAGGTTCCTTCAGAGACAGCAGCAGCATCCTTCTAATGAGCGCAGCTCCTCTTTAAAAGCGACAAGCTGTCTTTAAGAGATGCCGGCTGGCTTGAATACGTGCTCGACACCGTGCGGCTGGACCCCCTGGTCATGCCATGTTAAATGCTACAATCATGGAAATGAGGAGTCATAGAGTCAGAGTTATACAGCACAGAAACAGGCCCTTTGGCCCAACGCATCTGCCTGACCATCAAGCACCTATCCAATCTAATCCCATTTTCCCGCACTTGGCCCACACGTTCCCGCACTTAGTATGCTATGGTATTTCAAGTGCTCATCTAATTACTTCTTAATTGTTATGAGGGTTCCTGCCTATACCACCCCATCAGGCAGTATGTTCCAGATTCCAACCACCCTCTGGGTGAAAAAAGTTTCCTCAACTCCCCTCTAAACCTCCTGCCCTTTACCTTAAATCTATGCCCCCTGGTCATTGACCCCTCCACTAAGGGAAAAGGTTTCTTCCTATCTATCCTATCAATGCCCCTCATAATCTTGTATACCTCAATCATGTCCCCCCTCAGCCTTCTCAGTTCAAAGGAAAACAATCCCAACCTATCCAGTCTTTCTTCATAGCTGAAATACTCCAGCCCAGGCAACATCTGGTGAATCTCCTCTGCACCCTCTCTAGTGCAATCACATCCTTCCTGTAATGTGGTGACCAGAACTGTACACAGTACTCCAGCTGTGGCCTAACTAGCATTTTATACAGCTCCATCATAACCTCCCTGCTCTTATATTCTATGCCTCGGCTAATAAAGGCAAGTATCCCATATGCCTTCCTAACCACCTTATCTACCTGTGCTGCTGCCTTCAGTGATCTATGGACAAGTACACCAAGGTCCCTCTGACCCTCTGTACTTCCTACCATCCATTGTATATTCCCTTGCCTTGTTAGTCCTCCAAAAATGCATCACCTCACACTTCTCAGGATTAAATTCCATCTGCCACTGCTCCGCCCATTTTACCAGCCCATCTATATCGTCCTGTAATCTAAGGCTTTCCTCCTCACTATTTACGACACCATCAATTTTTGTGTCATCTGCAAACTTACTGATCATACCTCCTATAGTCACGTCTAAATCATTAATGTACACTACAAACAGTCAGGGTCCCAGCACCAATCCCTGCGGTACACCACTGGTCACAGGCCTCCATTTGCAAAAACAACCCTCGACCATCATCCTCTGCCTCCTTCCACTAAGCCAATTTTGGATCCAATTTGCCAAATTTCCCCCGAACCCATGGGCTCTTACCTTCTTAACCAATTTGCGTGCTGCCTGCCTCAGTGGGACTGGGCACGGGCCGATCGTGAATCATGACCCCAGCAGCTGAAAAAGGGAGCAAACCAATTCTCAACTGAGTAATTTTTAATGGAAAAAGTTGACAGGAAATGCATACAGATGAAAGACTTTTAATACATTATTAGTAAATGCTGTGATTTACAGTGATTGAACAAATCAATGTTCATTTTTATTATCAAGTAATCTGGGATTTTTACTGGTGCTTTGAGAATTGAATTTTGCAATAATGCAAATTCTATGTGAACTGTAAATGAGTGACCCATATATCACACACAGACATATATATTTATAGTATATTTATATGTTCCTTTATCTATGTATTTGTCCCTTACCATTTTTAAACACAGAGAATACACCAATTCGAGGTAAATTTTGTAGCAGTACTGTGGTGGGGATTTGGGGTAGCCCTCGGTTTTGGTAGCACTGTGGAAATGGTACTGGAGTTTGGAAGAACACAAGAACATAAGAAATGGAGCAGGAATAGACCATATGGCCCATCGAGCCTGCTCCGCCATTCAATACGATCATAGCTGATCTTGGGCTTCAATTCCACTTTCCTGCCCGCTCGCCATTTCCCTTGATTCCCTGAGAGACCAAAAATATGTCTATCCCAGCATAAATGTAGTCAACGATGGAGTATCCACAACCCTCTGGGGTAGAGAATTCTGAAGATTCACAACCCTTTGAGTGAAGTAATTTCTCCTCATCTCAGTCCTGAGTGATTGGCCCCTTATCCTGAGATTGTGCCCCCGTGTTTTAGATTCCTCAACCAGCGGAAACAATCTATCCAGCCCCTTCAGAATCTTGTATGTTTCAATGAGATCGCCTCTCATTCTTCTAAACTCCAGAGAGTATAGGCCCAATTTACTCAGCCTCTCATCATAGGACAACCCCCTCATCCCAGGGACCAATTTAATAAACCTTTTCTGTACCTCCTCCAATGCAAGTATATTCTTTCTTAAATGTGGAGACTGAAACTGCACACAGTATGCAGATGTGGCCTCACCAAAACTCAGTACAATTGCAGCAAAACACCTTTATTCCTGTATTCCAATCCCCTTGCAATAAAGGCTAACATGTCATTTACCTTCCTAGTTGCTTGCTGTACCTCTATGCTAACTTTCTGAATTCTTTGTACAAGCACACCCAAGCTTCTTTTGAACATCAACACTTGCAAATTTCACACCTTAAAAAAAAAATTCTGCTTTTCTATTCTTACCACCAAAGTGCATAACTTCACACTTCCCTACATTATACTTCATCTGCCATCTTGTTGCCCACTCACTAAACCTGTCTATATCTCTTTGCAGCCTCTCTATGTCCTCCCCAGAGCTTACCTTTCCACTGAGCTATGTATCATCAGCAAACTTAGCGAAGTTATTCTCTGTCTCTTCATGTAAGTCATTAATATAGATTGTAAATAGCTGAGGCCCCAGCATTGATCCTTATGGCATTCCGCTAGTCACTGACTGCCAACTTGAAAATGCCCCATTTATGCCCACTGTTTTTTTTTATTTGTTCATCCGATGTGGGTGTTGCTGGCTAGGACAGCATTTATTGCCCATCCCTAATTGCCCTCGAGAAGGTGGTGGTGAGCTGCCTCCTTGAACTTTTGCAATCCTTGGGGTGTAGGTACACTAACAATGCTGTTAGGAAGGGAGTTCCAGGATTTTGGTCCAGCGACAGTGAAAGAACAGCGATATAGTTCCAAGTCAGGATGGTGTGTGTGTGTTTGTGTGCGTGTGTGGTCTTTGCTTTCTGTCCATTAACCAATCCTCTATCCATGCTAATATATTACCTCCAACTCCATGAGCCCTTATCTTGCCTATTAACCTTTTGTGTGGCACCTTATTGAATGCCTTTTGGAAATCCAGATACTACATCTACCGGTTCCCCTTTATCTACCCTATTAGTTACATCCTCAAAAAACTCTAAAATAAATTTGTCAAACAGGATTTCCCTTAATTAAAACCAGGTTGACTTGTTCTAATCATACTGTGCTTTTCTAAATGCATTGTTACGTCTTCCTTAATAATAGATTCCAACATTTTCCCAACATGTTAGGCTAACTGGCCTGCAGTTCCCTGTTTTCTCTCTCCCTCCTTTCCTGAAAAGCAGTGTAACATTTTCCAACTTCCAATCTGATGGGACCATTCCTGAATCTAAGGAATTTTGGAAAATCATAGCACCCACTATCTCTGCAGCTATCTCTCAATCTTTTGCACCAATTTCAGATGAGTTATGCTGAAGAAACCTAAACAACTGAATGAAAACTCTACCCTGACATCTGTTCATCTTGATATCAGCTGGTATTGATTAAAATTCCCCATCTAGATATCCTCCTGCCCCCTCACCATCTCAAGGCCTGACAGTTGACCTTGTTGATGTGTTCAGTTTTCGCTCACTGTTTTGTTTAAATTTCTTTTCATTCTCTTCACAAACTGGTTTTGGGTAGTTTTCCCTTATGTGCTGCAGTGAGGGTTGCCAACTCTCTTTCAATGTTTTACTGGAGGTTTCTCAATTGACCTCCTGCCCGGCCCCACACTACCTCCATTCGTTGCTCAGCAAGTCCATCCTCACTGAATGAAGGAAAGTGTTCAAAGAAAATGGGGAAAGAAAAGCCCATAATGTTTTAATACCCTGGCAATGTTTCTCCTGTGCTTCCCGAAACAGTGCCCTGGAGATTAACCTTCAATTCATGGAGACTTTAGGCCATTCCTGGAGAGTTGGCAACCCAAGCTGTAGCTATGGACATTTCATCAGTGAACCTGTATGGGAAGTGCCACCTTGTTGGCCATCTGTCTTGCAGCAAGACGCTTTATTTTAAATTCATTCATAGGTGTTGCTGGTAAAGTCAGCATTTATTGCCCATCCCTAATTGCCCTTGAGAAGGTGGTGGTGAGTCACCTTGAATACAATGGAATGGCTTGCTCGGCCATTTCAGAGGTCAGATAAGAGTCACACATTGCTGTGGGTCTGGAGTCACATATAGGCCAGACTGGATAAGGATGGCAGATTTCCTTCCCTAGAGGTCATTAGTGAACCAGATGGAGTTTTACAACAATCCGGAAGTTTCATGGTCACCATTCCTGAGGCCCAGATTTATTTGATTGAATTTAAATTCCCCAGATGCAATGGTGGGAATTGAACTCATGTGTCTGGATCATTAGAATCCAGAATCACAGAATTGTTACACCACAGAAGGAGGCCATTCAGCCCATCGTGTCTGCACCAGCTCTCCGAATGAGTATTTCACCTAATACCATTCCCCCGCTTTTTCCCCATAACCCTGCACATTCTTCCTTTTCAGATAACAGTCTAATTCCCTTTTGAATGCCTCAGTTGAACCTGCCTCAACCACACTTCCACACCGTGGATTCCAGATCCTAACCACTCGCTGCTTGAAGAAGTTTTTCCTCATGTCACTTTTGCTTATTTTGTCAATCACTTTAAATCTGTGTCCTCTCATTCTCAAACCTATCATGAGTGGGAACAGTTTTTCCCTATCTACTCTGTTTAGACCCCTCATAATTTTGAATCAAACCTCCTCTCAGTCTTCTCATCTCCAAAGAAAACAGCCCCAACTTCTCCAATCTATCTTCATAACTGAAGTTCCTCCACCCTGGAACCATTCTCGTGAATCTTTTCTGTAAGCTCTCCAATGCCCTCACATCTTTCCTAAAGTGCGGTGCCCACACCTGAACATAATACTCCAGCTGAGGCCGAACTAGTGTCTTATACAAGTTCAACATAACTGCCTTGCTCTTGTACTCTATGCCCCTATTAATCAAGCCCAGAATACTGTATGCTTCATTAACTGTGCTCTCAACCTGTCCTGCCACCTTCAGTGACATATGCACAGATATACCCAGGTCCCTCTGCTCTTGCACCCCCCAACCCTCAACCTTTTAACAACATTACCATTATTGAGTTCCTCACCAGTAACAACATGGGGTCATCACTGACCAAATACTGAAATTTAACAGCCACATAAATACTGGGCTACAAGAGGCAGGTCAGAGGCTGGATATTCTGTGATGAGTGACTAACTTCCTGACTCCCCGGTTCCTGTCCACCATCTACAAGGCACAAATCAGGAGTGTGATAGAGTACATTCCACTGGCCTGGATGAGTGCACTTCCAGCAACACTCCAGAAGCTCAACACCATCCAGGACAAAGCAGCCTATTTGATTGGTATCCCATCCACCATCGTAAACATACACTCCCTCCAACACTGCCTGTAGTGGGTACCATCTACAAGTTCAATAACACAACAACCACTCTTCTGTTGTAGCCTTTGCATCGCTATTGTACCAGCTTGAGGTTCATAGCAAGCCTTCACTGCAGCCAACATACCTTGTATACCACACAGATACAACCTCATATATTCGCGCCATCACTAAGACTGCCTATTTCCAACTCCGTAACATCGTCTGACTTCACCCCTGTCTCAGCTGATATGCTGCTGAAACCCTCATTCATATCTTTGTCACCTCTAGACTTGACTATTTCAATGCATTCCTGGCTGTTCTCCATATTCTACTGTCTGTGAACTTGAGGTCATCCAAAACTCTGCTGCCTGTGTCTTAACTCACACCAAGTCCCGTTCCCCTCTCAACCCTGTGCTCACTGACTGATATTGGCTCCGGGTCAAGTAACATTTTGATTTTAAAATTCTCATCCTTGTTTTTCAAATCCCTCCATGGCCTCGCCCCTCCCTATCTCTGTAATCTCCTCCAGCTCCACAACCCTCCGAGATATCTGCACTCCTCTAATTCTGGCCTCTTGAGCGTCCCAATTTTAATCACTGCACCATTGGTGGCTGTGCCTTCAGTTGCCTAAACCCTAAGCTTTGGAAAACCCTCCCACACTTCTCTGCCTCTCCTCCTTGCTTTCCTCCTTTTAAGGCACACCTTAAAACCCATACTTTTGATCATCTAACCTAATATCTCATTAGTGGCTTGGTGTCATATTTTGTTTTATAATGCTCCAATGAAGTGCCTTGGGACGTTTTATTATATTATAGACACAATGTAAAGATAAGTCGGTGTGTGCATGTGTGCGTGTGCGTGTGTGTTGGCTGCCCTCACAGTCACCCCAGAAGAAGCTGACTGGAGTGGCAGTGCACCTGGTCTCAGTATGCTGGGTTAGGTATTATGTGTAAGACCTTGTATTATTCTCCCAGCTCTTGGAAATTTCTGCAGGAGGGGATATTAAACCTGTAGCAGGAGAAGGGATCCAGCTAGCAACTTAGACAAACGGGTACCAGAATCAGTTCCCTTTTCCATCATAATTACTGAAGCGTAGTTTTTTAAAAATGTGGCCATCCATATCACTTTTGAAGTTCACCTGAGTAATATTACTTGGAACTGCTTAAACTCCACTTCCTGCTCCAAGTTTCTTTGTTCTCTGAGCTGACAGACTCACTGGTCAAAGTCCTTGGGGACACTCTGGAGCAGCTCTTTTGAACACTGGATCCAAGCTTTCAGTGGCTGGAATTCATATAATTCTCACTTTATTTTATATATTAAAAGGTTTCCTGTAAATTTATATCCGTAAATTGAAGAATGTCGAAATCATTGATTCTGAGCATGTATATTCTTTGATTGAATTTAAATATTTTCATAGCATCTCTGATGTATTCATTGTTGGCTACTTGTACATGAATGTTTCTATAGTTACAGTAGAAACACTATTTAGGGAGAAATTTTTTTAACCCAACCTATCCATCGGGAAAATGATGGGATCACGGGCAATGCTTGTTTTACATGTCCCCTGATTTCACTCTCCATTGAAGGCAGGATGTAAAACCAACCTTTCACCCATGGGAATCCCACCCACCAAGGCAAGTTAAAATTAAATGTTTGATCTGTTAAGAGACCACAAGTTTCACTCATGGTTTAAGGAGTTTGTCCTATGAGGAGCTAAGCCGTAGCAAGCAGGAAGATCCCTGGTTTAGATCCCTGTCTCAGCTTAGTTTGATGATTTTAGCTGGAGAGGCTACAATTGGATTCAGTTCTGAGCCAGAGTGGGGGAGTTTGGCTAGAGTCCCCATTTCCAATCATTATCTAACAATTCTCTCTTAAGAGTGTACCCTGCATGGACCATAGGCGAGGAAAGGAATGGGCTTGGCTGTGCTGCCACCTGCAGTTGAATTGCCTCAGAACACTCACAATCTAGAGTCAACAATGAAGAACGGGTGCATGGGCAAGATGGCGGAGGTGACGGGCTGCCATGGAGCTTTACAACAAAGAATCAATGCTTTCGGGGGAGATGGAGGAACAGGGTTGTGGGGGGGTTGGTGGAGGGAGAAGGGGTTGGGAGAAAGCTCCTGAAGGTGAGATGCTGTGAACAATAAGGAAAGCAGAAGGGGCTGGAGGAACAATCAGCTAGTGCTGTTTCAAATATTGTGTTCCCAGTATCTTGTAACCTGATGTAATATAAATAAATAGCTGATTGCATTGGAGATTCTTTGATGCAGGATATGTGAACTTTAACACATGAGGCAAGGAGATATCTCCCAAGGTTTGGAAAAAGCTGCAACGTGCTGTCAGATACTAGGGTTAGGAACGCCTCATGTGGTTATGGAATTCCTCCCTCTGCTGCTTTGATCGAGGCATTAGCTGGGTTCAAATAACAGAGGAAGAACTGTCATTGAGATACTTTAAGAATTTGTACTGCTGCATTCTGCAATGAGACTTAAAGGTACACGCATTTAATTAAGGAAACTAATGAAAGAAATAAACATGCAGAGCTATGGAGATCAAGCGGAGGAGTGAGACTGATTGGATAACTCCGTGGAGAGCCGGCATGGACCTGATGGGCCGAATGGATCCTTCTGTGCCGTAAATGACTCTATGACTCTAGAACCCTAGGATGTAGACCATCAGGTCCTGGGGAGTTTTTGCATTTTAGTCCCTGAAGTTGCTCCAATACTTTTTCTCTGCTGATATTAATTTCCTTAATTTCCTCACTCTTTTTAGCCCCTACGTTCCCATCTATTTCTGGTATGAAACTTGTGTCTTCTACTGTGAAGACAGACACAAAATATTTGTTCAATGCCTCTGCCATTTCTTCGTTCCCCATGATAATTTCTCCTGTCTCTGTTTCTAAGGGACCAATGTTTACTTTAGCTACTCTCTTCCTTTTTATATACCTATAAAAGCTCTTACAATCTGTTTTTATATTCCTGACGAGTTTACTCTCATCTTCTATTTTTTCATTTTTTAAAACAACTTTTTGATGGCCCTTTGTTGGTTTCTAAAACATTTCCAATCCTGAGACTTTCTGCTCTTTTTTACAACATTGTTAGCCTCTTCTTTTAATCTAATACTATCCTTAACTTCCTGAGTGAGCCACAGATGGGTCTTTCTTGCTGAGTTTTTGGTTTTCAGTGGAATGTATTTTTGTTGAACATTTTGAATTGTTTCTTTAAAGGTTTCCCACTGTTCATTTACCGCCATACCTTTTAGTCTATTTACCCAATTTACCTTTGCCAGTTCTCCCCTCACACCACATGATTGGCTTTAAGTTTAGGATTCTTGTTTGTGATTGGAGTATGTCACTTTCAAACTTAACACGGAGTTCAATGGTATTATGATCACTATTTCCCAGTGGATCTTTTACTGTGGCATTACTAATTAACCTTGCTTCATTACACAATACTAGATCTAAGAGAGCTTTATCCTTAGTTGGCCCCACAACCTATTGCTCCAAGAAACTGTCCCGAAAACATTCTACAAGCTCATTTTGTAGACCGCTCTTGCCAATTTCATTGTCACAATCTGTATGAAGATTAAAGTCCCCCACAATTATTGCATTGCCTTTGTTACAACTCCAATAATTTCTTGTTTAATACTCTGTCCAACGGTATAACTACTGGTAGGGGCCGATAACCTACTCCCAGCAGTGTTTTTTGATTCTTGTTTTTCCAAATTTCCACCCAGACTGATTTCAGGTGTTGAGAGCAGGAACAGCGGTTTCTGCTTTGGACAGATTCGGAGTTTTCTGGCAGGCTTTTATAAAAAGCAGAAACTGCTGTTCCCGTTGATTCTATTTCATGATCTTCTGAGGCCAGATCCTTTCTCACTAATGCCCTTATGCCATCCTTTATTATCAAGGCTACCTCTCCTCCTTTGCCATTCTGTCTGCCTTTCCAAAATATTGTGTACGCTGGAGCATTTATTTCCCCGCCTTGATCACCATGTAACCATGTCTCTGTAATGGTGATCAGATCTATATCATTTTCCTCTATTTGTGCCACCAGCTCGTCTATCTTATTGCAGATGCTTTGCGCATTCAGATAAAGAATCTATTTCATTTTTTTTACTTCTATTCCCTACAATGACCCGATTCACTGATGTACAATTTTTGTTAAACTCTCTGTCCCTTCCTATCCCATTCTGTTTGACTTTACCCAAAATGCTATACTGTTCCGATGCCTCGACCTTTCTCTTTGGATTTCTAAATCTCCCTTCACCTGAACCCATCCTGCCCCCTCCCCTGTTGGTTCACCTAACCCCTAGCCCAGGGTTGTGTAACATACAGCCTGCGGCCCAGTATCTGGCCTGCCAAAGATTTCTATCTGGCCCACGGATGTAAACTGCACCAGGCCAAACCTTATTCTTACCAAGGGTCTGTGACTGGTAATTTCAGAGATGAGAAATTTCCCATTGGCTTCTTCTTCCAGACCGGCTTTTTTAAAAAATCGCAATGTCAATTTCACAGCTAACAGGTGTTGAGAGCAGGAACAGCGGTTTCTGCTTTGGACAGATTCGGAGTTTTCTGGCAGGCTTTTAAAAAAAGCAGAAACCGCTGTTCCCGCTCTCAACACCTGTCAGCTGTGAAACTGATCTGCGATTTTTAAAAAAAACTGACCAACCACAAAGCTGCTGTTCCCACTCTCTGCAACAGTCAGAGAGAGAGAGAGAGGAGGAACAGAGAGAGAGAGAGGGGAGACAGAGAGAGAGAGGGGAAGACAGAGAAAGAGAGGACAGAGAGAGAGAGGGGGGTCAGAGAGAGAAAGGGAGGGGGGACAGAGAGTGAGGACGACACAGAGGGGGGAAACAACACAAAGATGGGGGACACAGGGAGAGAGTGAGATAGAGAGAGAGAGAGAGAGAGAGACAGACAGACAGAGGCAGAGAGAAAGAGGGAGAGCGAGAGTGATCAAGATCACTCCTGACAGATGGACATCTATCCAGAATACTCTGCATCACTATAGGTGTGTGGGCAAACATTGATTACTTGTGCAAGCAAAGAAATGCCAGGTATCTCACTAAATTAGTGTCCAACATAGTGACGAGAAAGTAAATCAATAAATTAATCTTCTCATTTACAGCTTCTTCACAAAAATTCTCATTTGTTGTGTTGATTAATAGTAAGATAATATTTTAATGCCTTTATCTTTCCAAAATTGTCTCACCAGCCCCCTATGTAAGAAAAAATTGTAATGTGGTCCCCCACTTGAAAAGGGTGAACAACCCTGCTCTAGCCTTTTCTGCTGGCACACTTTTAAGTTCATACACTTTGTCCCTTCCTGCTGCACTCTGATTATCATTACCCTTATTGTTATCTTGCTGTCTTGTCTTCTCCTCTCTCTTTAAATTGTCACATCTTTTCTCACCCTCGCTCTCACTATTTAGTTTAAAGCCCTCTCTACTGCCCTAGTTATACGATATGTGTCCTGGAGTTTGACAGTATTATAAGTGGGGCTGCTGGGATTTGGTAGCATGGGTGGTTAGTTGATTTCTCATCACCGAGCGAGAACCTGGGGTTTGGCAGAACTGTGGCTAGACTGGAAGATCAGGGTGTTACGTTTACATAGGCAAAACCCATTATAAATGTGGACATAGGAACTTATAATGGGAAAAATATTGACACAAAGTGTGAAAAGAAGTCAAGTTGTACAGTCTTAATAGCCAATCAGAGGCCAACAGTTCTTTAACTGAGCAGTGCCACCACGGAGCCAGTGGCTGCTACTGGTACTGGAAGCACTGGAGGCACTGGACCCAAGCCACAGGTAAGCCAGGGCGGGAGGGTTTTCATGGGGTGTGGGTTGTGGGGGAGGGGGGTACAGAGAGGTTGGCAGCAAGGATGGGAGTGGGGTGGCTCCCAGTGTGGTGTGATGGCGTGAAGGAGGCGGGATCCCTCCACCACCATCCTGCCCAATTAAATGCTCTCCCCGCCTTTAATCCCATTCAGGGGAGAGCATAAAATTCCCCCCAATTTGAAGGCGCATTATGGAAATACAATTGACTGATCAGAAGCATAATGTTTTAAATTAGTTGTTGAATCTAGGAGATATCTGTAAACAGCTTGTACAATCATTGTTTATAATGTCACCATAAAGTTTTGATTAAGTTACAGGGCTGCCTTTTTCACTCTCAGTTATATGTTAGTCTTCAAATCAGAGTAAAGCCAGCCATTTTTCCAGATTTTAAAACACTGTTTAACAACATTAAAAATTCAGCCCAGAAAGATGGGATTCATTTCTCCCCCCTCTGCTCTGGATAGGTGACAGGAGACAGGAATCTACAAGAAAGGTCCCTTCTGCGGCTTCAGGTTAGACAGAATTGGCACAAATTTTACTGTCTCGGTGCAGATGCTGGACTGAGGTTATAATGCAGGGCTCTGCATTGTTTCTGACCTGACCTGAGGGTACTTGATGCTATTGTTGGGTGCAAACTAGAAGAAACTATTTAATTATATTACTGTACTTCATCTTGAGTACTCAGTTTTTTCAATGCTGCTTTGTGGTATTCTGTGGAAAGTAGTGGAAAATTTTTGGGTTGCCCGTTATCACTATGCTATTGAACAACATCATTGCACTGGCGTACCTCATGTGTCCTTCAGTTTTGCAGGACTGATGTACAGGAAGGGACAGTAATTCTAGACAGCAACTTTCTTTCAAGCTATTCTCACTTCTAATTTGAAGAGCACCATGTTTTCCCCCGTGAAAATTTATCATGCAAGTCTTTCAGTCATTGAACGGACTGTCGCCTGTGATGTTAAGTCACTAGCATGCGTATTATGAAGTGGAATTTTCCCCCAATACATTATGAATGAAGAGAAAAATTTGGTCATAAACATTTCTTATCACTGGGGATGAGTGTTTGGATTTATTTGTGCTTCAGGTGCAGATTTAAATCTTAATTGCAAATCTGTATTAAAATTGCAATGATGCATCCTCTTTCTTATCATACCATAATAGTAGATATACTCATACTTGCTTGATTGCCAGAAGGATTTTATATGCATACATCTGCTGGAATGCCATATATAAGACATACAGACATAATACCAGTCCGCTAAAGGGTTTTGAACAAGGCATTCTGCCAGACTGCGAGGGAGATCAGACAGACATACCTAGTTAGATCACCTGGGAGATTGAACACTCAACCCCCACTATACATTGTAGCGAGATCAGACATTCACACCCTGTTATACAGCTGCTGAAAGCAAACATTTATACTCACTGGACTAAGGTGCTTGGACACACAATAGAAATTTCTTTTAAAAATAATTTCAAAGCAGCACATTTGTCATCCTATTACAAGAACCCTGCACTAAGTGTGAACATAAACTCCATTCATCTCCAGTATGGTGCAATGAAAATGAAGAACATTGTATTACACATGCACAGAATGGAAAAAAAAATGTCAAATGGGTGCTGTGCATGCTTTGCCAACATATGCTTAAAGGCATTCTGTCATCAAGAAAAAGTATTTCGCCACCTAATCTTGTTTTGCTTGCAGTTTGCACAATTCCATTTTCTGCAGTTACTTTTGACAATACTAAGCCACCTAAATTTAGCATTGAGGATACTGTTGTACAGGTCGCAACACCATAGTAATTGCTTACATTATCCTAAGGTGTTACCATCATGGTGTTACCTTCTTGTGCTCCTCTGATGTTGACAGCATGCTGTTTGGTCTCTTATTATTTAGTTTCTGATTACTTCTGCAATATTTCTTACAGTGTCTAAAATTTTGACTAGAGAGAAATAAATTGCTTAATATGCTCTGAGGTCAGAAAGTAAAGAAAGAATATGGATTTATATAAAAACTTTGTGTTCTCAGCATGTCCTAAAGCATGTTACCACCAAGGAATTGCCCTTGAGTGATTCAATTATTTACACATTTTAGACAAAAGTCATATCTCATCCATGAATTTGTTAATGGAACAAATTAGATTTATAATTGTAACATTGTAGAGAGATCTTTACTGTGGCAATATTTTATATGTGAAATATCCATTGTAATATTTTTAAATGTCTGTTGTATTTAAACCAATATGACACTAGCATGTATGTATACCTAAACTGTGTAATATTTATATTCAGTGGTACTGAAACGTTTGCAGACTAGGTTTTCTGCCTGCTGATCTCACTGTAAATCTCTGGTGCCATTACTGAACTGAGTGACCTGTTTGTTTTTAATTGACAAAAGTAACCAGAATGTCTGCTAGCAACATATTTAATGATTAGTTATTTAGCAAATTGTAGAATTAATATTAAGGAGAGAGGAGAAATAAAATACAAACACAAAAACTAGTGAAGAACTAAGATATAAATACAGGATAGAAAATATTGGTATAAGTTTATAACAGAAATAAACAGAAAACAAGTGTGTTAGGATTGCACTTAATGCATTTTACACAATTGGTAACAGTTTAAATTATACATCTGTCAGAAAAAAACTCCTTTCTACAAAACTAAACAGTAACGGAGATTATAAAATCAATGCCCAGAATTTGACTTTATGCGAACTGAGGCAATTTGATGAGAGTCCTAAGCCAGTTTTGCTGGTTTCAGGCCTTAATCACCTAACTCTGTTCCCGCCACCCCCCAGTTGTGAAATGGAAACTTTTGAGTTGAGCCAGATTATCACTTTGGCACTGAGCTGCAGGAGGGAATAGTGATTTTAGTGGTTTGGATTTGGCTCAGGTTTGATGAGAGGCTATTCGCTCAGCTCCACTAAAAAGTCTTTCAGTCTTGAAAGTATTAATAGAGCAATACAGATGCAGAAATACTGATAGATTAATATTTTTCAGAACTGTAGCCATTCCCATCAAAGCAAGAATGAGTCCTCTTAGACCTGTTCTCACTCTGCATGATTGTCTAGAGAAATGCTTTTAAGATCTTTAAGAGCTGAATGTAAAACAGAGCAAGGTGGTGTTTTTATCATTGGTAAAGCTGAATTGATGAATGAGTTCTCTAATGCTATAAAGTATCCTGAATATAAAACAAGAAGCTGAAGCTGAATTTCAAAATCAATAAATACAACTACTTAATCAGCAATCAAGCTCATTCAGATCAATGCTTCACTGAACAAAATGCAGACAAAGGCATGTTCATACAAGTGAAATGGAGCCATTCCACATCTCTTTGCTTCAATAGGGTCGCAGTTCTGTTGTGATGATCCTGCAAAAAAAGTACATATCCTTGCCTTAAGTCGCAGACTCAACAGAGAGCTTAGATAGATTAATTCTATGCCCCTGCCTCCGATCAGCTGGTGCTGATGGTTTACTTCAGTAGTGCACTCCAAAGTGATTTGGACTCTCTCTCGAATCAATGTACCTTCAGAACAAGAGGTATTCACTGTATGGAGAACACTCAATCAATCTAATTCTAACAAGGCAGATTCTAAACTTGCTGTGGTTCATTGATGTATTTCCAAGGCACCTGTCCCAGAATTATTCTGGAATCAAACCATGAAGTCTTTGTTCAAGCATCCTCTGAGGACAACTATAGGCAGTCTGGAATGACTAAAGGCCTCTAATTACATGATGACTGCTCTGGATTCTATCCAGAATTAAAACATCTTTAAGAAAGAAAATATTGTACTCAGATTGAACCTTGAAAGGACTGCTCTTTTTTTTTTCTTTGTGTGTGATTCTCTACTTTCTTTAATATCCCCTCCTTGCAACATAGTTCTCTACATCTACATTACCCTCCTGAGTTGGAAGGTAAAGTTCTCAAAGATCTCCATGGAGTGTCAGAACAAGGACATTAATAATTACTAGTGATTCACCTGCTATGGGTATATTTAATCCATGTTTCATGGAATTCCTCCATGTATAACTTTACTTACACCTTGCAGATGATCTGACAGAAACTGGTAAATTCCTCCCTTGAGGGAAGATTTTGTGTGAATATCAAGTTCAACTAGGATTTGTTCTCCGGTCTATTAATCAAGAGCTCAAAAGTTGTATAAGATTAAAACTACTTGAAATGCCAAATTAAAATTGGAATTATATAGCATGATATGCCCATGTGTTATTGCCTTGCATAGAAAATTCCTTCATAGTCATAGTAAATGTGTTCAGATTAATACCAGCAAGAAATGTACCCCTAAAGTGTTGCTGATAATGGAAAAGCATTATTGGATATGGGTAAACAAAACTTGTTTTTAAAGCTGGTTGATATATACAATGGTTATTTATGAGAACCAGAGAACACTGAGGACGTCTGCCTCCAAAGACTCAATATTCTAATAACCTGAAGTTCAAAGATTAAGATGTTTCATCACTTCGTAACACAACATTGTGCTTCCCTCAACCTCAGACATCTTTAGGCTATCCTGGTAAGTCATAGCTAAGCAGTTTCTAGATCAGCTGCTGGGAATTTTTGTATTGTGATCATGGATCTCTTATCCTTGCTGTTGAATACTGGAAGGTGCTGCTGGAAAAGAGCCTAACCAATACATTCTGGTGCAAGCCACAATCCATCGAGCTTGCTCAGTTTCTGACATTTCAGGTGTACGAACTTGTGTTTAGATATTAAATTTGTGTAACTGTGGTTTAAGATGTTTAATAAATGTGGTTTGTGATTTGGTTGAGTGCTGTAAGACCAAAAGATTCTCCCACAGCTTTATTGGTGTGGTTTCTCCATTGTAATAGCTGATTTTTGGGGTTTATTAAGCATTGAGAATGTTCAAGATAAAAAATCTGATAATAAAAAAATTTGGTGAAATGTGCTTTATGACACTGATAGCAAAGTCATATTGATTTTGAATTCTTTCCACACCCACATACTGTGTAACTCCAGCACAAAATGAAAGCTTCTGCCAACCAACAATCAGTTCTTTCAGGATCATTGAGGTCAGTTGCAGATCTTGTGAAATAGCTGCATTGTTATTTTTCTGCTTAACTCATTCAATATGTATCAGCACTGGTGTGTGACTGAGCCACAAGGTCTCTGCGCTGCTAATCTGTGCACCTGCAAACAAGACAAATAGTAAAAGCTTTAATCGCAGCATCACTGGTGTGAACACTTAGGTTTTGAATCCTAGCTACATTTGTTACTTCTCAGAAACCTGTTCTCCTTAGTGGCTGTTTACAACAGTTTAGAGCTATTCTGATTTGCTTGTTGTGTCAGCAGAAGTAGTCGCTCTCGTCAAATCAATGGCAGAAACCAGTCCCACACCAGTTACTGAAGTCTATAGAGCTCTGCTACTGGTCAAAGAATGGCATGTATTGAATCACGTTTGGTAAGTTCAGCAAAATCATTATGCGCCATACAAGCAGGACAGCTTAGATGTGACAACAAACCTAACAAGAATTACAGTTAATAATGAGAATAGAGTAAGCCTAGAAATAAAGCTTTTACGATATGTAGATCAACCCAAGGGAGTTGCTTTGGTTAAACTTTGAACTTGTTTTGTGACTACAGTCCCATCATTATCAGCTACTGGATTTTTGCTGCTGTTAAGAGATTCCTGAGTTCAGAATTTTCATTTCAAAATTTGTTAATACTAACACTTCAAATGGGAATTTGTATTTTGGGGGAATTTGTTTCAAGTAGGATTATTTGAAGAAATTCTTTGTAAGAAATGCACCTAACTCATGAAAATAATGGAAATTGAAAGCAACTTGTACCCTTGATTAAACCATTTAAACTTTGAGTATTTTTGAAGGCTCCTGTCTTACAAATAAGAAGTAGGTTTGAATTAAACAGCCAGCTTGAGTTAATAACAAAGGTGACCACATAAATATGTGATAAATGAACAAATTGAGAGAATTAATTTACATGTAAGGCAATCGTATTGGCTATTTTCTTGTTTGCAAGCAACAAGTTGCAATTGGCAACCAGTCCAGTAAGACGGTGTCATCACTAAGTGTCAATTAAGCCATGGTATTTAAGATACAGATGTGTTGCTGTATTAGCTAAAGTGTGCAGTAGTGGGTTTGAATAAATGTTCCCCAAACCACTAATTCCTGAGCTATAAGCAATCATTTATAGACTTCAGTGGTCTACAAGAGATGAGATGAGAAAAAGAGATGATCTTCCCAGCCACAGAGGAAGAAAGTGATCAGGAAAGCACAGACTGTCCATTATCTATAATACCAACATATTTAGTTGCTAGCTGTGACAATTCCTTTAAGCTTCTGTAGAACTACAGTGATGAAGACAGTGTCACCATTATAATAGTAATGGACTGCTTCAAAGAACAGGGAAGAAGATTATTTAACCTTTGAGGGGCTAATTAGTAAGAAGCAACTTATAGTGATGCTGAACACTGATTGAAGCTAATGGGTACAGTGGAATTAAAGGTAACAAGTGCCACATATTAATCTAGAATAAAGGTAGGGGGAGAAATGTGTTTTTTGAGGATTTAAAGGTAGTGGGTAGAATGTGATTATATAAGATTAGATATGAGGTGTTCAACTGAATAAATCATAATGTTTAAATAGATTACCGTGGATTAAGGTAAGAGTTGTCTATTTTGTGCAGATCAATTAATGGGTGGATGATGTAGAGATAGGTTTACTTAATCTGAGGAAGGTATTACCATTGAGCTGCTGAATAAAATGCCCATTTAGACAGTTGAAAAGACTTGAGTGCATCCTGTCTCTGTGTAAAGTACGTATGAGCTGTACCTTTTTCAAAAGATTGAAGTATTTTTGAAATTTACAGTCATCTATAAACTTGTACCCTGACAAGGGAAAGAACAAAGGTAGGCAATACAGATAGCACTGGGAACCTGGGAGTGATTAAACAGTTGCAGTTTAATAAGGGGCTTGGTTGATATCATAAACCATTAGAGTGAAGTTCAAGTGATCTTCTGGCCATTATTGAATTACAGCCTTGAAATCACTCCAGGGTATTGGCCATTTTTATAAAATAATGTTGTATTTATAGTTTTGGCTCTTATTATACTAACAGTGCATATTTGCACTGACAGTTGCTCCATTACTGGTGCGCCCCAGTGTTTCCACTGAAAGATTAATGATGGTAATGCTATTCCTGTAAGTTTATGTATAAAATAGTTAAACACCTGGACAACTACCTGTAAAAATGTAGTTGTGCAAAGAAAATTAATTATTTAAAATGACAGAATTAAAATAGCTAAACAAAATCTCTTCACCTCCATGCCAAGCCATTGCTGCCTGCTACTAGGTCTCGTGTCAATTTGTGAGACATCTGTAAAAAAAAAACTCACCATACTTCTCTGTTCTTTTCAAATTCAGCCGTTGCATCCTAGCTGAAGGCATTTTGTTGTAAGTCCTGCTTACTGTGATATTTCCATTTTTGTTTTGATTCTCCCTTGTCTTTATTACAGATCATATCATGTATACATATGTGAATAACCATTAGCAAACTTAGAAGATCTTGTACTAATCAGATGGGCCTTTGAGTATAAAGGCAGTGCATAGGAAGTAGACGTTGCAATTGTTCATGTTTCAACTGTCGATCTCCTGAAAAGATTAACAGCAATCAAGATGTGCACAATTAGATACAGGTTGAATACCAGCTTTTGAGCTTGTCATTTGTTCTCTATAATAGCTGGGGTTGTTTACAGCATTAGTTCACAACAGTGTTTCTTGCAGGCTTTCTTTCACCACTAGTCCACAGTGTGGCATTATGCAGTAATTGATGTACTGCTGGTAACTTATCCTGGTTTGAACATTGAATTAAATGGTTCCATTCTGTAGTGGATATCAGGTTTGCCCTGGTGTGGAAAGTCCTAGGTGTAAGTTCCAGTAGAATCCAAGTTTAGTTTATCGATAAGAGAATATTAAACATTAAGACAAAAGTGCAGTTGCAAAAATATGCTTCCATTAGCTATATTTGATCTGCTGTTATCCAGGACCTGAAATTAATACTGCATAATTTTACTCTGTGCTCAACAAAAGTGTCTCTTAAACCCATAATGTTAGTAGCAAGAATATTATCACTGAGCCAAATTGACACATCGGCCTGGATTTTAACCTGGCGGCGAGTTCTGTGTGGGGGTAGGAGGGGATGGCAGGGGGTGGGTGGTGCTGTTGTGAGGGTGGGAAGCCCAGAAGAGTGGAATTTAAACTTTTGTCTGTGGGGTTCCTGTCCACAGGCAGCCTGATTGACAGGCTTTCAGGTGGAAACCCTGCTTCACAGATCCGAAACCTACGATGCAGGTAGGTACATGGTGGGGAGTGGGATCTTGTGGGTGGGGGAAGTGTCATGATCCTGGCCAGGGCAAGTCCAATGGTGGTTCAGGGAGTTCAGATCATAGGAATATCCAGTAGTGGTCTAGGAGTGGGTCCCAGTTATAGGGGAAAGTGCAATGGTGGTCAAAGGGAGCAGACAGAGCACAGGATAGGGTGGGGGTGGGGGTGAGGGGGGGAGTGCATGGTGTTTATTGCATGGATGGTTGGACCTGGAACTTGTTGAAGCATTCCTGCTCCTCCTGGTCCACAAGCCTTCTTGCCTCCATTTAGCTGCCGAATTTCATAAGGCCCTGGAAACCTGGCTGCTCATGGTTGAAAGTAGAATGACTGTTAAAATGAAGACAGCAGCCTCATTAAGATATTTAAATAACCAACCTGCTTCCTGCCTCGTCCTGCCTCCATTAAACCCAGAAGCTGGCAGGTGCAGTTCCTGTTTGAGATAATATGCATTTTAATCTCTGATAGGGAGAGACAGTGGTGTAGTGGTAATGTCACTGAACTAGTAATCCAGAGGCCCATGCTGATGCCCTGGGGACATGGGATCAAATCCCACCATGGCAGCTGATGGAATTTAAATTCAATTAATTAATAAAAATCTGGAATTGAAAGCAAGTCTCTGTATTGGTGTCATGAAACTATTCTCGATTGTCATAAAAACCCATCTGGTTCACTAATGTCCTTTAGGGAAGGAAATCTGCTGTCCTTACCTGGTCTGGCCTACATGTGACTCCAGACCCAGAGCAACGTGGTTGACTCTTAACTGCCCTCTGAAATGGACTAACCAACCACTCAGTTGTCAAGGACAATTAGGAATGGGTAACAAATGCTGGCCTTGCCAGTGACGCCCACATCCCAGTAAAGAAATACAAAAAAGAAGATCCCAGATTGCCCATTTTTAAGAGTTAAGAGATAGCCCATAAACTGTGGTGGGAATGAATTTAATTAGCTGAATGGGATTTTCTCATTCATATTTTCTTTATATTCTTTTGATATTTCCTTTACATATTTGCTAATTGACTTGATTTTAAGATTACTTTGCAATTACTTTCCAAACTTCTACCATCCTTGTGTGTAGAAGTGCTTCCTAACTTCATCCTTTACGACCTGGCTCTAATTTTTAGACTATGTCCCCTAGTCCTAGATTCTGGACCAGTAGAAATGGTTTCTCTCTACGTACCATATTAGTTCCCTTTAACATGCTGAAAAATTCGATGAAATCACTCCTTAATTTATAGTTTATGCTGATATCCTTCAGGCAGTACCTCAGTTATATTGATGTTTAATTTCACATTGACTTGTGCACATCTCAACTGTACTGTGCATGCACATTCACGGACCATAATTTGTGTTATACGCCCTTTCGGAGCTTGCTCCAATGGGATTGAATCCATTGTGGGTGAGATAATATTCACTGTGTGTTACCTCAGTGTTTAGACCACACATGTGACCTAAACAGCACATTCATTTCATACGTATCAATTGACTAATGAGTCTTGAATGGAGACATCAATTTAGTGACTTAAAATAGCAATGTCACTACAATGATCCTTATATATGTGCGATATATTGCCATTCCATATCAGGAATATTTTTGAAAAGCTAACACTGCTTTCCAAAAGCTGCAAAACATTTTGTGATGTAGCAGTTGTTGCATCTGATAATGTGCAATTCTCTGCAGTTCATTAGTGGCTCCAAATTAGAGTTTCCAGAGCAGCTATTAAAGAATTAAATCCATCTGACAAGTGGTGAAGATTTCCCCTTTAACAGTTTTGAAATCTCTTTCTAAATGGCAATGTAGAAGAGACATACAAGGGGCAAAAAAAATTTGATACTTCCTAAAGCTCCTTCATTCTCAAAGGGAGCAGTGATGGTGGAAATGATGAGGAGGGGAGAATCTAAGAGAATTCTGGTGGTCATCCCACCCAGTGACTATAATTCCCTAAACCTTTTGACACTGGCTAGAATTGATAAAGCTCATAGGGTTAAGTGGTAAATTTCAATATCACAAGGATTGTGTTTGTTAGTAAATGGGGTGTATATTAAATGATATAGCACAGCAAAAAGAATAAACATTCCATCCTGTCTTTTTTTTTTAAGAAAGCATTATTATTGAGTATAATGCAATTACACCTAGATTATTGCCATCAGAGTAGCACTAAATTATGTAGTAGATGCTGTCATGTCTTGTCAAGTTCTAATCCACCATCAATCTTCAAACTGAAACATCTAATGAAATACGTTCAAAATATATCGAAATAGCATCAATATTGATTTATTAATGCTTGAGAATGCTGCTCTAATTGAATTGAAATCCAGGAAGTCAGTTAATGTAGCTGACAGTGATATAGGAACCAATCTCCTGTGGCACAGGCAACTGCGACGTTTCTTTTGCTCAGTGCTGTCAGTTGAATAAATAGTAAATCAATTTGTCTTTCACTTGGATACAGAAACAATCCTCAGACTGGACCTCATTGAGACTGACTGTGTTATGTAGAATATCTGGAATGAGACAAATAATTCAGATTACTTTTCTGTGCTTTTATTTTGATCAATTTTACATTTTTTTGCTTATTCTCCTGTTCTTTTGAATGATTACATTACCTACAAATAAAACAGTTTTATGTTTTTGAAGTATTGGACTTCTTTACTGATAAGTCTGTAATTTTGCGCTGGTAAAAAGGATGAAAGTTGATTGCAATTGGAGGCCTGAAGCTGTATATCAGGCCTCAGTGTCTTCCAGCAGCAGCAGCCAGAAGGCTTTGAGGCTTGGAGATCCCCTGTGTAAATTTTTTTAATGTTGCCACTTACCTTTGTGGCCCTCTTGGCCTTTCTGCTGGGTGTCCTCAGACCTTCCAGTGCCAGCACCTTGGACATCCCTTTGTCTGGTACCACCATGGATGAAATTACTGGAGAAAGAGGTGGGAAGCCTGAAATGTCTCCTCCCACCTTATTACCATGAAAGAAATGGGTCTTTACTATTGAAGGCATAGGCTGACCTTTGTTTCCCCACCCCCCCCCCCCACCCACCCACCCCCATGCCTACCTGGGGAAGCCCTGAAATTTCTTCTCTGTCATAAAAAGAGTAGAGGCTCAGCATAAACAGTCTCCATCCTTTTGTTTTCCTAACTTTTCTACCTAATGGACCTGTGCTCCCCAGAGGAAAGTGTCAGGAAAATCTGCCCACACTTTCTATATTGAAATAATGGGTAAACTACAACTAACATGAGCTTAACATGTAGCCAGGATCTAAATTCCTTCATATGGCTAGCCATAAGTTGCAGTAACATCAAACCCAAAATTATGTCAGTAGTTGTCAAGACCTTTAGAATTAATACTTCAGTGTAGCTCTCTTCTTGTCCTGTATTTACCTCAGTGTCGATGGCAACTGAGACCAACAGTATGAGGAAATTGAACACACATTGTGGAAATGACCAGTTTGCAGAAGCATTCTCGATTTAACGGAATGCACTCGAGTGCATGTTTTTAAAAAAAAATGATAATGGGACTTGGCATTAAATAAAACTTGACAAGTCTCCCAAGTGTTTATTTTTCTTAAGTATTGCTGAAAATAGACATGTTGTCGAAGCTTTTCGTCTTGCACTCATCAGGACAATTTGCAAGAATATGTAAGGGAAAGCAACAACGTTATACTGTATGAGAAGAGAGTGCTGATTGGCTGGCAAGTGGATCCTGATTGGTAGAGATGACGCCATGGAGAATGCACCAGTTTATGATGACTCACAGTTAACTGCCAAGCTTTGTTTGAAATTTAAACCAGGCAGCTTGACTCTGATTAGTCAAGGCATTGCCCTGAAGAATGAACCAGCAAATGGCTGTCACTTATTTTGTTTAGCTGAAACAGGCGCAATGTATGTACATGTTCTTACTGTCTGCAAAGAACAGGGCCCTGTGTATTAATATATATAGCTTCTAGTATGCGCAAACATGCCACACTGTGAGCCTGAGTGACAATCTTAAATTGGTTGTCAGCATAGTTCTTAGCACATTGAGGGTTGTTTAGCAAATGTTGTCCAATCGCTGAATCACATCTAATGTTGGACACTGTGTTTTGACATATTAATACACAGGGCCCTGTTCTTTGCAGACAGAAAGAACATGTACAAACATTGTGCCTGTTTCAGCTAAACAAAATAATTGACAGCCATTTGCTGGTTCATTCCTCAGGGCACTGCCTTGACCAATCAGAGTCAAGCTGTCTGGTTTAAATTTAAAACAAAGCTTAGCAGTTAACTGTCAGTCATCATAAACTGATACATTCTCCATGGCAATGCTTCTACCAATCAGAGTCCAGCTCACCACCACCTTCTCAAGGGCAATTAGGGATGGGCAATAAATGCTGGCATAGCCAGTGACGCCCACATCCCAAGAATGAATTAAAAAAAACTTGCCAACCAATCAGCATTCGCTTCTTATACAGTATAAAGTTGTTGCTTTCCCTTACATTGGTATTCTTGCGAATTGTCCTGATGAGTGTAAGATAAAAAGCTTCAACAACATGTCTCTATATTTAGCAATACTCAAGTTCTGTACTACCAAACAATTGTTTATTTTTCTCCTAATGTTGCTTAAACAAATATTAGAGAATTTCAGTAGTTATAAGAGAACTTTTTTTTGTAAAATATGTTTTAAGGACTTATAGTTGAATTATGGACATTGATTTCATCTGGAATCTTGAAGAGATGCTGAACTTTTGTGTTTTTTAAAAGAAGTCACCAGAAGGTTCCCGGATTTGGCTTGTAGACTAGTCTTACTGGAAGGCACCTGTCTGTGAATAATTACCCAGAAGGAGTTATTTTTGACTTGGGGAGATGTTTACAAAGAAATGACAGGTCAGGAGGCTTGACTTCCGGAATGTTTTTAGTTTTAGTTTGAACTGTTACAAAAGACAGTTGGTTTTTGCCTACCAAAGAAGACCCACCTCTCTCTTGAAAAGAAATCCTGCAAACAGTATGTTAGTTTCCTATTTCCAACTGTATTTGAAGAAACCCTGCATATTGAATGTGCGTGAACTGAAAACCCTTGTTGCATTTCTGCTGTAAGACCTATCTGAAGCCTCTGTAGCTGCATTTCTTGGAAAGCCTACCCAAACTGATCTTCAACATTGCCTGGAAAGAGCTGTTCTAGGAAGATCCCCATGACAGCTGTCTACATGCATTTGGGATGCCGAACCAAAACCAGGGATAAGTATTCTGCCTACGTGGTTTTTTGGTTTTCTTCATAACAGCGCTGTAAACAATCCTTTTTTTTTCTGGTTAATTGGTGTATGTTTGTGTGTGTGAGGGGCTAGGACAGATAAGGGGCATTGATATTTCAATTTGTGTGAGTATGTTTTACTTCATATTGGTTAAGACTTGTGTTATAATAAACTGATAATTTTGTTGTTTATTAAAGAAGCCTGGTTGGTGTGTTTTATTCTGGGAAAAATAGAGTCTATGATTGACCATATCAGTAAGAGGGAAAATTTAAATGTATGTTGTGACCTGTGGAGAGGTGGGACTAGAATAAGCAGTGCACTTCTCCAGCTTCGGTCGTAACACAGTGAGAAACATAATCACATAGCGCTGGCATATAGTCTAATTGCTATCTTGAATCTGCTAACCTGGGCGCAATAGATCTAAGCACGATAATGGTTGTATTATGTTCTTTCTACACAGGCCACATGCTAAACCCAATTTCACAGCTAGTGGAGAGAAATAAAATTAAGAATTTGCAGGACGTTAATAAGCACCTGGAGTTTTCTTTATAGGAAACTCCTCTAAACAAGTTTCCTCAAAGATATGATTAGAACGAGGTACTCACCAGAAAAATGTACTTAAATAAAAAAAAAAGCAGAAACTGAAATTTGCCCAAACCATGTAAAAGTTCCATATTCATTTGAATACCTCATTTTAAAAGTGCCAACTTGTCAAAATTTTTGCAAAATTGAAGCCATCCTTTTTGGCTTCTGTCAACATCAACAAGACCCCGCCCCCAAATTCATCACTGTCTAAGGTTAAATCCAGTCATGTGTAGTATTGCCATTCTATTTGATCATTTGTTGAGCATTCTGTCCCTATCTGGTCCTTTGCCAAGCCCACACTCTTCTACCTGTGAAGCATTGGGCAGAATCTTCACTGTTAAGGTGAAGCGGTTGTGGGGTGGTGGTGGGGGTGGGGGGTGGGGGGTGCGGGGGGAAGGTGGGGAGTGGGTTTGGGAGTGGCAGAGGATTAAAGTCCCAAAAAGTGGCATCAGTTTGGGAACCCAACATGATGCTGACAACTTCCAGCTTTAACCTGGTCACATTCAAATGTGAGCGGGGAACCTCCATGGATCTGTCGGGCAAGAAATTAAAATATTCAAAGAGGCAATTACCTGAGAATTTAACCCAGCATTCATAAGAACATAAGAAATTGGAGCAGGAGTAGGTCAGTGGGCCCCTCAAGCCTGCTCTGCCATTTAATAAAATTATGGCTGATCTGATCATGGCCTTAACTCCACTTTCCTTCCTGCCTCCATAACCTGTGGACTCCCTTGTAGATCAAGAGTTTGTTTAATTCAGCATTGAATATATTCAATGACCCAGCCTCCACTGCTCTCTGGGGTAGAAAATTCCAAAAATTAATGATTCTGGCTTTACCAACCAGATCTTGTGTTTTCTAAGCTGTGTGGAACTCACCAGGGTCAACCAGGCGAGAGCACAGTGAAGAGTGCTTGTTCAATGAAACGGCAGGATGGGAAACCTTCAAACAATGAAACTGCATAGCTGCAGCCCTGCCTAGCTGAGAGGCTGCTGCTCGCAGCACTTCTTCTGGGAGTGTCCTCTTACTCCTTGATAGGTGATTTCCAACTTGGAGGTCAGGTTATCTGCCTTGCATTTCACTCACTTTGATATGCACTTCTCCATTCTGACCCCTTCCAGTTCCCTTTAACTAGAAATCCTTCCTTTGACAGATTCAGCACGTCGTCCCACCCGCCCTCTGTAATTGGTCGTGAAACCCGGAAGGGGGAGGATACTAATGCCACATCTGATTTAATGTGGCACGGCAAAGGCTGTTGACAGAACAATGCTGCATTCTGGTCTGCTGAGATAAAATTCTGTCCATTGACTCTGCACGACTGTACCTTTTCCCCACTGCTGACAGCCTAAGTCATGACTTCACCTTAAGGGTTGACTTCTCCAATATGCTCCTCATCGACCATGCCTCACAAACCCAAGCTAATTCAAAACCCTGTGGCATATGTATACTCCTACAGCCCCAAACCCCCAATCGTACCACATTTCACCTACCTTATTTGAGTGATCTTCTTCTCCAGCAATATTTTTTGTTCCCTGCACCTCCTTTGGATCTAAATTATTGTTTTCCCAAACCACTTCTATTTCTCCCTTCTGCTCTGTGTCCAGTCATTGTCCATCATCTTGTGTGTGAGGGACACTGTAGAAATGTAAGTTGTCTATGTTACTTGTTCTCCTTTCCTCCCTATTCCTCCAATTCACTTCTGGACACTAATCATGCAGCACTATTCTCCTGGCCATTGATATTCTCCTTAAAAAACACCTTTTACATATTTGTTAATAAAAGCAAAATACTGTGGATGCTGGAAATCTGAAATAAAGACAGAAAGTGCTGGAAATACTCAGCAGGTCTGGCAGCATCTGTGGAAAGAGAAACAGAGTTAGCGTTTCAGGTCTGTGACCTTTCATCAGAACTTACAAATTTGTTCCCTGCTTCAAAAGCCTATAAAAATCCTTCTGTTTGACTGTACCTTTTGACTTTTTCTTCACCACCCCCCACCCACTGCTATAAAGTTGAAAATCACCAAGAAAATATGATATGTTTAGTATTCATATATCCCATAATACGATGATAAGGAATCAAAAGGTATTGCACACATCAAAGATTGCTTTAGCACTCAGTCTTTAATGCATTAATGTCTGCAGTTAATACAGTTTCTAGACCACAGATTATGACCTCGAAAAAATCAAATAGCTCAAAATGATACAATAGTATAGAAATGTTATTTATTGTAAATATAAAACTCTTAAAATTTTTGTACATATCTTGTGTCCACTAATGTCCAAAGTGACACAGCTGGGAAATAAAACTCTTTATTTTACACCCAGGAATAGCATTGTATGTTGGTGATACAGTGAATCTGAGTAATCTATCACCTGCTTATTACTGAGCATATATGTACCTTTTTCATTTTATTTTGAATTCATGTGCAGAAGCTTTTTCTGTCTTTGTGTGCACTTTTCTTTACTGTAAACAACTGACAGACATGAGACAGATGATTCATTCGGTTTGACCTGGGTCTTCAATGGAGCATTGTCTTGTGTTTCTAACACTGTAATAAACATCTTGATTGTGACAGTTCTATTAGGTGTGTAAGAAATAACACAAGAACGATGTAGCATTGCCAATAACTATTAGCAACAGAAAGCTCAGGGTCTTCAGTTAGAGTTATGCTAACCTGGGTTTTTCTTGTCATTCTGGTTTTCTATATTGTCACTGTCACAATTCAGAGGGCTGGTTGAGTTAATTAGATCAACACCTTAAACTATGGCAGAGACAGGACTGGGAAAGATGAAACCACAGCTAGAGATCAACAAAAAATGAGCCCTATTTATATTGTACAAGTATCTTAGCATTCCAGTGCTGCAAAATATGCCCCATTAACGTTGGTGATCAGATGCACCAGCACTGAGACAGAATACAAGGAACTGTACACGAACAGTGGTTTTCCTTCTGACTGCCATATCTTTTCTGATGACTTGGAAGACAAACACAGTCCAGCAAGTGCAAAAGCATTTCAGTGAGCCACTTGCTTGCCAGTGGCCCTGATAGATCGCTGCCTGTTTCTCTGAGTGCCAGCTTTATACTTGCAACCAGTGTTGCTACCTTCAGTGGTACCAATAAAATCAGATTTTTTAGATGGGTTTTGCCTTCCAAGGCAAGGAGAATGTCTCATTGACTTTACTGGGCTGCAGCTTAAGTTGAAGCTGTTGGTGGCAACAGTTTTGTGTGATAAATGTAGCAACCCAACTTAGTCAAGACACGGAAGATCAAATCCAGGGTTGTCTCCTTTAAAATTCAACTTTTCAGCAACAAACTGTTCAAATTAGGGTATACAACAGAGAAACTATTCAATTTTTGGCATTTTCAGTAAGAAAGCCTCACGGCTAAGCTACCATTGCCATTATGATCTTAAAATTCTTGATTAATTTGTGTCTCTTCTTTGGCCTCCTTGTCTCGGGAGACAATGGGTAAGCACCTGGAGGTGGTCAGTGGTTTGTGGAGCAGCGCCTGGAGTGGCTATAAAGGCCAATACTAGAGTGACAGACTCTTCGTGTATTAAATAAAGAATTAGGTTGAAATTTATAGAGTAAAAAGTGTGGCATTTAATTTGGCCATTCCCACTCAATAGTACATAGAAAACATATCTACGTGTTTCCTTGTAAAAGAGCACTGTAGATGTGAGAGCAGCAGCTATTAATGTGACATCTCAATAGCAGCAGTAGCTGATGTCCAACTTTTATACAGAGCTGTGTCCACTGGGCATGGGTCTGTAGTGTATGCTAGTTCCTTTGCTGCTGAATCTGCCCCATTTGCACTGTAAAGTACATCTGGTAACTGTGACCCCTTGGTGCACCCGTGGCCAGACTTAAAATATTGGATCGTCCACAGACATTTTATTTTTTCAATTTTCCTTATTTCCATATTCTTTTCTGGGCTTTTTCCAATCTCTTGTCATCATTTTAACCTTTTGTCTGTTTTTTATATGACTTTTAATAGTCTCATCAATAAAATATTTTATGTCAACTAATAGTTTCCTGCTTTTCTGTTAAGCAGTTTGTAGGTTATTCAGTGCATTAACTTCTTCTGCCATTGGAAAATCAGCTTTTTCTATTACCTCCCTTTTTCCAACCCCATTGGAATACTTTCTGTTTGCAGTTTTATAATGAGGGTTTGTGTCCAAAACATTAATCCCATTGATGGGCCTGCTATGTAGTTTCAGGATTTTCTGTTCTTTGTTTCTGATTTCTACTTTGTTCATCTTTTTTCATTTCATTTTCATAATAGAAGACCTGGCCAGAAATCAAAGGGGAGAACGGGTTGGAGGATGGGGGGGGGGGGGGGGTTGAACTGTGGTGTGATGGGGTAAAGGGGTGAGGGGGTGGTGATGGGTGGTTGCAGTGATGGATGTCAGGGTGCATGGGTAGAATTATGATAGCAACATCCCAGCGATGGCTCCATCATGTGGCCCAGAGCATGAATCCACCAGATTTTTGTCTGGGGGCATTCTTGACTGCCTTGGGATTCAGCCCAGCTGATCCCTTGATGACCCCATTGGAAGCTACGTCTGCTGAGAACTGAGAGTTTCCTTTTCTGTCCAGTAAGGTCCTTGGTTATCGCCACTCTGAGTGTCACAGTACCAATCTGAGAACCACCTCCTCAGTGCACCGCCCCAAATAGTTAAATGACCCTGTTCCCTCAGATATGGGACAGGTTCAATGGCAGGCTAAAGCAGCAAGACCCACCCTGCTGCAGTTGCACCTCCTAAAGGAGTCTGCGGAATTTATATGTTAAGCATCCAGCATGTACTCAATGGCCTCCTTCTGTGCTGTGACCTATGACCTATTGAACGGGTGGGGGTGGTTCAGTTTTCAACTTTTTGCCCTGGCATAAAACTGGCAATGCCAACCTAATGCCCATTGTAGACATCATTCCCATTGATTTCAATTTTATGCTCGAGTGGCAAGTGGCAAATTTACCCCTTCATCTTGCTGGAAATGAAATGTCAATTTCCAATGTTATGGCTGAATTTGAACTGTTTCTGGTTGTCTCAGATTCAGTCACTGTTCTATTGCATACATCACTCAGTAAGTGTTAGGAAATGCGTGTTGTTTTCCATTGTTGTGATACAGATGTGTTCTTCCTGTGGCTATGCTAAATGGTCATAAACTAGAAATACACTGGTAGGTAGCATCATGTAAAAGTGAGATTACTTTACTTTGTTGGTGTTGATTTTCAGATTCCAAAGAGGAGATTTGGCCTGTGACGGTTGAAAAATTTGGGTATGTTCGTATGTAAAATGGATGTAACCTTGCGATCAATCTCTAAATCTGTGGAAAGCCAACATGTATGTGTGATGTGCAACAACAAAGTACTGCAGGTACTGGAAATTCTGAAATAAAAACAGAAAACGCTGGAAATACTCAGCAGGTCTGGCAGCATCTGTGGAGAGAGAAACAGTTAACATTTCAGGTTGATGACCCTTTGTCAGAAGTTAGAGATGTAACAGCTTTTTAGCAAAGCAGACAAAGACGGGAGGGGAGGAAAGAACAAAAGGGAAGGTCTGTGTAATGCAGTATATTGGTGGATAAAGGCCTGCTACCCGACCCAAACCCGATGGGACCCGACGGCATGTGTCGGGTTCGGGTCGGGTCGGGCCCCTCTTCCTTGTCTGGCTTTCGGACCCGGTGCGGGTTGGGCCGGACGCACACGGTAAGTGCTCTGCTGGTAAGTATTAAAATTAAAAAGCTTACCTGAGCTGGGGGTCTGGGACGTCAAGCAAGGAAACTGAGCGCAGTGAGCAAGTGACATCTCTATGACGCCATCACACACGCGCTGCAGCTTCCTGGAGTTTCCGAGTCAGAAGGTAAGTAAAGGGATGGTCGGGTCGGGCTCAGGTCGGGCTCTGCTCGGGCTCGGGTCAGGTCACACGCGGGGCAAAATTGGAGGGACTCGGGCCAGGTTGGGCTCGGGTCCGCTGTGGTTCGGTTGGGTTCGGGTTGGGTTCTTTTTCCCCGACCTGAGCAGGCCTTTAATGGTGGCTTCACCTTTAAGAAATCGTACCTTTAAGAGATGAGGCCAATGATGCAACAGATGACATCATCAGACATATATAAGGAGGAGACACCATTTTGGGAGGCATACTCAGAATATGGCTTTACAGAGAGTGGCTATATAGCAGTGAGGAAACAACCTAGTCCTAGGCTGTGCAATGTAGATAAGTAAGACAATGAGTAGTGTTTGTGTTGAATCTGAATATAAAGCCTGCATCTATATTTAATGAAGACTTAAGAAAACACAGCACAATATAAACATAGAAAATAGGAGCAGGAGTAGGCCATTAGGCCCTTCGAGCCTGCTACACCATTCATAATGATCATGGCTGATCATCCAATTCAGTAACCTGTTCCCGCTTTCCCCCCCTATCCTTTGATCCCTTTCACCCCAAGAGCTATATCTAACTCCTTCTTGAAAACATACAATGGTTTGGCCTCAACTGCTTTCTGTGGTAACGAAGTCCACAGGCTCACCACTCTCTGGGTGAAGAAATTTCTCCTCATCTCAGTCCTGAAAGATTTACCCTGTATCCTTAGACTATGACCTCTGGTTCTGGACTCCCGCACCATTGGGAACATCCTTCCTGCATCTACCCTGTCAAGTCCTGTTAGAATTTTATAGGTTTCTATGAGATCCCTCCTCACTCTTCTGAACTCCAGCGAATATAATCCTAACCGTCTCAATCTCTCCTCATATGTCAGTCCTGCCATCCCAGGGATCAGTCTGGTAAACCTTCGCTGCACTCCCTCTATAGCAAGCACATCCTTCCTCAGATAAGGAGACCAAAACTGCACACAATATTCCAGATGTGGCCTCAGCAAGGCCCTGCATAATTGCAACAAGACATCCCTGCTCCTGTACTCGAATCTTCTCGCTATGAAGGCCAACATACCATTTGCCTTTTTTAACCGCCTGTTGCACCTGCGTGCTTACCTTCAGCGACTGGAGTACGAGAACACCCAGGTCTCATTGCATATTCCCCTCTCTCAGTTTATAGCTGTTCAGATAATAATCTGCCTTCCTGTTTTTGCTAGCAAAGTGGATAACCTCACATTTATCCACATTATACTGCATCTGCCATGCATTTGCCCACTCGCTCAACTTGTCCAAATCACCCTGAAGCCTCTCTGCAACCTCCTCACAACTCACCCTCTCACCCAGCTTTGTGTCATCTGCAAATCTGGAGATATTACATTTAGTTCCCTTATCTAAATCATTAATATATATTGTGAATAGCTAGGGTCCTAGCACCGATCCCTGCAGTACCCCACCTGCCATTTGGAAAAAGACCCGTTTATTCCTACTCTTTGTTTCCTGTCTGCCAACCAATTTTTTATCCATCGCAATACACTAACCCCAATCCCATGCACTTTAATTTTACATGCTAACCTCTTATGTGGGACTTTGTCAAAAGCCTTCTGAAAGTCCAAATAAACCACATCCACTGGCTCCCCTTCATCAACTCTACTAGTTACATCCTCGAAGAATTCTAATAGATTTGTCAAGCATGATTTTCCTTTCGTAAATCCATGCTGACTCTGCCTGATTCTACCACTGTTCTCCAAGTGCTGTGCTATAAAATCTTTGATAATGGACTCTAGAATTTTCCCCACTACCGACGTCAGGTTGACTGGTTTATAATTCCCTGTTTTCTCGCTACCTCCCTTTTACCTCCCAATACTACATTCTGTGATGGGGGGAGGACAGGAAAGATTAAATGGCAAAAGGGATGATGGTACAGGGCAAAAAGAGATGGTAATGGGACAAATAAAGAAACACAAGATGTCTAGAGTAGGTGTAAATGTGAAAAACAGAATCATCACCAATAGTTACTGTAGGAAAAAGAAAAAAAATGAGCAGAGATTACAGTCTGAAATTGTTGAAATCAATGTTGAGCCCAAAATGCTATCATATGCCTAGTCGAAAGATGAGGTGCTGTTCCTTGAGCTTACGTTGAGCTTCATTGGAACAACGTGGTAGCCTGAGCTCAGAGTGGGAGTGAAGCGGAAGATTAAAATGACAGGTGACTGGAAGCTCGGAGTCACACTTGCAGATTGAATGGAAATGTTCCGCAAAGCGGTCACCCAATCTGCGTTTGGGCTCCCCAATATAGAGGAGACTGCATCCAGAGCAACGATGTGGGTAATATGTTATGTGAGCTGCACATAAAGAAACTCTGAGCCTGAATGTGCGTCAATAGTTTGTTAAGTTGTAATGTGATTTAAAAGCAAATTACTTGCTGAACCATGTGTTAATGGATTGCTTCGATTACAACAATTATGTCCAACATGGCATCAGAATTTGGGCAATGCTTAGATGATATTGGCTAATATGTGACATAAGCCTTTATGCCTCTCATTGCTCTAGTATTAGCTTTTATTTCAAAATTACACTAAGCCTCACTTGTTTGCTTTGGCTTTTTGTGTGCAGCCAACAAACTCTGGTAAAAATCTGAATTTTTATTGCATTGCTTGGAAATTGCCCTATCTGAAATTGTGGGTTCACTCAAAGGGAAAATTGGGACTATTGCAACTTTGACAATTAACTATTTATTTATGCTTTCACAAGGAATGTGGGTACAGCCTATTGATTCAGCAGAACTTGTTTTTCTGGGTAATAAAACTTGCTTATGAACACAGAATTTTGCGCAGTCTAACAATTACACAGTAGGATAGCTAATGAGATTGTACCTCCTGACCAGTGTCTGTTTAATGCATAAACTAACCACACAAACCTTTTTAAACTTGCCATGCCACCCGAATCAAAATTGTTCAGCATGCAGTCAGGGAGTAGCAACTGAACACAGGAAACAACAAAAATGTCACATCTTGATGACCTTTGAGACACTGGTGAAGGAATATTAGCAATTTATGGAGAAGAGACCCTTTCCCTCATCTGCATAAGCTGGCTATGAGTGGAAATAGCTGAGAGTGAAAGCTGTGTTGCAAACGTCTCAGATGTACAATGATTTCTGCAAGATGTTGGTCCTGATGAAATCCACAAATTTAAGTGAATGACACATCCTTCCATAAACAGCGATGATGCATTATTGCACAAAACCATTATACTTCAATTATTCATTGGAGCGAGTAATTATTTTGTTGTGCTCATCAAAAACCAGACTGGACCACTAGCAATGGGAGAAAAACATGGCAGAGTAATGAAGAAAATGTTAAGATGTCAGAAGGAAATAAACACTTCTGTAATCATGGCTTTTTTAAAAGCCATCTGTGGGAATTAATGGAAAAACTCAGGAGTGAGGATTGGCCGTACCAATTTATCACACACAGGTCTGCTGGCGCCTCAGGGTTTCTAAATGCTCTTCAACATCTTTCATGCCAAGCCTTTTTGAAGGTGAGGTTGTGTAATATGCATCAGACAACCATCAATCTGGAGACCCTATGGGGCTTGTGCTAAGATTTACGCAGGCTCTAGGTACTTTCTTGTGCCCTGTACTAAAGTCCATGCACCACCAGTAAGTCGACACTCCCTATGAACTAAAACATGACCTTATGTGCTGAGCAACCTGGGATAGTGGGCTGCAGGTTGAACTATAAACCTTTTTTTTATTAATGAGGTAGACAACGGACAAGGTATGGGTTATTATCTCACACTCATCATTTCTCTGACTGACTGACAAATACTCACTGACTGACCCCTATATCTTGGGTTACAACTATTAAGCAGTAACATTAAACTGAAGCATGGAAAACAGCAGACTGATACTTTATTTAATTGGGCTGCTGTTTGTGGGGTGGGGGCTGCATTTCTGCCACCTGCTAGTTATGCTGTTGATCTCCAATCTGGGGCCAGGAAAATTCAGTTTTTCTGGCAGGCTTCTGGGAGGATTTCTGTCTTGTGGTGCCCATAGAGGGGAGGTGGGTACGGGGATAAGTACTCTGGCACTTGCAGTAACTTAAAGCAGCCATCATCCTCCAGAGCATGTCAAAGTGTCTGGTCTCAGACAAATCCCAAAAGAAGCTCCTGTAGAAGAGTGCAAATTCACTGACTCAATCAGTGCTGGTGCTTATTGTAAACTGACAGGCCTTGTCTCCAGCATTGCTATGGCGATAATGACAGAAAATGTGACATATGACATTATTCCATTACCATCTTACTTGTTTACGCCCTTGCCTTTTATGGGGGTAGGCGCTTCAGAAACCTGATGCAAGGGAGGCCAAAAAATGGATACAAGCTGGTAAATGAAGAGGTGGTTCTTTGCTCAATTGTCCAATGCTGCTGAGTCAGTTATACTGAAGCGTCGGAGTAACATCATGAGGGGTCTGGACAGAGTAGATAGGGACAAACTGTTTCCATTGGCAGAAAGGTTGAGAACCAGAGGGCACCGATTTAAGGCAAAAGAACCAAAGGTGACATCAGGAAAAACTTTTTTACGCAGCGAGTGGTTAGGATCTGGAATGCACAGCATGAGAGGGTGGTAGAGGCAGATTCGATCATGGCTTTCAAAAATGAATTGGATGGTTATCTGAACAGAAAAAATTTGCAGGACTACGGGGAAAAGGTGGCTAAGTGGGACTAGCTAGTTGCTCTTGCAGAGAGCTGGCATGGACAGAGTGGGCCGAATGGCCTCTTTCTGTGCTGTAACCATTCTTTGATTCTAAAATCCTTTGTATAGTGTCTGCAAAAAAAAAATCATGAGAGCTGTAGAAGTTTGAGGCAGGCGCCGGTGACTGTGAGTTTTTACATGATGGTCACAGAATACTCTAATAGCTCCAACTCATTAGCTGTCTGGTGAAGGAGAAACACACTTATAAAATCTAAACTACTAGCCTGGACTAAATGGTTCTCTAATGTTTGAAGTACAGGATATAACAAATGAACATCAAAGGTAAGTTTCACAATAAGTCAAAGCTTTCGATCAAAGTAATTTTCAATAGCACAAATGTAGCCTGACAGGTTTTCTGATTTAATTCAATAATGCCCATACTGTTGCTCTAAAATTCTTTCTCCCTGGTGGAATGACCCCATATAAGTGATGCTTTTCATTTGCACTACTTATTAACTAATCTACATAGTATAGGTTAATGCCCCTTTAGTCCAAAAATATGGCTTCAGGAATCCAATCATCTGCTCAATTAGGAACTTTGGGCTCATATACCTCTTGTTGTACTCTGCTGCTTTACATGGGCGGTGTAAGGGTGTCATTAGCCAAGGTTGCAATGGGTATCCAAATTCTCCAAATTTCTAACCTTCGAATCTTCTTTCCCTTTTGAGCAATGAAGGCACCATAGATTTGTATTTTAATAAAGGCATTGTGTAAGCTCTCAAAAAAAGAGGCATTGACTTGTACTCAATATTGGAGGTTGCACTTGAGCCGGGCAATGAATAAAATCTGTTTCCATTCCTGCACTGTATTATGTTGTGCAAGGGGTGTGAATAGTAATAAGATTCTCTGCACTTTTAGGAAGGTAGTGGTGCAGTTAAAAATTGAGTAGGGAAAGTTTATTTCCTCTGGTTGGAGAGTCTGAAGAATTGAAAATTGCAGTAAAAAGAGTCATTCGAATAAATTTCTTTACACACAGGGTTGGTGAAATATGGAATGCTTTTTCACAGGGAATGGTTGAGGCAGAGACCATTGTATCTTTTTAAAGGGAAAATTGGATCAATATTTGAGTCAGACGATACAGGGCTATGGGGAGAGGAAGTGACGGTGGGATTCATTTTGGAATGATTTAGCATATAACCAGCACAGACATATAATGGGCCAAATGTATCCTCGCGCTGTAGACTTATCATTCTCTGATATATGTTCCACCAATGGTTGATCTGAGTGATCTTTTGCATAGGAATTATAGTGACCTTCATTTCAATTACTGGTATGGTGTGAATATTAGAGCAGATCTGCAGGACGTCTTGTAGCAGGTGACAGAAATTTGGCATTACTTCTTTTCTTAGCAGTAGCCTTCTGAATCACTGGTTCTCTGTGAGTTCCTTGGTTAGTAACTGGTTCATGAAGTAACAGTAGGATATAGTCATATGCATTTTGGTCTCTTACCTCATGGACTGTCCTTTGCTATTTCTCTTTGTCCTTCTATATCAAAGGCTACTGTCCTACTGAATCATATCTCACAGTGGTTGTGTGTTGTCAATGAAACAAAGTCTGTTACAGCTACAGTTATTGTGTCTTCTAAGCACACAACAGTAACCTGTCTCTAGATGCAGAAATCAACAAGCGCATGGGAAAGGCTTCCACTGCTATGTCTAGACTGGCCAAGAGAGTGTGGGAAAATGACGCACTGACACGGAACACAAAAGTCCGAGTGTATCAAGCCTGTGTCCTCAGTACCTTGCTCTATGGCAGCGAGGCCTGGACAACGTATGTCAGCCAAGAGCGACGTCTCAATTCATTCCATCTTCGCTGCCTCCGGAGAATACTTGGCATCAGGTGGCAGGATCGTATCTCCAACACAGAAGTCTTCGAGGCGGCCAACATCCCCAGCATATACACCCTACTGAGTCAGCGGTGCTTGAGATGGCTTGGCCATGTGAGCCGCATGGAAGATGGCAGGATCCCCAAAGACACATTGTACAGCGAGCTCGCCACTGGTATCAGACCCACCGGCCGTCCATGTCTCCGCTTTAAAGACGTCTGCAAACGCGACATGAAGTCCTGTGACATTGATCACAAGTCGTGGGAGTCAGTTGCCAGCGTTCGCCAGAGCTGGCGGGCAGCCATAAAGGCGGGGCTAAAGTGTGGCGAGTCGAAGAGACTTAGCAGTTGGCAGGAAAAAAGACAGAGGCGCAAGGGGAGAGCCAACTGTGTGACAGCCCCGATAAACAAATTTTTCTGCAGCACCTGTGGAAGAGCCTGTCACTCTAGAATTGGCCTTTATAGCCACTCCAGGCGCTGCTCCGCACACCACTGACCACTCCAGGCACTTACCCATTGTCTCTCGAGATAAGGAGGCCAAAGAAGATAAGCACACTATGCACACTAAGTGTGAAGGATGGAAAAGTGCTCAAGATGCGTCTAAATGCTAATTAGGAGTGGTGATCATATAATCCCTTGCAATGTGTTTGTATTCCTCTTTTTGCAGGTTTTAGAAGAGGAGGGGGTGAAAAGGGGAATTTCAAAATTGTGTACTTACATCTGACATCAGCCAGGGTGTCCAAACCTAATGCTGTCTGCTGTGCCTTACACAGCTTTTAAGGACTGCAGCAGTTTAAAGAGAAGGCCAGCTGTTAGCTTTGCCAGTATAGCCGAAACCCTCCCCCCCACCCCCCCAGAACAAATTTAAAGGAACTTTGCCCTGCAAAGGGGCCTGACATGGAGCGGGAAAGGGAAGACAGGCTGCAGCAATCAGAGGCAGAAGACAGCCTGACCAGGGCACATAAGACTTTTCTTTTGCACCAGAAATTGGTCACTCAGCATAAGTCTTGCAGCAAACGAGGACTCATTTAGTCGTAGTCACAGGGCTGGATTTTCACTACGGAGGTGCGAAAGAGAAACTGGGTCTGGTCAGAAACTCTCCTCCGGTGGATAACTGATTTGGATTTGTATCTTCACTGGAATAAGCCCTAAATTGGTATGGAGACAGGTTTCCTGTCCACTTAGAGCCAGTGGGCTGGAATGGAGGTGGGTGAGATGAAGTGTGAGACTCATAAACTCCCCTTGGCAGCCATCTCTGAGGCTCCTTATTGTCCTAAGGGAGAGATCTGCGTTTTGTGCCAAAACCTTCCACTGCACTGGAGAGAAGTGAGATGTCACAGGGGAGCTGGAGGCCTGGCACTAGGGGTAGGGCAGAACCTCACTTCATCGATGTCGACCTGGATCTAATGCTGGAGGCAGTAAGGTAGAGGAGGGAGGTTTTCCTACTGGATGGTGGCAGGTGAAGGCCACCGCGTTGTACAGCAGGGGCACATCTCTCCAGTGTTATCCCCCTCTGTCTGCTCCTCCTCCTCATTACCTCCTGCTCCTCCTCCAATGAGCTGTCTCCTTCCAGGGCCACACTGTCCTCAAGGTCCACACCTCTCTGCAGGGCCATGTTATGGAGTGCACAGCAGACCACTACAATGACTGAGACGCTTGCAGGAGGGTTTTGGAGGGTGCCATCCAACCTGTCCAGGCACCGGAATTGCTTCTTCAGAAGCCTGATGGCCTACTTCGTGTTGGTCTACTGAGTAGGCGGCATTGGTTGTATTGCCTCTGTGCCTGTGTCTCGGGCCCCATAGAGAGGTCAGTAGCCATCTTTTCAAGGGAGTTCCCTTGTCCCCTGTGATTCACCAACACACTTTGGGGAATGGAGTGAAGATCCAAGGCAGCGTGAACTGGCAGAGGATGAAGGAGTCATGGCAGCTGCCAGGGAAGTGAGCACACGCATGGAGGAAACTCTCGTTGTGGTCACAGACCAACTGGGCGTTGAGAGAGTGGAAGCCCTTCATGTTGATGGATCTCACTGGCTGGTAGCTAGGAGTCTTGATGGCCACATGGACACAATCAATGATGCCCTGCATCTGGGGGAGTCCAGTGCTAGAGGGGAAACCCAATGCCCTCTGTACCTGCACAGGCTGATCTGTGTCAAAGTGGATGTTGTCCCCCGCCCTCCTGAATATGGAATCCGTGACCTACCTGATGGCATGATGAACTGCCGACTGTGAGATGTCACCTCGGTCCACAGCTAATCCCTGTAATGACCCGGTTGCATAGGAAGTCAGGGTGATGGTGACCTTGATGGCTGCCAATAAGGGACTGCCATGGGGGACGTGAGGCCTCAGGTCATTGTGGTTCAGAGCACACAGGCCCGACCGAGACCATCTGCCTGGATAGGCACAGCCTCTTATGGCACTGGTGCTCCGTCATTTGCAGGTAGCTAACTCTTAGCAGTCGACCCAATGTCTGTCTAAGGTAGCTATCCAGGAGGTTACATCTGCTGCAGCTCATCCTGGCTGCTCTGTCCAAATTCAGAGAGGCTGGTTTCCATCTGAACATCCTCAGCTGGGCTTTGTGCATTCACCAGGCCTATCCCTGCCAACCTCATCTATCCAGATGATGCCAGTGGTCTCATGTCCCTCTCTGGATTCCTACCACTCACCACTGAGCAAAGCAAGTCTTTCAGCTCGAGCAATGGCTACTCTGTGACACCTTTGAAGCAGCTGAGCTTTATTTTGTGCCTCTGCATTATTTTAATCACCCCTTCTCATAGCTGTCATGCACTGTTCACAACTTGTATACCCTGCCGAGTTCCAGACATGACATTTGCCCTTCCTTCAGCAGCAGTTTTCAATTTTTAATGAGCTCCTCAATGAGCTCAACAGGCACTTAATGGAGGTGAGCAGGGTGGCCAATCCCTGCCTCCCACTGTCCCTTTAAAAAAGATGTTGTGTTCCAGAGGTGGTGGAACACAGTGTCGACCTCCAGGAACATGATCTTTAAATGACGCTCGCACCCACTCCTGCCCTCAGTGGGCTTGAAAAATCCGGCCCATAGCATGATTACAGCACAGAAGGAGGCCATTCAGCTCATCAAATACATGCCGGCTCTCTGTAGAACAATCCAGTCAGTCCCATTCTGTGTCCCTTAGTCCTTGTATGACAACCTAATGGGAATAGCTTTTCTTTTTCTACCTTTATCTAAACCTGTCATAACCTTGCACAGCTTCTCCAACCTAACCTTGTAGCTAAAATGCTTCATCCCTGGAACCATACTAGTAAATCTCTGTTGTGTGATTGCCTTTAAGAGTGATGTCCCTTTAAGATCTTAGTATGCTAATTAGCTACCAGGATACAGTCATGTGACTACATGCCAGTCTAACTCTGTAACTGTAACAACAAGAAGCAAGACCTGTAAATAGTTCTGCACTGTATGTACTTGTTAGCTGTTAATAAACCTGTTTAGAGATCGTCAGTCAACTGAACTCCATGCATCTCATTTATGTTGTATCAACTAACATAAAAAGCTTCTCATTACATGGTGGTATCTTTGGTGAGAAGACAGAATCCATGATTGAAGGCCATAGGAAAACAGCTTTAAAAACTACCTACAGCTAAAAGAGAGAAAGTTAACAGAAACACTGGCCCAAACTGTGTAAAGAAGAAAAAAAAACTCACCTCCAGCTTTAGAAGACAGAGCTGAATTACAGGCTGCAAATCAATCACTGTGAGCGGGTGAGTCAATGTGCTGTCTGTACAGGAACCCCAGTTTTAAAAAAAAATTGAGGTTCTTGTAAAGTTGATTTTTTTTTAAAAAGGCTCAGTAAACGAAAAAAAAACCCCAATCCCTCCCTCAGGCTGATCGATTGTTTTCAAAGCACCCCCATGCTGATCAGGTCCGTGCTATTACAGGAGGTGTCTGACAGCAAAAGCGTGGGAATCCTCCATCCATGCCGCTCGCAGCTACAGCTATAAATAGAAATCATTAAATCATTCCGGCATGAAGAACTTTCATTCACTTAGCTGAAGTTTTAAAAAAACTCATAAAATCAATCAACCGTGAAGAATTGCATATTGAACGACTGCTTAAACAAATTCTTTTTGAAAAGGGAGCACTTGAAATGCCTATTGCACAATTGTATGAACAAATGGACTAGAATGCTGGAAGCTAGATAAACAGACAAGCAGTGCTAAACATTTGCCTCTGTTAATCAAAGCAGCCAAAACAGTTTCTTAAAGAGGAAACAGTAGAGTCACAGAACCAGGCCTTAAAGCAAGTTCTTAAAGACAGCTTTAAAGCACAAAAACAGCAGGAACATGGATACCAGTTTTTCCATCATGAACTGGAAAGCCTTGGATATCCTATCCGAGTTCAAACTGTTTCAACAAAGAATGTAATTATGCTTTACAGATCAAGTAATTGTAGAACCAGAAAAACAGGTTGTAAAATAATGATAGCAATTGGAAATGAGGGCTCGCACAGAATAAATACTTCTGGATTATCTGAACCGGAACAAAAAGATCCCAGAAAGATATGGAAAGTGCTGGAAGATCAGCTCCAATTATGAGTGAATTTCAGAATTCGCCGCCTGGAATTGATGTCCTACAGGCAACAGCCACTGGAATCAATAGACCAGTTTGTCGGTAGATGCCAAATTAAGGGAATGAATGCAATTTTTCAGAAGCTGAGCTGTCAGATTGAATGATGGAGTTGGTGATTATGTCAAGACCCATTGAAGCATTTCAGAGGGACCTCTTGGGGGGGAAAAAGGAAGGTCACAGCATGGATGCACTACTGTAAGATGATAGGAAATACAAAGCCTTTGTTGCTGAACAACAGCACCTGCAAGTATTAGGTGCAACCAACAGTATCAGCATCATAACCAGATTGAAAAGAGTAAGCAAGCTGTGTGGTAAGTGCAGTCTGTCCCACTCATGGAGAAATTGTCTTGCATTTTGAGACCTGTGCAAGGCGTGCAGTGCAAAAGGACACTGGGCCCACCTATGCAAGAATTCTGTCTTGAAAGACGCAGCCAGAAGCCATGGTAGGACAGGAGACAACAGAAGACAGGCGCAGCAACACGGCAACAGCAGCAAGGAAAGTGCCAAAGGCCTGCATAAACAAAAGCTGATACATGAAGTCCATGGCAAAACAGACTTTAGTTAAGACTCAGAGATGAGAAGGCTCCATCAGAAGACGAGCAAGCATTCCACATTGTGAACCTGACACATGATGATGAAGTCAAGCAACTGGAAACTTACACCACTATTAACATCACGTGCCCAAAGAAAGCTGGCAAACAGACACTCAAGGTCAAGACTGACACCGGTGCTAGTGCAAATATCCTACCAGTCCGAATCCTCAAAGATATATACCGGAGTTGTTGGATGTGATACAACCAACAATTACCAAGTTATCTTCATATAATGGGTCATCCATCCCTTGCAGTGGCACATTAACAATGCAATGCAGATACAGCAAGTCTGTGTGGAAATGACAAACGTTCTACCTAGAGGAAATTAGCGGACCAGCAGTGGCAGGACTACCAACATGTAAGGACCTCAGCATCATAACTATCCATGAGGGCATTACCAAGGAGAAATCTCCAAGGACCAGAACCCGCTTGCAGACTCTAACCAGCATCAAACGATGCAGTCTGGAAACCCAGCAACAGCACAACTATTCCACGCCGTCACTTCTGCTCTCTAGAAAACCACCAGCACCATAACGAGCCAGAACAGACAGGTATCATCCTTGAGACCAACTACTCTTCCCCTAACAAGTCCTCAAAACTTGAGCCCCAAGCTTTCAGACATGGAGGATGAGGAGAGGCAAAGGACACGCAATGCTCTGAAGATGCAGAGGAGGAATGAGTTGAAGCATTGTCTATTGGCTCTTCGAGATGAGGTGCCAGAACTTTCCAAGAATGACAAGGCCCCAAAAGCAGTCATCTTGAGATAAACAACAGTGTATGTTCGCAGGCTGAAGGCAGAGCAACAGAAACGGTATGCAGAGAGGGAGAAACTTCAGAAAGAACAGCAACAGATGAGACACAAACTCCCCGAGCAAGAGTTGTCAAACCACCAGGATGATTTATGGACTTTTGAGCATCTATATCTATAAACATCACAATCTCTGTCCATGTGAAAGTAATTTTGATGTTATCTAATGTTATATATTTTCACTATTGGCATACGAGACTTATCTTTCGAAAGAAAGGGGATGTTGTGTGATTGCCTTTAAGATCTCAGTATGCTACTGAGCGGAGTACCAGGTAAAGTCATGTGACTACATTCCAGTCTCAGTGTAACTATAACACCAAGAGGCGAGACCTGTAAATAAATAGTTCTGCACTGTATACACTTATTAGTTGTTAATAAACCTGTTTGAGATCGTCAACAACCTGAACTCCACGCATCTCATTTATGTTGTATCAGACAACATAAAACGCTTCTCATCACAATCTCCTCTGCGCCACCTCAAGGACCCTCACATCCTTCCTAAAGTGTGATGACCAGAACTGGGTGCGATGCTGTAATTGTGGCCTAACCAGAGCTTTATAAAGGTTCAACATAACTTCCCTGTTTTTGCAATCAATACCTCTATATGAAGCCTAAGATTCCAAATGCTTTGCTAATTACTCTCTATTTTCTGCCACCTTCAAAGATCTATGCACATGAACCCCCAGGTTCCTCTGTCCCTCTACGCTCTTTTGAACTGTGCCATTAAGTCTATATTGCCTGTCCCTATCCCTTCTGCCAAAATGCATCACCTCAAACTTCTCAGTATTAAATTCCTTCTGTCACTTGTCTGCCCATTCTGCTGGCCTATCTATATCCTGTTGCAGTCGATTGGTATCATCCTCACTATTTGCCACAACTCCACTGTTGGTATCATCAATGTTGGAAATTTTACTCTGTGTATTCCAATATCCATGTCATATATGCGTGTGTGTATATATATGTATCAAAAACATCAGTGGTCCTAGCACTGACCTTTGGAGAACATCACCGTCTACCATCCTCCAGTCTGAAAAACGACCATTTTTTTAAAATCCAAGCTGACACTGACCCTTCTATTCCATGAGGCTCAACTTTGCTAACCAGCCATTTATGTGGTACGTGGTACAATGCATAGCGGTCATCTGTACACATGCATAATGTGCCAAATAAAAGAGAATCTTCTTTGGACACATCTGTGTATTAAAACCTGTTAAATCTACTATATTTCTCTCAAGTAATTTTCAATCCATCTGATTCCAGATGCATTGAAAAACCAATGTGAAGGGGCTGGAAAGTCTAAGCGAGATCCTGGGGTACAAAAGGAATAAACGCAATACAAAATGACTATGGAACTGCCTAGTTTCTTAGTTGAACGTAGAATGTCATCTCGTGGCAGTCCAATAAAACACCAGAATTCTTTCTTAATTGGTAGATGGTAAAATGACAAAATTGCCAACTAACTGCCAGCACCATCTTAGACATCCTTCCTTGAAACTGGGTTTTGGGAAGGATGTTGTATGTGGTCATTAAATTTAGTGCCAATTAGGGAACAATGGCAGTGACTATTACTTAATTGTATAGGCAAAGTAATAAAAGAGATTTGCTTGCCCCAGTATGCTGGGAGAAGGCTGATTTTGTCTATCTTGTATACTGAAAGTTTTGGAGGTTGCTGCTAAAACATTTGTGTACAACCCTTTTGAAGCATAATAAAAACCAGAAAATTCTGGAAACACTCAGCAGGTCAGGCAGCATCTGTGGAGTGAGCAAGGTCAGGTTAACGTATCAGGTTGGTGACCTATCATCTTGAGTGTTTCCAGCACTTTCTATTTATTTCAGATTTCCAAGATCTGCGGTATTTTGTGCTTAACCTTCTGTACATGTCTTAGTACAATGTGTTCTAAAAAGTGAGATGTTTCTTTCATTTGTATGAAAGCTTGCTTATGGGTAATTTGTTTAAATTTATGGTCCTGCAGTCCACACACACAATGTACATTTTAACAAAAGATTCATGACCCTATTCTCACCTTTGCAAATGCTAATCCTTTCATTGTTCAATTAAACAGGTCAGTTTAGCACCTCATTATTCATTAACCATTGGAGTCCAGCGGTGCAACGAATGCATGCACAGTTACTTTTTTATAGCAAAGTTTGAGTTCTGTCAACTTCATATTTGTATGTGTGGAAATCTGATGTAACCAAAAAACTAGTTTGTCTCAAAAAGTCTTTACTAAATTCAAATTAGTTTGAGGTTGGTTTTAAGCAACCTTTTGTGTGTCCTGTCCTAACAAGTGCAACAGATTCTTTTGTACTTTAGTTCCAGTGGTGAGTTTTTTTTTGCAGTGTCAAAAATTCAACATAAATTCTTGAAAGCATTGTGAGTGAAGTGTTAGAAATCCTCACTAGTGAGTAACTTTATAAATCCATTTAGGACAACCCAAGTGTAATGAATTATGCTAATGTACGAAAGTTACCCCCATGGGAGCCGGTGCTGGAAGGGTTAAAAGTGTTAATAAATAAACAAAGAGCTTGTTGTTTTCTCTAATAGAGAAATAAATCTGTGAAACAGGATGTTGCAGAAACCGCTGACACTGAAAAACTGGTTAACTGAACGTTGTGATTTCCTGAGCGCGATTGCTTTTTTGATGCCAGCCAAAGATTAAAGCCGGGACAATCTGGTCAGAATAACCTAATTCTGGACATTTAATAACGCAGTTAAGAGAAAAAAGAAATTGCAATCAAGCCCTTCCTATGTCACCATGACCTTTACAAAGCTTTTACAGTTACACGATGCAGTAAAAAAACAAAGGGAATCTTTCTGCATCGAGGTGGGCATTGAGAAAGGGGCTTCGCAAGAGAGTGATTATCAGATGTAGGTCAGCACACAGTCATATTCCCTTAACTCTTCCTGGTCTATAGTCAGGGCTACTCACTATCACTTTGTCAAAAGCCAGAATCCAAAGAAATTACTTGCTTGAGGTACCCTTTCATAGAATAACATCGAGCAATCTTAACATATTTTTCTGTAAAACATTGTTTCTTCCTCTGTTCCCATCTCTTCTGTTTCTTTCCCCACAAACCATGAATCATGCCTCCAGTAATATCTCTGAGCTGGTGAGCTGTAAAACAAGGCCAAAGCACAAATGCAATTAGATCTGCTTTGGGCTACATACAGGTGGAGGTGTGTTGAAAGTGGCTGTGGAATGCATTATGAGTACCACTGATCGACGCAAATATTTCTGTGAAAAATCAGCACTTCAAATCTCTTTGCACTCAGAAATGTATTGTGACCCTAATTCAACACATTTATCAATGTAATGTTTGTAAATGTTAATGATATCATTTAAAATCAGGTTCAGTTAATATAACTTTACTCACTAGACAGAAAAGTAAAAGTGTGTTACGAGGCGGGATCTGGTGATTTTTGTAGGCTGCAAACGTGAAGCTCAACCACTAAATGCAGCCAGCAGAAGCCTGTGATAACACATTTGCTCCAAGACTCCTTTCATTTTTCATAGTGAACACCAGCAATAATTGCACTGTTAGGGCTCCTCGGATGGGTGAGGAGATATATACCTCACATGGTGGGGCTCAGTGCCACAGCATATATTCAGGAATGCTGTAGGTTTGATCCCTCATATGTACTGAGGTAATTGGCTTCAACTGGGGCAGTGTTGTTGCAAATGGTCTCTAGGTTCGGGAGGTGAAAAGTGTTATCCAGTGATGGCTGCTGGACAATGTATGAGCATGCATGTCGTATGAGGACTAGGTTTGGCTGTGATTGCTTCATATAGACCTGATCAGTACTCCATAGGAAATGGGAACTTGTATGAGATGTTGGAGGATTGCTGGCCCCTGAGGATCCATAACCAGAATAAGCTGCTGCATCCAAGAGAGAAAGGGAATAAAGGGGAGCAGGTTGGAGGAGAAAGCACATTGATGAGAGATGATGGTGATCTTATATTACTTTGAAAATGGAAAATGTGGAGAATACACAGAACGGTAAAGGGAACAGACAAAATAACATTTTGGGTATAAGCTTTCTCCAAGGTCTCATGTTGAAAGGTCTCATGTTAAATATTAATCTACTTTTATGTTTAGATATTGACGAACCTGCAGCTCACTTCCATGATTTTTTTTCTTTTGCTTCAGAGTTCTGTCAGTCACAAGTTTTGATTATAATTCCTGATCTATTGTTTTTAATCTGTCTCCTATAGCAGGAGTGCCAGGGGATAAAACAATGTTTAAACTTGATGACATGAAATTTGTGACATCGCCTAATGATGGTTAATCAGCTTTTGTTTGCAGGGTAAGCATTACAAGGCCCCTTCACCCACCCCCCCCACCCCACCCCACCCCACCCCTCTCCCCAACACCAAAGCAGGTGTTGCATGCAGCCAGCGCATGGTAGATAATTGTGGATTTGCTGTTCATTACTTTTCATCTATTGACATCAATGAATGCAAATGATCCAATAAGCACAGGCTGCATGCAAGATCCTGCCAACATTGTCGGCCTTCACAAAATTTGCCCTTGTGCAACATGAGGCTGGGAATTCTGTGGCAAGTAGCTCACCTCCTGTCTCCCCAATGCCTATCCACCATCTACAAGGCATAAGTCAGGAGTGCGATGGAATACTGTCCACTAGCCTGGATGGGTGCAGCTCCAACAACACTCAAGAAGCTCGACACTATCCAGGACAAAGCAGCCCACTTGATTGGCACCCCATCCACCACCTTCAACATTCACTCCCTTCACCACCGACGCACAGTGGCAGCAGTGTGTACCCCATCTGCAAGATGCACTGCAGCAACTCACCAAGGCTCCTTCAACAGCACCTTCCAAGCTCCTGACCTCTACCACCTAGAAGGACAAGGGCAGCAGATGCATGGGGACACCACCACCTGCAAGTTCCTTCCCAAGCCACACACCATCCTGACTTGGAACAATATCGCTGTTCCTTCACTGTCACTGGGTCAAAATCCTGCAACTCTCTTCCTAACAGCACTGTTTGTGTACCTACACCCCACGGACTGCAACGGTTCAAGAAGGCAGCTCACCACCACCTTCTCGAGGGCAATTAGGGATGGGCAATAAATGCTGGCCTAGCCAGCGACGTCCACATCCCATGAACGAATAAAAAAAAATGTACAGACGTTTGCCTCTTTTGGATTCAGACTTTTTGAATTTGCATCTTTGACTATTGCTGCCCAGTTATACGGCACAGATACTTATCCATCTGTGTCAGCTTTTGACATTTGACCTATCTGTAGCTTCTGCAATGGATTCCAATTACAAGCGTTAGGCTAATTTTGCCATTTGTGTTCATATTTTCGTGCATAACTTTGCTATTCAAGTTAGCAGTTTCTCCTATCAATGAATTTGCTTGTATAAATGTCTGTATCCTGTTATAGCTGCTTCTTTTTGACCTGTAATTTGCCTTCATGTGACAAGAAAAAAAACAAGTTTCACAAGAAGAGTGCTCAAAATCATTACATGAAAGCAAGGGACAATTTGATTGTAAAATAAAACACTTGCAGCCTATAAACTGCTCTGAATATAACTGGTATTCTCACTGGTCCCTTCTGACATTCATTGGAGCTTTTGGAATTCAATCTCTTCTAAGACAAAGTTAATTATAATCAATCCTCACTTATAATAACCAGCAAATCCCATTTATAATGACTATTAACCCTGTTACAGCAAACTGCAGAACTTTATAGTATTAGCATCCACCGGAATTAACTCGAGCCATCAGCATTTACTGGATTAAGTTCCAGCATTAGTGCAACAATGAAAACTGAGATGAAACCATATATTTTCTAGCAGTTTGTAGCTGATGAGTAAAGTTGAGAAAGTCTGTTTAAGATCCTTTTGTAATACAAATCTTTGGTAAGAAGATCAACTTGGTTTTGCAAATACGTTATAAAATATTTTGACTGTGAATCAGACCTTCCAACTGTCATATCTTTTGTGTGACATGTACATTGTTTTTCTAGTTGCCTTTTAAAATCCCCAATGGCATATATTACTGATCTCAGATTTCACAGACTGTTGTTTCCTCTGAGGTTGGAGCTTCTGATGCATAGTCAACTTCCATGTATTGATGCAAGGGCGTAGTGTTGTGATGGAGCTAATGGAAACCGGTTTGCCTTGGGTGACATTTTCCTCCCTTTCTCATATAATTCAGGTGCTATCCTTCTGCCTTTCACTGTGCTCAGCTAATTTGTGGTCTTCAAATATTTCATGCACGGTGGTAATGATGATCCCTTCATTACAGCAGCATCTACACTTCAAAAGTAATTAACCAACTCTGAATTATTTTGGTTTGTCTGAGATCATGAAATGCTCATTCTTTTCTTTTGTATCTTCCTCTGTGGCTTTCTCTTCTGTTGACTTTGTTACATTTCTCAGTAGCTAGATGAGATTCCAGAATGCCAGTGGTGTCCCTTTTCTCCTCTTCATAAGAACATAAGAAATAGATGAGGAGGAGGCCATTCGGCCCCTCAAGCCTGCCCCGCTTTTTTCTTTTCGTTCTTTTCTGTAAAATGCTGATACCTTCTTCAGCAGGATAGCATTAGTCCCAATATGGCTTTGGATTAGGCAGTTGATTTTTGAGTGAATTGCCTGGAAATATGCAGAATCTAAATCAGATTACACAACTCCAGTTTCAAAAATAGAGGTGTATTTTTTCCCACTTTCATAAGTTCCTGAATATGTGGGAGTGTTTATTAAAGTTTTCAATGAATGTCCATGAGAAGCAAAAAAAACCTCTCAACTGAAGTTACAATCCCTACCACTCCACCAATATTCAGCCTCCTGTTTAGTTGCCAGCTTGGCAAAAATGCCAATCCTGTGGAGGAGGCAACAGTTGATTGTGACATGGGTGGATGATCTGTATAGATATGAAGTTATTATTTAGGAACATACTTGAAGACAGAAGATACTGAATGAGATGTTTTAAAAATTTGTCAGAATCTGAGGACTTGCTAAATGTGCTATGCTCCAAGCTCACTGAAGTCAATAATTTTTTTCCTGTGGCAGTTTCACTATTCCTCTTACTGTATAAATCTGTATTATGTATAATCTTCATCCTTGCTGCTGTTTTGAAGTTATTGAGGCAGTTTCTAAATCTTCTGCATTCCTCTTGAATGTGAGAAGTTTAGTCTAAATATTATAACTTCCAGCTGCTATCAGTAACTTTTTCAGCCCAAAATCTCCTTTTTGATGAATGCTTTCATTACGCGAGGAAGCTTCTACTCCCTAAAAATTTCCTGTGCCTTTCTGGGGTTTGGTGAGTCATTTAACTTCAGTTACTATCAGTACAAAATAAATCCCATCCGGTGACAGTTAAATGAGTCTTGCAGTTCTTAACCTTCCCAATGACCAAGGAGATTGTGCTCACTGATTAAAATAGAAAATTTGAGTCAGTGGTGCAGGAAATTATCACTTTGCTTGATTAAGTCATAAGTTCCATTTGATATCTTGCTTTAAAGTAGCGCTTTAACTTACCATCAATTGTAAATTAGCTTACAAGCAAACATGACTACAATTACTGTACTGTTGCTGTGAAGATCGGATAATAGCCACAGATTGGTCAGTGATACATATGTCCGCAGCTGGGGTTTCAAACCTGAAGTCCAATTTGCAGTAGAATTCTGGTTTCTCTGAATTTGATTCGATAGAAGAAGGACTGTTGAACATGCTTCACCTTGATCTCAAACTGGTAGGAGCATTGCTAAACAAGATACAATTGCTTCTTTCCACTTACACAAAGACAAATAAGACTTAGAGAATTATTTTTACAGGATTCAATAAAATGGTTCTTGGGAGAACATGGATAGTGATTGACCTTGGCTAAAGACAACAAAAGCTGTCATCAGAGCAGCCAAAAGGGCAGTGGAGAACAAGGTAGTGGATAGGTGTAGTAGTACTTGCAAGGTCTTCTCAGTTGTGTTCGGAGTCAGAGGGCCACCAGGATTGGACTATTGAAGAAGAGGAAATTCCTAGAGGAATGTTCATATATTTGTATGTCACACATCAACAATATACCAACATCCTGTGGCCCATAACCTATTCAGAATCTCAATAAAATATTGAACACAGAAGAATGGTAGTATAACTCCAGTCCATGTATAGCCACCTATTCAAATTTGATCCATTTTCACATTGGTATATGCAGCATAACTACACCTTTCTACTGCCATGTTGAAAATGGCCAATAGAAATTCAGGGGCCTTCATACAAGGCAACTGACTGGTACAGTGCAGGTGAACAGTACTTGTAATTACATTATCCCTATTCTACCTAGGACAAAGGGAAGGAAAGCCTGCTCTTTGCAGTAGAGGGCATGGAGCTGTACCAGTACACCATAGGGCAGCACAGTGGCGCAGTGGCTAGCACCGCAGCCTCACAGCTTCAGTGACCCAGGTTCGGTTCTGGGTACTGCCTGAGCTGAGTTTGCAAGTTCTCCCTGTGACCATGTGAGTTTCCTCTGGGTGCTCTAGTTTTCTTCCACATGCCAAAGACTTGTGGGTTGATAGGAAAATTGGCCATTGTAAAAAAAAATTGTCCCTAGTGTAGGTAGGTGGTAGGAGAATTGAGGGAAGGTGGGATGTGAGAGGGAAAAATGGGATTAATGTAGGATTAGTACAAATGGGTGGTTGATGGTCGGCGTGGACTCGGTGGGCCGAAGGGCCTGTTTCGGTGCTGTATCTCCCTATGACCATCTGCCCCCGTTTTAAAATCTAACTGAGAAATATTAAGGTGGCATCTTCAGAATAGTTGTGACAGAGACTGAGAAACTAGGAGCATGGAATAGAGTCCTTACAGCGAGCAGAGTGGGAAGAGTTGTAATCAAGGTAGCTGTGGGAGTTAATGGTTATGATGGACCATTGGCTGACAGCCTATCCCCAAAAGTGGAGATTGAGAAATTGAGGAAAGGAAGAGTCGGGGACGGGCTGTGTGAAAGTGAGGGGAGAGTAGAAATGTGACGCAAAATTGATGAATTTTTCCAGTTCGGCAAGAGAGCAGGAGGCGTCATCAATATGCCAGAAAAAAAGGTGAGGGAGGGGATCTGAGTAGGACTGGAACAACGAAGGTTTTGCATATGCCACGAAAAGGCAGGGATAGCCAGGACCCATACGGGTTCCCATGGCTGCACCTTTTATTTAAGCAACTTTACAACTGTTTAGAATCAACATTAGGTTCAACGATTTCAGATCATAACCACAGCTCCCATTTTTTTTGGACAACAGATGCTGCTAATGATTCTGCTTTTGCAATTTGCAGCTCTGCTAGACACATCTTTTGTTTCTTTACCTGTCCCATTACTACCCCATGTTGCCTTGCACTATTATCCCTTTTGTGAATTAATCACTTCTGCCTTCCACCATATCACAAATCTTCCCTATTGTTCGTTCCTCCCTCCCCTCTTTCCCTGCTTCTGTAATTGCTTCAAACCTGTTAATCTCTTACTTTTTCCAGTTCTCATGAAAGGTAATTGGTCTGAAATGTTAACTCAATTTCTCTCTACTCAGATGCTGCCTGACCTGCTGAGTATTTCCAGCATTTTCTGTTTTTATTTCATTTCCAGCATCCACAGTATTTTGTTTTGGCAACCTGGCGAATCAATCCAGAACAACCAAAGGCCAAATATTAAAATTGAATAAATATTAGCTTTGTTTATACTATTTTAATTTTTGTCCCACTCAAAGCTGTTTTATTTAAGTGTAAATACATGACTGGCAGAGATCAGAGTTTTGAAAATATCCATGTTTCAACCAGGTGAGAAAAAGGTTGAGGGGGTTCCCTGTCAGTCTTCACCTGGTCTTACTGTAACAGGGTTTATTTTTAAACACCCTTTGGTGAATCTTTGTTCACCACTTTCCAATTATAAGGCAAAGAAATGAGCACAAACAGGCTTTCTTAGGTTTAAAGAAGAAAAGTGAAATTTATTAACTTAAACTTAAACTCTAATTTGGTTAATGCCTACGGATACATGCCATGCCCCATGCTAGCATGCATACGCGATACGCGCATGCAAATAGGGACAGAAAAGAGCAGAAGAAAAAATAGTGGAAAGGTTTGAGCCAATCTTTGAAGAGGGGCTTTTGTTACTGTGCTTCGAGCTCGCTGTAGTCCTTGCTTGTAGGTAGATCTTGCTTTTCGTTGGGGCCCAGTATTCTTCTTAAACCTTGTTCACTGTAAGAGACTTTTCTCTCTCAGGGTTCATATGTCTTCAACGGATTCCGAAGCTGGTGCGAACAAGATGAGAGCAGACAGGAGAGAGGTCTTTTCCAGTCCAGGAGCAAAAAGCTTTCTGTCTTCAAACACTGTTTCTCCAATTTAAAACTCCCCTAGTTGGCCAGCAGGTGGTCACGTGACTGACTAGTTTGACCAGGTCTCTTCTGTGTATTGGCACAGCAACTGGTTCCTTTGTTCCAACACTGTCTGCTAGTATGAAAAAAATGTCTTTCCGGCCAGAGCCGTGGCAACTTCTTGTAATAGGCCTTCTTTTCTTCCCAGTAACAATTTTAAAATTTAATGTCCATGTGGTGAAATATATGTGCCTCATTCTTGGCAGGTGGGGGCCTGCATGACAATCCATTAGCACAAACAATGCATTTACTAGAAGCTTGCTTAAAAATGTACAATAAGTAATTCTTGCTTTGGCGCAAATGTTTTGCAAACCAGGGGTAAGATTTTCTCCATAGGCTTTGGGACCCTCGCTTTTAGGGTCAAATGGGAGTTCGAAGCCTGAAGTCTTTGGGGAACTGTCACCCAGCAGGGATTTTCCCAGAATTGGCCACTTAAGTGGCCAGAGGGTGGACTCACCATTCAATTAAGGATGGTGGGCAGACTATCAAAGCTGGAGGGTCAAAAGGAAACCCTCCAGCACTGAAGAAGCAGCAGGCTGCTTTTCCAGATAAGTGAGAGAGATGGCCTCCCAAGATGGAGATGTCCTCTCTCCAACAATTTTTAACTTTAAAATAAAAAAAGGCTCCTCAGCAGCCTTGCCATCCTTGTGCGGGGGTGACCCCTCCACAGTATAGTCTGCGGCTGCAGCTGAAGCCAAGCAAGCAGGGAGGGCCTCTAAGCCTGCCTGGAGCACGGGTCTGCCGTTGAGAGGCAGCCTCCGCTGCAGTAACTGTTTCCTGATGCTTTGGGAGGCCTGGAGGCTGAGTGAAAAATTCCAGTTGGCCTCTGACAATAGGCCTCAATAGGCCTTTAACCGGCTCAATTGGCTACCTGCTGACTGCAGGCAGATAGCCCTGCCACCAACCCCTCATCCCGCCTCTGCAAAAATGACCCAGGAGCGGGATTGGAGCCATCAAATCAGCTTGCTGGCTGGCGGTGGGCCTGCCTCTCTGCCTGTCCCCACTGGGGCCTAAAAAATTCAGCCCAGGTTGCTGAAGCTGAGAAGCTGAGCATGTGCCAGTTCAGTTGATATGACAGCAGACACTGTGTCCTGTTGGCTGCTGCGTTGCTGTGAATAACAATTAAACATTTTCCGGCAGCATAGCTCATATGGCTATCTGTTTTCTGATCAGATTTTATCATCTGCTATGTCTGTGGTACAAATGTAAGGATATCTGCTCTCTTGTTAAAAATTATTTTGCTGACTTTAACCCTCTCAGCTTGGATTTCATTTGCACAATTCAATCTGTGCACCCTCTTCATTAATTAGCATTTGTAAACGATGATTTTCTGTTGCCATCTAACACTGAATCGCCAAGCAGAGTTGCAAAAGAAACGTTTTTCTAAAAATATACTTTATTCATAAAATTTGTAAAGGTACCTTACATAACAGTTTAAATTTGACATTACACCAAGTGCAACACCGTTCAGCTTCTTTCAATACAGTATGTGGCACTCTGAGGTGTCTCACTACACATACAATTACATGTTGTATTTACAATATACATTTACATTTCATGTCAAAACATTCTCTGCTGCATACAGCCTGAGTGTTCTTACATGGGTTCCAGCCCCTCGGTGTACTTAGACAGTGGCCTTTCTCCATTGAGCCTTTGCTGCGGCTGCCCCCAGCAGATACTTGTCAAAGGATACTTACTAATAGAGAATTGCTGGAGCAGCTCATTGCTGGAAGACCATCAACTCTGTGAAAGACACTCTTTGGTCTGCCCCAAATATACTGGTATTCCAGTGCAAAGAGCTGTTGACAACTGAATTGACAACCTTGGCACATTCCAAGGTGCAGGACTATGTGCTGAAGGATACACGAAAGCTTAGGGCAGCCATTACAAAGGCTCAATGGGGAAAGGCCACTTGGCAAGGCCCTCCCAGCATAGCACATGGAAGGGCTGGAAACCTGTAAAACCCCTCTGGCTGTATGCTCCAGAGAATGTTTGACATGTGATGTAAATGAACATATAACCTGTAAAGGCAAGTAGCGTGAGGCACCTCATGTACTGAAGTGAAATACAGATCATGTCTTTCAATAAACAGTTCAAATTTGACATTATATTATGTACTGTATTTGTAACAAATTTTATGAATACAGTATATTTTTGGGAAAAAATGTATTTCCAGAGTATCCGAAGCCAAAGGTAGCAAATCCATCCATTTCACTCCTTGATGTGATGATGCTCCCAGTCCCAGTTCATACCACAATCTTTTTAATGAAGGTGTTTTTTTCTGTTATGCATTATTTTCCCTGTCTTTGCATAATGTGACAATTTGTGCTAAGCATGAATGACATTCTTGTGAATGACATTCTCATTCATTTGAAGCACTATTACGAAAAATGTGCACAATGATCAGAATTAGACAAACTATATGCAGATTAACTTAATGAGAGCCTGTTTTGTGAACTTTTTTTTTATTCGTTCGTGGGATATTGGTGTCGCTGGCTAGGCCAGCATTTATTGCCCAACCCTAATTGCCCTTGAACTGAGTGGCTTGCTAGGCCATTTCAGAGGGCAGTTAGGAGTCACCACATTGCTGTGGGTCTTGGAGTCACATGTAGGCAAGGGCAGCAGATTTCTTTCCCTAAAGGACATTAGTGAACCAGATGGGTTTTTACAAAAAACCCAGGCCTCTGGATTACTAGTCCACTGACATTACCACTACGCCACTGCCTCCCCCAGCACACTATTCTTACAACAACTTGCATTTCTATATCATCTTTAGCGCAGTAAAGCATCCCAAGGTACTTCACAGGAGCATTATGAGACAATATTTGATAAATTTGACCAATTAGATGTACGTTCTTGGGAAGGATTCCTAATGCAGTGGAATGGGATGTGGGCGTCGCTGGCCAGGCCAGCATTTATTGCCCATCCCTAATTGCCCATGAGAAGGTGGTGGTGAGCTGCCTTCTTGAACCGCTGCAGTCCATGTGGGGTAGGTCTTCCCACCTGTAGACAAATAAAAGAAAAGCTTATGCAATTCTGAGCATTTAACAATGAAAGCAAGTACTGCCATTTTTAAATAAGCTATCTTGTAGTCTCCTAAACACATTCATTTTTGCTTCCCCTTTTGAAGATTAACAGACAAGATTTTGTTAACTAGACCTTAAATCCCCTTTATACAACATAAAGTAACTCTTACTTTTTAATATTAAGGATATTTAAAATAATTATATACTCATTGCATTTTTCAGAAGGAGAAAAGAGTAACTGGAAATGGCAAATCAAGGTTTAACTGAATTACAGCAACAGTTAAAATCAACTGTATCAATGATTTATTCAGACACTAGAGTTGAAAGTAATCTGAAATACTGTCCTTTTGCAAATAATAATCAGCTCAGCGCCTGCATTAATGTTTCTGTTTCAAATAATTCAAGATCAGACACATGAATAAACAGGAGAATGGAGACGTGCAGAATCATTTCACTTTTTCCATATTGCAAGATTTATATTCTAGATCTGTATTTCAGTTTCTGTTGCAATAAGCTCCCACTCTCTCCTTTATCAGGAACTTGCCTATTTCCTTCCTAAGCGATTTAACAGATTCTGCATTCACTTTGCTGGGTTACATTTTATTCTATATAATTTACAACTTTTAATGGGGGAGCAATAAACTTTGTCATATCTAACTTTTAGTTTTCTTGAGGTTAATGCTTGATTTTGTTTAGCACACACACATTACATATTCAACATTTTAAATGCTGGACGATGACAAATGATTTAGAACATTTCAGTTTGTTTTCACAGTTTGAAGGCAGTGTCCATCATGCAGGTAGAGTTCATATGAAAATACGAACGTACGAATTAGGAGCAGGAGCAGGAGTAGGCTATTCGGCCCCTCAAGCCTGTTCCGCCATTTGATAAGATCGTGGCTAATCTGATTGTGGTCTCAAATCCACTTTCCTGTCTACCTGCCGTAACCTTTGATTCCGTTGTCAATCAAGAATCTATCTAACTCAGCTTTAAAAATATTCAGTGACCCTGCCTCCACTGCTTTCTGGGGAAGAGAATTCCACAGACTAATGACCCTCGTCACCATCTTAAATGGGAGAGCCCTAATTTTTAAACTGTGTACCCAAGTTTAAGGGGAAACATCCTTTCAGCATCCACCCTGTCAAGTCCCCTCAGGATCTTATATGTTTCAATAAGATCACCTCTCATTGTTCAAACTTCAATGAATACAGGCCCAACCTATCCTAAGAATCAAGACTTGCACCGTCTGTATGGGGAGCGTTATCCAGTTTTAACAATTAGCCCTTAGTTGTGGTATATAGATAATCTACAGAACAGATGGGAAACTGTTCAAACTATCCTGCCTTCAATCCAAAATCAAAATCACTCCAACCTCAATCATTGAGCTTCAGTATGCAGATGATATTTGCGTGTGCGCACACTCTGGAACTGAGCTCCAGATCATTGTTGACTCCTTCTCCAAAGCAAATGATAAAATGGGTCTTTCACTAAACACTCGGAAAACAAAGGTTCTCCTCAACCAGCTGCCACAGCACAACACCTCCCCTGTCAATCAAGATCAGTTGTGATATCCTGGAAAATATGACCATTGGAGGATTAGGATTTCAAATCTGAGACTAAGATCGTGGTTTATCAGGCAGGGGTGATCCCTGTGCTCCTATATGCTTCAGAGGCTGCAGGCACCTCAAAGCACTGGAGATGTACCACTAGAAGTGTCTCTGCAAGATCTTCCAAATCCAGTGGCAACTAAGGCAATCCAACAGCAGCATCCTCTTCCAAGCCAACCTGCCCAACATCGGGGCACTAATTACCAAAAACCAGCTCTGCTGGGCAGGACATGTCATTCGCATGCCTGACACCAGGCTCATGAAGCAGCTGTTCTACTCAGAACTTGGTCGCGGCAGGAGACGCCCAGCAGGACTGTGGAAATGCTTTAGAGATGTCCTCAAAGCATCCCTGAAGAGATCAAACATCCCTTTTGACTTGTGGGAGTCCCTGGTTCGTGACTGTCCTAGATAGGGAAGGCATCGTACACCTCGAGAGACTTTGTTGGGAACATGCGGAGGCGAAGTTGAGGCATGGGAGGGAGCACACAAACCTCCAAGCTACTCATCTACCTGACCCTGCAAGCAGCATCTGCCCCTCGTGGCAGAGACTGCAGATCAGGTGTTGGACTTATCAGCCATCTCAGAACCCATCAAACCAGAGTGGAAGCAAGTCATCCTTGATCCCGAGGGACTGCCTTAGAAGAAGATAGTTTACTGGAGATAATGTGGGATGTCCACCATGATGCTCTGTCTTCGTCCAAAAGATACAGACTACTACACCATCAGACCATGATTTTAATAATTTAATTGATGCACTTAAGTTCATGGCTTATCTTATTTCCATATATTGTGGGATACATTTTCTAACTTGATAGAATTCCTGCCAATTTTCACCAGTTACACCACAGTTATAAAATAAAAACAGAAAATGATGGAAATATTCAGCAGGTCTGGCAGCATCTGTGGAGAGAGAAACAGAGTTAATGTTTCAGGTTGGTGACCTTCCATCAGAACTGGGAAAAGTTAGAAATGTAATAGGTTTTAAGCAAGTGAAAGGGGAGGAGGGTGGGTAAAAGAACAAAAGGGAAGGTGTGTGATAGGGTGGGGGCGGGGGAAGGAGAGATAAAATGACAAGAGTTGATGATGCAAGGCCAAAGGGAGCACTAACCACAGTTATACTTAGTGGATTAGAATCTTATCTATATGCTAGTAACACTTCATCATTTTACTAGTTTTTAATTGTTACTGTGGTTGTTCTACAGTCTATTGAATCAATCAGAAAAAAAAACAGACTAAAGAAAGTTCCTGAAAACTCTGCACTATAACAGAACAAGAACACAATGATGAACAACAAAATAAGATAGGCACCTCTATGTCTGGTTTGCATTAAGGAATTAAAAATTCCATTCACCAATTAGCCAGGGATGAGTTGCTTTCCAACTTTGAGCTGAAAAACAAACCCTTTTGCTAGCTTCCAAGTATTTATGCTCAATTTTCAGTGTCCAATCCTCATTTGTTTCTCTGCTTTTATAGCCATTTGCAGCTCTTTCCTAATAGACAATTCCATTCCATTGTCTATCTATTTTGATCAAAGATTTTATTGCTTTGAAGGATTAACTTCCTTTGGTTAAACGTTAAGTAAAGGTCTTTGGTAAGTGTAAAGTTAAATCTAGAAGACTAGGCTCATGCTCGGATACCAGGTCCAGGTATGCTGGGTGCCAGCATACTTTACCCAAATGGCCTATGTTGGCAGGCTATTATTTGACAATGGGGAACTTTGAAGCTAAGCCCAGTTCTGTTTTCACTCAATATCCACACGTATAGACATTTTCCAGTAGGAGTCAGTGGATAGTGAACAGGAGCAGGACCAGGACCAGGACCATGACAATTTTATTTTTTCCCGCTTCTTCTTATAGCCCACCTACCAGTATCGCAGGTCAGATTAGCTAACTGAACATTGGTGTGGAAGTAGAATGGCTCTGTAAACACCAGGCAATACATCTATTTACCAAGCAGTTTGGGAAGTGTGAAAAGTTAATTTAGGCAAATTGAAAAACAGCTTAATTCTCTTGTGGTGAGTAACTTTTAATGGATATTTCCAGTACTGAATTCTACTTCACATTATTTCTTGCTGGGGTTGCAATGAAAACCTTTTCTTCTGCCTGCAGTAAACCTGTAGTCTTGGATATCTTCAGATTGTTGCTGATTCTGAATTAAGTAGTTGGTTCAATCATAAACAATTGCAAAGGAAATAAAATTAAGAAGGAGGTAATTCCACACACAGACTTTAAAATGCTCTTAGAACACTGGCACTTCAGGTCATTAAAATGTCTTTTAAATATATCTGGAGAAGAGTCAAAGCCTGTTAGAGGTAGAATTTTGACTAGTATGTGGCCGCACTGTTTCCAGAGGTACCAGATGCCTTTTTTTTTTCAACAGTACAAGTTAATTAACCATTTGGATACCAAATTTTTCAAACATAAACTTCTCTTTAAAACATCTGCAGAATTCAAAAAAATATACAGAGCTACAAATCATTTGAAATGTAAAATATTAGAATAAAGCAAAACATTTTGACCTTATTCTGTTTCAGATCTTGTATAACAGCACAGCATTAATATTACGTAATTCCCTGTTAAAATGTTGAGATCTGAACAGACTAATTGGAAACTTTGCAAAAAGCGTTTTACTCTAATAGGTAATTTGAAATGATGCATGATAAGTGTATATTTTATAGGCACAAAAAGATAATTTCTTAAGGTAGCTTCTGATCTTACACATGAAATTACAAATCATGCAGAAGAAGTTATCCAGTCTGCACCAATCATGTTTCTTTACTGGTGCTTATGTACTAAACACATTGTGAGTGCAACTCAACCATGAGTTGACACTTTTAATGATGAAATCTTCCACTACTCTTCAGAAAATTAGTACAATAATGCTAACATTTTTTAAAATTGAGAAAGCAAGAAAAGGGCCAAATCTCCATGCAGAACAACACTAAGATTGAAAAGGATAAAAGACAGTATGAGGTACACCAGGAAATAGGCACTAGATGAGGCCAATCTTGGATGTTAAAAGTCAAAGAATTGTAGAAAGGACAGACTAAACTAAGTTAGGAGTTCCACCGTTTTGAGGTCCTGGGAAAGAATGTGCTAGAATAGGATGAACCTTGCATTATAAACTTCATTTTAACACCCTGGGGTGAAAGAAAGAGAAGGAGCATTTGGAACTTAGTAGCTTTTAATGTTGGAGTGTGGAACAGCAATGCTTCAGAAATGTACTTGAAGGCATTGAACAAGTGTTATGTTCAGATCCATAGATTTTGACAACAATGGGAGGGATACCAACAGAAGGACACATCATATTGGAGTCTTGAGAGCAGAAGATCCAACAAAACTGGTGAGGATAAAACTAATTGGTCATAATGGTTTGTCACAATGGAGGGAAGTTTCAGAGCAAGATTGTTGACATTAGAGTTGGAGAAAAAAAGTGAGCCAAACAGATCAGCATTCTTTTTTCGAGGGACCAACTGTGCCATCAGGACAGAAGCGAGGCAGTATTTACAAGAAGGAACTTTGACTTTGGATCAGAAGGAGCAATTACTGATGTGATGCAGGAAAACAGCAGTTAGCACTTATCCACTAAATGAAACTTTTGTTAAAATATGATAACAAACCTACAAAATTTACATGCAGGGATAAAATTGGTTCAGGATGCTTCAGACTAATCAAGGTATCAGGTGATTATGTAGTTGAAAAGCAGGCCTGACTGACTAAATATATAGAAGCAGATCTGATGGAAGTAAAAAATAAGGTATGAAGCTTTCCGTGTCAGCTGAAACATTGGCTATTTCACTGAGCAAGAGAGAAGTGCTTAAAGAGTGAAAGCAGCAGTTGGACCAGCGAAAGGAATATAGGAGAAAAAAATTCCTATAGACTAGTCCAGTTGGCTGACAAAACAGGATTCATTTACAGATTGTGATTTGTTGAAGGGTAAAAGATAAGAAAGACATAGATTTGTACCTCAGGACATCTCAAAGTGCTTTACACTTCAAAAGTACTTTATTCATTGTAATTACTGTTGTAATGTAAGGCATTCTGCAAGAGTGACAGTGGTTAAAAGAGCTGAGTGATGAGGAAGAGGATACAATGTAGGAGTTAGAACTAGAGCTGAGTAAAGTTTCAGGAGATTAATTGAATTGCTGCAATAAATCAAGGTAGACTGACTGACAAATTGTTAAAGGATATTCAGGACAGCTGCATCAAAAGGAGACAAGAAGAGCTGTCATTGATGATGAAGTTGCCAAGAACAATGACAGAAACAGGAGAAAGTAAACAGCACACAAATGAAAACTCAGTATGTCAAAGATTCATTTTATTTTGGAAATAAAAAGAACATAGTTTTTTTTTGCTTGTAGTTTGTTTGTTTGGTTTTTTTTGGAAGTCTAATTAGGAATTGCCTTAATCCACTCTCTGAAAAATGTCACTTGTGCTGCTTGAAGAAGCTTGAGAAAAATAAGCCTACATGGACACTAGAGAAGGAATCTTTTCTGGTGCATAACTACTGAATCATCACAGAAACTGGACAAATTGCATATGCAGTACCTCAGAATACAGATGGACTGAATACCATGCAGGTATAAAGTTACAAAAACAGTCTTCCAGTTACTCTCGGCTGCTGAATGACCTGAACAAAGATTTTTTGCACTCCTTCCCACCACAAGGCTTCATGTTTCTTAAAACCCCTTTTAGCTGGTAGAACAGAATTTCCATATTGTGGATTTCTATATAATCAAAGTTCAGGATTGGTCTAAAGGAGCATTGGTTACAGTGTGAGAGGCACTGCACAAAGTGAGGGAGAACAAGTGAAACAAGCACTTTGGATCTTGAACCCTGTACCATTACCCTGGTACAAAAGCAAGTGCCCCACTGTTTTTGCCCTAGATTACTGATTTTACTGACCACCATAACTTAGGAGGGATTTTCTTGACTGAAGCTTTGGCAGTCAGACTTGCGGTCATGTACCTTCAAGGCTCTAGATTAGCATTAACACTACCCTGATTATTCCCCGCCACTGAAAACAGCAGAGTCTGAAGCTGTTTTTATATTTTTATATTTTCCAGTGTCTGAAATCTCCAATGGTCCATTTTATAACAGTACACATTCCTACATAATGGTGACTACTCTTCAAAAGTAATTGATTGGCTGCAAAGCACTTTGGGATGTCTTGAAGATGTGAGAAGGTGTTATATATAAATGCAAGTTTGTTTGTTTCTTTAACATCTCCTGGAATGTCCAAAGGAAAAACAGAGAGATGGTGGTGACATTTTACATTTTTTCTTCCAGAAACTATTTTTAATAACAGTCTGCTTGAGTTTCTTGGAAGGCAATAACTTTATTATTTACTTAATGTCCTTGCTTTCAGAACTGCATATATTCTATTAGCTTTATTTTTGGAGCACTGCCTGCATGATAAGAGTATGAAATGATGTTAAATATATTCAAAGTTTACGCAAATATATTCAGAGTTTGAGGGCATGTAGAGTATGCATTTTTCTGATGTCAATTGCAAATTTCTACTTGTGCCTTGTTATGTATGCTATTCCTAAATTATGAGCAGCAGCGTTGGGTGGCTGCATAACCCACTAACTGCGTATGTAATGAACTCTAATTTTAGGTGAAGATCCTTTCTCTTTGGAGAGAGAAGGTGGGATATTATGAGTACATAGGTGCTTTTATTCACTATAGTATATTGCCATTTCATGCATTATTATGCACTTGTGTACAGTGTATATGATGCTATCCACTGTGCAAACCATAGGATATATGATTACTTCCTAGTATGTTCTGCACATTGCAGCTGTCTTTCAGAACCTCCCTCTTAAGTAAATCAACAGTTCTGTCTTCATATTCTCTTAAATTTCTGTTGATTGGGTCCACTTTGTGCTCTCGTTATGTGTGATTTTTGTTTTTAACCAGAAGAGGAGTGCAAATTAAGATAGGGTGATTTTTCCTCAATGGGAATTCCTTCCTTCTATTTGTCATCTCTTTGTATATCGCTGTCACGATATTGTATGTTGTTGGTCACGTAGTTGTAGGGTTCTTCACAAAGATCTCAGAGCCTCTGGCTGACTAAACATCAACTCTTTATTTACATTCCATTTACACTCTCCATGAGGATCTATTGCAAGCACTTCTAATGGTTCTTCTGGCTCCTTCTGAACCTATTGCCCATGTGACTATTACCATGTCATCACTACAGTTACTCTCACTGTCTCAACCATTAACTCTTTCAGACCCTTATACTACAATCACGGCACATGTAATGGCATTTACATAACTGTAAAGCTTATTAGTATTACATTCATGGCTACCTTTATTAATATTTCTTGCATCACCACAGTGGATTTTGCATATATCTAACAATTATATGTTTCGCGTCACATACACGTTCTTCGCTGTTTTACAGCAATATTCTTGCCTTACCTTTTGTGTTCTTTTTCAAGGTATGCCATGTCTTTTAGATGGCCAGTTGGATATGCCGAGTGCAGGACATGTGGTTCACGATCATTGTTAAATATATTTGTCCATCTTGCATCAATGTCTTGTTGGGAGGCTGTTCTCACACACCAGAAACAATCTGTTGTTATCCATTAAAACGTCTACAGTTAATTTGGGCAATGAGCTTTTCAGTTTTGCTACTCCACCATTTCACTAAAGTACTCTGTATCTGAATTCATAATATTTGTTAATTATATCATTTAAGTAGCTTCTAGGTTTGCTTTTTCTGTGCACTTCCTGCCAATGGAATCATATTGTACAAAAAACAACTAACTAAAAATCTTGCACTCCCTAGCATTTAGTTATAAATAACTACAGGAAGGTTATTAATCATTTTTATCGAAGAAGGTCTTGATACAGCTCTACATTGTCTAGGCTGTGAAATTATTCCATATTCTGCACCTAGTCAAAACTTGAAAATCTACATGAAAGATCATTGGCTGCTGACCAGTTTATTTTTTAGAAGTTTCAGAATTTTAAAAAGGAATAAAATCTCATTTGATTTTTCAGGATTACTAGACTTGTAACCATTTACATTTATTTTTCTCTTACTCAAATTGCATAGTGGCGCAGTGGTTAGCACCGCAGCCTCACAGCTCCAGCGACCCGGGTTCAATTCTGGGTACTGCCTGTGTGGAGTTTGCAAGTTCTCCCTGTGTCTGCGTGGGTTTCCTCCGGGTGCTCCGGTTTCCTCCCACATGCCAAAAGACTTGCAGGTTGATAGGTAAATTGGCCATTATAAATTGCCCCTAGTATAGGCAGGTGGTAGGGAAATATAGGGACAGGTGGGGATGTGGTAGGAATATGGAATTAGTGTAGGATTAGTATAAATGGGTGGTTGATGGTCGGCACAGACTCGGTGGGCCGAAGGGCCTGTTTCAGTGCTGTATCTCTAAACTAAACTAAAATAAAATTCCTGCGCTGTTGTCACTCATTGTATGAGTCTGGCTAATTCCAGGGCTAAGCTTATGTAATTACACTGGTTAACTCACACTTACAATGAAAGAGATCATTGCAGCAGATGACTGTGGCTGTTAATGAGATTTACTGAGTACTGAGTCTTCATTAACTTTCAGCATGTTTCCGGTGCTAATTAAAGGTCAAAGTGAAGGAGGAATGGGGAAAAATGAGAAAGAAATAGTCACGAACAGGAGTGAAGTTGGACAATGATATCGCAATAGACAAAATGATTTACAAAGCAAGGAGATACAGAATTAAAGGAATCAACAAAGATTAAAAAAAGGTAAGAAAGAAAAAGTGAAAGGAAAGGTTAAGAAAAAGTGATGAAGTAAGTATAAAGGAATATTGTGGAAAAGATAACTTAAAAGATTGTCTGGAAGAAAAATAAATGTTAGAAAGCTTAACTGTAGGTATTTGTAACCCTGTTCTGTTTCTGGACTACGCAATGCAAATATTCCAACCAATTTTAGACCCACATGTCTTGCTGAGTTGCACAAACACTAACAGCTGCTTATATTTTGTAAGTTATTATTACAAATCACCTGGAATACAATTTGCAAGCAGTAGTGATCCAGAAAACTCCAATCCAGAAATTACTGTTGGCAATATTAACAGATGAGCAGTTAATGCATTTGCATTTGGCCTTCCCTCCAATACCAACCATTTCCTTAAATGTCTCTTCCCTGCCCCCTGCACCCTTGCCTCCAACAACACATGTGAGGAGTTCATGCCTCATGCACTGCTTTGTCACTAAGATTGAGACCAGGGACTTGATTTTTCAATCCGGGGTCGGGAAGCCAATGCCTGGCTCATTTCCAGATCCCGACCCTGCGCCGTACCCATGTCGCTGACTCAACGCTAATTTGAAATGGAAAGCCACTAATTGGGCCACAGGTGGGCTTGGCAGCCAATTAGTGGTGCCAGGTGCTGCATGGAGGTGGGAGCTGGCTCTACATTGGAATGCTCAGAGGGAAATGGCAGTCATGACAGGGCTTCTTGTTGCCTTACAGAATGGAGCAGGCAGGTGATCAGAGGGCCACGGCATCACTGTGCCAACAAGTGGCCAAATGGAAGGTGCTTGACCCGCTCTCTTTGACCCTTTTTTCACTCACTTTTACTCATCAGCAACAGCACTTTATGGCACCCTGCAGTGCTCCCAACAAGTAAGCGCTAACGTGCCCCAGACATTGTGTTCTCCCTATCCCTGACGATCAAAAATTTCAGACTGCTCCTTGGAAGCCTTTCTAATGAGCTCAGCAATGAGCTCATTGATCACTTAATTGGAGGCGTGCGGGTTTCTGGTTCCCCACCTTTGAAAATAGCTGTTTGTTCCGGAGGCAACGGGATCCAGTGACGCCTTTCAGGATTTTCGATGCGTGTCCGCACCCATGCTTGTCGCAAGGCCAATTGAAAATCCAGCCCCATCGGTTTAGCAGCCTCTGTCACATCCTCTTTTTCCATTTGTCCAGCAGGCCAAACTTCCCCAAAGTTTTCGCCCTGCACCAGACCTGAGTCTATATCCTTCTCTAGCTCTCTGCTACAGTCAGATCAGCTATGATCTTGTTGAATGGCAGAGCAGGCTGAAGGAGCCAAGTGACTTACTCCTGCTCCAAACTTGTATGTTCATATGTATGTTTGTTTGTATGTAATCTCTTGCTCGGTTCCACTCTTACCTATTCAATTGTAGCCAGAGAATATCCAGCAACGGCATCCCTTCCTGCCCCTGGACCATTATCTCTGGTGTTCCCCAAGGATTTATCCTTGATCCCCTCCTTTTCTTCATCTACATGTTGCCCCTTGGCAACATTATCCAAAGACATGTGTCATGTTCCACATATATGGTGACAACAACTAGCTCTGTTCCACCACAAGCTCTCTTAATCCCTCCACTGCCTCTTTGTTAACAGTCTGCTTCTCTGACATCCAATTCAGGATGACCTACAGCTAAGCATTTGTCAGACCAAAGTCGTCATCTTCAGCCCTTGCCACAATTATATCCATCTCCCTGGTCACTTTCTCAGGTTGAGGCCCTGAGCTGAGCTTTTGATCCCATATTCTCCTCACTGCAAAGACTGCCCACACCTCTGCCTCAGTCTATCTGTCAACAAAAAGCACATCCATACCTTTGTTATCTCAAGACTCAAATAATCCAATATTCTCCTGGCTGGCTTCGTAAGCTGCACCTTCCATAAACCTTAGCTCATCTCAATCTTAATCTTTTGCTGCATATATCCTAACCTGCACAGTCTGCTTACCCATCTTGCTAATCTATATTGTCCCCCAATGCCTCCAATTGAAAATTCTCATCTGCATGTTCTAACCTCTTCGTGGCCTCACTCCCTTCCTATCTCTGTAACGTCCTCCAGCTCTACAATCCTCCGAGAACTTTACATTCTGTAACTCTCTGACCTCTTTAGCAACCCCAATCCATTCTCCCCCACCCCCCCAACACCACCATTGGTGGCTGTGCCTTCTGCCGACTAAGCCCTAAGTTCTGGAGTTCCTGCTTTAAATCTATCCATTTCTGTCTCCTCCTTTTAAGACACTGCTTTAAACCTACTTCTTTGACCAAGCTTTTAGTCACCCCTCCTAATATCTCCCTCTTTGGCTCATTGTCAAATTTTGTCTTATGCTTCTGTGAAGTGTCTTGGGACATTTTCTTACATTAAATGCACTCTATAAATGCAAGTTGTTATTCCATTGTCTGCTGTTTTAATTGAGGCATTACCCCGTTTAAAATAGATGGGTTAACATCTTTGTCAAAATAGCAGACAGGAACATCTTTCAAGCACGTTAAGTGTTCATCTGCTTTTATTGCCAAAAGTAATTTCTAGGTTTGCATGTCCTATACAGAGAGAGAGAGAAAGAGAGAGGCCCAATTAGTGGCTTTTCTTGTCAAGGGCACTTATTTCATGAGTGAATTGAAGGTCCACCACATGAGCTGTAGGTCACTTGAAAACCATTCACTAGCGCCAGCATCTAAAGGATTTAATTTAATGTTTACTGAAGCTCAAGGTCAAAGGTTGGGTCACCAGTTAAAAACCTCAAACACATCTACAATATTGGTTTGTACTTGGAATACAGATTCTTTTAGTATCTCTGCACTGGGTCATCTATGATTGTACACAAGTAAACTAATTATGATTTGAACAAAATAACATTCTTTAGCCATTTCTTCTTCAATGGTTAAATTTCATTAACACTGAAAATTGCTGCAGAATTAATTCTCTGGAGAGGATAGGGTTTGATGTTAAAAGCATTTCAAATCAGACCCACCACAGACAACCTGTAAATACTATAGTATTATTCAATTTTTCCAATCAGAGCCTTAAGGCTCATTTGCATTTCATTTATTTTACTAACAACGTCCAGGAGTCAAACTACTGTTTTATTCTTAAGCTTGAGACATATCAGAGAATCAATTTGCAATGTGAAAGGGAGATTACTGAGCGTATGGGTGAAAAACACCAGTATATTTTATGGATGTCTTGGCTCAATATAAATTTGCTGTGCTTAGAAATTAAAATTGTAACTTGAGATGAGAGAAAATTGGGTTTAGCCCCAAATAAATTGAAATAATTTTATCTGAGAGAGAGACAGGGAAAGCAAATCACTGGTCTAAAAGTTACTTTCAGTGAATTACTGGAAGTGAAAAGGTTAACATTGTAATGTCTTTAGTCTACTCTTACAGACTAATAAATACACCTGTTGACAGAGTGATTTTTGCTGATGGGCTAAACAGGTTTCGGCACTATCAGATTTCAAAATTATAAACCAATTGAATCACCTCTTCATTAGCATTTGAGATCATTAAACTTCAAGTGAGTGAACTAACTGCCTGGGTGTAGCAAGGTTGCGAGTGGAATACATTTCTCAATGACAGCTCAAATAACTGCTAATGATCAGACACTCGTGCTTTAATTACCTGTTCAAAACATTACCCCAAATGCAGGTCTACCATATATCTGCTGAAATCACTGACATGGAGCACTCAAGAAAGTATTCTCTAACATTCAGGGGATTACATCCAGTTTGCTATAGAATTAGTATTTATTTAGGGAATATGAACTCAACAATAATTCACATTAAAATGTACTCTAAGTACCTATTTGCAATAAAATGTTATTAATCTATCAGAAATACACTTAAAGGTAAAGTAGGACTCCAACACAGCTCATCCAATACATAGAACACTCCTCCAGTATCTAGTTTCTAATACTAATTAATTTTTGTTCATTTATTTTAAAGTAATTCAATCATTCTTACAGAATGTACATTGTGCATGTTGAAGTAATGTAGATAAAGCATAAATGGAAGTAAATGGTGGCAAATATTAATCTGGACTACATTGACAGCAATATCCTTTGGTATCAAACAATATATATTATGTAGTCAAGCATTAAGACATGGTGTGTAGGAGCTAATTCTTCTGTCAGTAATTAGATGAATAACAGTTTATATGCACGTTATATTGTTCCAGAAGTTGATTATTTGTCCCTTGACACTTGCAGTCATGAGAAGACTATCTGAGCCATCAAGGAATTAAAGGAAGCAAATTTCTTTGCCCCAGTTCTGAGAAACGTTCCCACCAAAAATGTTAACTGATCATTGTTATTTCACATGCTGACTGGTCTTATTTGTGTTTGTCATTTTCCTCCATTTCAGATTTCCAGCATTCACACTTATTCTTTTCATCCTGTTTTCATTTCCCTTCTGGTCCTTCAACCAGTGTTTGGAAAGGGGTCCTGAACCTTCAATCAATCCAGTGATTTATTCACAGCTTTATGCCTTCGATCATGTTCATAATCTACTGAATCATGTTGTCTACACATTACCATTTGGTCAACAAATACTTCTTGTCAGCTGCAATCAGTCCACTAAAGTGTGCATTAGACTAAGTATTGACCCTGTATTGTGCTGAAGACTATCTTATGTAGTTACAAGTGCATCCAGTAGAGGGAGCCTTATTGTGTCTGCCAATCCCTTCAGATTCCTAGCTGAGATGTGGAGGATAAATGAGAGAGAATATGGCTGCCGAAGAAATAAACACAGGAATTATGACCTTGTAAAAGGTTTCTCTCTGGTTTTATTGAAATCCAGTTATACAAACACTGGGAAAACCAAGAATAAAGCTACTATTAAGTCAAAATGATTTGACCAGAGTTTTATTAAAGTGATTTGCTGTTGTTCCTAAATGATATATGAACATCATCAAACTAAACTTAGTAACAGTTGCATTGAATTTTGCATGAAGATTTTTATTGATAATTGCCATAAAATTACAAACTTATTTAAGTCAGAAGGATGTCACGGAACGGCTGCAGGACATCCTTCTGGGGGAAGGTGAACAGCCAGAGGTTGTGGTCCACATTGGTACCAATGACATAGGTAAGAAGAGGGATGAGGTCCTGAAAGCAGATTTTAGGGAGTTAGGAAGGAAATTAAAAAGCAGGACCTCAAGAGCAGTAATCTCAGGATTACTCCCAGTGCCACATGCTAGTGAGAATAGGAATAGGAGGACTGATCGATTGAACACGTGGCTGGAGAATTGGTGTAGAAGGGAGGCCATCAGATTTCTGAGGCAGAGGGACCGGTTCTGGGGCAGGTGGGACCTGTACAAGATGGACGGGCTACACCTTAACAGGAGCGGAACTAATATGTTTGCAGGGAGATTTGCTGGTGCTGTCGGGGAGGGTTTAAACTAACTTGTCAGGAGAATGGGAACCTGTGGGGTAGCTCAAATGAGAAGGAAGTAAAGCTGGTAACAGGAGGTAGAAAAGTAGCAAGCGACATTAAAAGGCAGGCAAAACAAAAGGCAAGCATCAACTAGGTTTAGAATGCAGAATAATGTCAAGAAGACAAGGTTAAGGGCACTCTACCTGAATGCATGCAGCATTCGCAACAAGGTAGATGATTTAAAGGCACAAATAGAGGTAAACGGGTATGATCTAATTGTCATTATGGAAACGTGGCTACAGGGTGACCAAGACTGGGAACTGAATATTCAAGGATATTCAACATTTAGGAAGGACAGGAAAAAGGGAAAGGAGGTGGTGTTGCACTGATAATAAGGGATGGGATCAGTACATTAGTAAGAGAGGATCTCAGATCGGAAGAACAAAATGTGGAATCCATTTGGGTGGAGCTAAGAAACAGCAAGGGGCAGCAAACATTGGTAGGAGTTGTTTATAGGCCACCAAACAGTAGTGGTACGTGTGGGGCATGGTGTTAATCAGGAGATTAGAGAAGCATGTAGCATGGGTAATACAGTAATTATGGGTGACCTCAATCTGCACATAGACTGGGTAAACCTAATGAACACTAAGCTGTGGAGGACGAGTTTCTGGAGTGTGTGAGGGATGGTTTTCGAAAGCAGTATGTTGAGGAACCGATTAGCGAACAGGCTATTTTAGATCTAGTAATATGTAATGAGAAAGGGCTAATTAATAATCTTGTTGTAAAAGAACCTTTAGGGATGAATGACCATAATATGATAGAATTTTACATTATGTTTGAAAGTCAGGTAGTTCAATCTGTAGCCAGGGTATTACATTTGAACAAAGGAAATTATGAAGGTATGAAGGGCAAATTTGCTGAGGTGAATTGGGAAAATACATTAAAAGGTATGACAGTGCATAGGCAATGGATTGTCTTCAAAGAATTATTACATAGTTTACAGCAACTATACATTCCCTCAAGGCACAAAAACCTCAAAAGTAAAGACAGTCAACCGTGGCTAACAAAGGAAGTTAAGGATTGTATACGATTAAAAGCAACGACCTATAAGGTTGCCAGAAATAGTAGTAAACCTGAGGATTGGGAGGATTTTAGAATATAGCAAAGGAGGACCAAGAAATTAATAAAGGGAGAATAGAATATGAATGTAAACTAGCAAAAAACATAAAAATGCACTGTATAAGCTTCTATAGGTACGTAAAAAAGAAATGGTTGGCTAAGACAAATTACAGGCAGAGTCAGGAGAATTTATAATGGGGAACAGAGAAATGGCAGAGAAGCTAAATGATTATTTTGTGTCTGTCTTCACTGAGGAAGACACAAGAAATCTCCCAGAATTAGAGATCCAAGGGACTAGGGAGAATAAGGAATTGAAGGAAATTAGTAAGACGGTTGTATTGGAGAAATTAATGGGGCTGAAGGTTGATAAGTTCCCAGGACCTGATATTCTACATCTCAGAGTGTTGCAAGAGTTAGCTATGGAGATAGTGGATGCATTGGTGATCAGCGTCTAAAATTCTATAGATTCTGGAGCGGTTCCTGCAGATTGGAAGGTAGCAAATGTCACCCCGCAATTTAAGAAGGGTGGGAGAGAGGAAACAGGGAACTCCAGACCTGTTAGCCTTACATCAGTAGTAGGAAAAATGTTAGAATATATTCTAAAGGATGTGATTAATGGACACTTGGATAATAATGATCTGATTGGGCATAGTCAACATGGATTGATGAATGGGAAATCATGTTTGACGAACCTGTTGGAGTTTTTTGAGGATGTTACCAACAGAATTGATAAAGTGGAGTCGGTGGACATAGTATACTTGGATTTTCAGAAGGCTTTTGATAAAGTCCCCCACAGGAGGTTGGTTAGCAAAATTAAAGCACATGGGATAGGAGATAATATACTGGCATGGATTAAGGATTGGTTAACAGGCAGAAAACACAGAGTAGGAATAAACAGGTCATTCTCACATTGGCAGGCTGTGACTAGTAGGGTACTGCAAGGATTAGTACTTGGGCCTCAGCTATTCACAATATCAATGATTTGGATGTGGGGACCAACTGTAATATTTCCAAATTTGCAGATGATACAAAACTAGGTGGGAATGTGTGTTGTGAAGAAGATGCAAAGTGGTTTCAAGGGGATTTGGACAGACTTATTGAGTGGGCAAGAGCATGGCAGATGGAATATAATGTGGAAAAATGTGAGTTTGTCCACTTTGATAGGAGGAATAGATGTGCAGAGTATTTCTTAAATGGTAAGAAATTATAAAGTGTAGATGTACAAAGGGACCTGAATGCCATTGTCAATAAGTCACTGAAAGCTAACATGCAGGTGCAGCAAGCAATTAAGAAGGCAAATGGTATGTCAGCCTTTATCGCAAGAGGATTTGAGTACAGTAGTAGTGAAATCTTGCTTCAATTGTATAGAACCTTGGTTAGACCGCACCTGGAGTACTGTGTGCAGTTTTGGCCCCCTTCCTTTAGGGAGGATATTATTGCCATATAGGGAGTGCAATGAAGGTTCACCAGACTTGTTCCCAGGATGGCGGGACTGTCCTATGAAGAGACATTGGGGAAACTGGGCCTCTAGAGTTTTGAAGAATGAGAGGTGATCTCATTGAAACCGACAAAATACTTAAAGGGATAGACAGGGTAGATGCAACTAAGATGTTTCCCCTGGTTGGGGAGTCTAGAACCAGGGGACACGATTTCAAAATAAGGGGGAAGCCACTTAGGGCCAAGATGAGGAGAAATTTCTTTACTCATAGGATTGTGAATCTTTGGAATTCTCTACACCAGAGGGCTGTGGAAGCTCAGTCATTGAGTAGGTTTAAAATAGAGATTGACAGATTTTGATTACCAATGACATAAAGGGATACGGGGAGAGTGTGGGAAAAAGGCATTGAGGTGGATGATCAGCCATGATCGTAATGAATGACAGAGCAGGCTCAATGGGCTGAATGGCCTACTTCCTGCTCCTATGTTCCTTTGAATTGGATTTGTTTTACTGGATTGAAGATTCTGAAAATATAGAGCTGTATTCTCACTAATTCCATGAACAAGAATAAGCCTCACATTTTATTTTCCCAAAAGAACTTCAACGATGATTATTAATAGAGAGAAATCTGTTACATTCTTCATGATCCTTATTAATGTGGAAACTTCCAAAATCATTTTGCCAACCTTCTGCTAGGGAATTTTTGAAGTATCACTTTATTTCCATTCCAACATGACCTTCACAAAGGTGCCAAATATAATTAAACTCAACAAATTTGCAACCACCATATTGGATGGAAATCTAATTGGTACACAAGAAACCCATTCATGGGGGCCTGAACTGGTTGGAAAATTCATTTTTCATCTCTGGGATCTCAGTTTGAATTCAGCTCAGGCAGATGGGATTAAAATCTGTTTCCTTTTACAGAGGTAAGAGGCCAAAGTGAGATTAGTTTGGCAGTCTTAACTGAGTTCGTAATGGGCAAGAGTCCATAGATAAAACTGGCCACAATTCACCAATAATTACCATTACTTTAGAATTTCAATCATGCGAGCAAAAGGATGATTGATGTGGGAAATGTTAAATGTCACACAGGTATGATAGAATATGTTATTCTGGGATTGATGGTGGAATGCATGGATGATGCAGAGTAGAGGAAACTTTGCTTAACATCTAGTCCATGCTATATCCTGCTTCAGAGGCCTTGATGCTAATGCTGGGTGCAAAGAAGGGAAAATCGTTCCATTCATTCACATTGATTCTTCGCAGAGGAAAAAAAAGTCCAGTCAGATAAATGTTAATGAGGACATGAGTAACAATAAAAGCTTGAAGCTTACGAATAAGTAGTTGTAGTTTTGTTTTGATTTGGGGAAATGATATTCTAATGAACAGCAAAATGATATTCTACTTATGATCCTTAATGTTTAGGAAGTTCCACATTACTCTGAGATATATTTTGTAAACTGTAGCTCCCAGACATACATCTTATATCTATCCACTTACTGTAAATATTTGCATTGATCAAGCATTCCCTAACTGGAACTGACTGCATCCATTATGGGGGGTCAAAGTCTTTGACTGTTTACTTTGGATCACAGAACAATTGGTTGCTCATTTCCTGTAAACTACCACTGATCAACACACCCAAGATCCCGCAGTATTGATTGTTTCGAAATAAAAGAACATGTACGTACTGGTCACTTTTGACATTGTGTAAAATTGGTGGTTACCCATAATGCAGTAAGAAGACACTAAGTCCACCTTTGTGGACTGTTGTAAATTTAGGACATTGTGGTGGATATTCTCACAGGTACAGCAATGCCAGTCACTCCTGCAAGTGATCTGAACATCCTGTATTTAGGGCTGTGCCCATTCTGCTTAATGTATAACCATACAATATTGTAACTCAGAGATGAAACAATACTATTCCCTTCTGATCTGAATTGGATATTCGTGTCTTTCAATTGTATGTTTCTTCAATCTCTGTGAGCATGGACTGAGGAAATAGTTCATTAGACGAGACCAGATATGACGGTTTCCATCCGAGGATGTTAAAGGAAGTAGGGGAGCACATTGTAGATGCCTCAACTATAGTCTTTCAGAGATTCCTAGATTCAGGAGTGGTCCCTCTGGATTGGAAAGCGACACATGTCACTCCACTTTTTAAGAAGGGTGAAAGGGGGAACCAAGGAAATTACAGACCAGTTAGCCTGACATCTGTGGTGGGGGAGTTGCTGCAGTCTATAATCAAGGATAGGGTGACTGAACACCTAGAAAAATTTCAGTTAATCAGGGACAGCCAGCATGGATTCATGACGGGAAGGTCATGCCTGACAAATCTCATTGAATTTTTTGAAGAGGTGACTAAGGTAATGAACAGGGGAATGTCTATGGATGTTATTTATATGGACTTCAAGAAGGCATTTGATAAAGTCCCACATAAGAGACTGTTAAATAAGGTGGAAGCCCATTGGAGTCGAGGGCAAATTATTGACATGGTTAGGAAGTTGGTTGAGTAGTAGGTGACAGAGAGTCGGGATAATGGGTAAGTACTCTGATTGGCAGGATGTGACTAGTGGTGTCCCACAGGGATCTGTGTTGGGGCCTCAATTATTCACATTGTTCATTAACGACTTGGATGATGGCATAGTAAGACATATATCCAAAATTGCAAATGATACAAAGTTAGGCAGCATTGTAGACAGTCTAGATGATAGCATAAAATTGCAAAGAGATATTGACAGACTAGGTGAATGGGCAGAACTGAGGCAGATGGATTTCAATATGAGCAAGTGTTAGGTTATCCATTTTGGACCAAAAAAGGATAGAGCAGGGTACTTTCTAAATGGGAAGAGGTTAAGTACAGTGGATGTCCAAAGAGACTTGGGGTTCAGGTGAACATATCTTTAAACTGCCACCAGCAAGTGCAGAAAATAATCAAAAAGGCTAATGGAATGCTAGCCTTTATATCTAGAGGACTGGAGTATAAAGATACAGAGGTTATGCCGCAGCTGTACAAAACCCTGGTTAGACCCCACTTGGAGTACTGTGAGCAGTTCTGGGCACCACACCTTAGGAAGGATATATTGGCCTTGGAGGGAGTACGACGTAGGTTTACAAGAATGATACCTGGATGACAGGGGATAAGTTACAAGGAGAGATTACACAAATTAGGCCTGTTTTCACTAGAATTTAGAAGGTTAAGGGGTGATCTGATTGAAGTCTTCAAGATATTAACAGGAAAAGACAGGCTAGATAAAGATAAACTATTTCCACTGGTTGGAGATTCTAAAACTGGGGGGCATACTCTAAAAATTAGGGCCAGACCGTTCAGGAGAGATGTTAGGAAGCACTTCTCAACGCAAAGGGTGGTAGAGGTTTGGAACTCTCTCCCACAAACAGCAGTTGAAGCTAGAACAGTTGTTAATTTTAAATCTGAGATAGATAGATTTTTGTTAAGCAAAGATATTAAGGGATATGGGCCAAAGGCAGGTATATGGAGTTAGGTCGCGGATCAGCCATGATCTCATTGAATGGTGGGACAGGCTCGAGGGGCTGAATGGCTTACTCCTGTTCCTATCTTCCTATGTAATTGTTAAACTGTTCAGTGAGTGAATATACAGAGCAACAGTTATAATCCTTATTTTGGTATGGTAGTGTAGTTGTTTTGATGAGTAATCCAGAGGCTCAGACTATTAACCCAGAAAATGGGATTTCAAATTCCCATGACATTTTTAGAATCCTTGATATGCCAAAAAAAGTCAAATTCCTGAAACATGATATGAACTAACTCTTCAGAATGTGATTGCCGATTACACATTATGCATACCTTAGATTTGGTTTTCCTTTTATTTTGTACTCATTAAGCTTAGATCATATAAATGTTTAGAAAAGGTACTTGTTCTAAATTCTGTGCATATAATGTCATCAAGCTATAGATCAGGTGTATCATGGAACAGATACAGAATAAAGCATCATTACTCTGCACCAACCTTCCACCTCAACAGCATTACAGGTGGTGTTCCAGTCAGCCCATATTCAGATGATCATCAGACCAGTGGTAGTTCTTCAATTGGAGCTGCCTACTGTGCTCTTTCTCTATCCTTTTATGTTCTTCCAATTCTCTTTTAAATGATAAAAGAGCCTCTGCTGGTGGAGTGGGTGGAGATAAAGGGTGAGAGGAACGGGGGTGGGGGCTGTTGGAGGAGAGAGGTGGGATAGGATTGTGAGGGTTGGAAAATACCTGGAGGAGAGGGAGAGACCTGATAGAGCAGCAGTATGCAAAACCTATTGCTGTTTAAAGGGTCAATACCAAAATTGGAGGAAGCAACCAACCTAGCAACGAAGATTGCAGCTGATCAAAGAAGTGAGTAGCAAACTTAAGGGAGCCAGACTGGCATGTCCCTCAAACTGAGATAAAGGGCAGGAGGAATGCTCCATTTGGGGTTGGGAGGCCTGAGATCCAACAAGAATCTGATGTGGACTCTGTAGCATGAGATGGCTGTGGAAGTGAGTGTCACCTCCTTGAACCTCATGAAGAAGTTAGATGACCTCACCAGAGTGGTCAAGGTAAGCTATCTGCAGAGATGATAGTGGATTAGAGATGGTCTTCTTCTGCTTTTGTGTAGTCTTATTCTGTGTGTATCTTATTTCTTCTTCCACCTGGTCTGCTTCCATCTTAAGGAAATTTTTTAGTGAACTCTGTGATAAGGAATCCATCACAGTACGATGGCTCTGATTTATAGAATCTGTTCTTACTTTCACAGCTGAAAAGGAATTCCAAGCATTAAAGTCAAAGTCAATGGGTTGAATTTTCGCCACAGAGGCAGGAAACAGGAGCTGGGTTTGTTTTTGGGTCAGAAACTCGCCTCCAGTGGGAAACTGGCTAAAGTTGAGATTTTCACAGGTGGACGCCCTTAATTGGTATGGAGACAGGTTTCCTGTCCACCAAGCAAGTGGGGGCGGGAACGGAGGAGGGTCAGATCAAGTGTGGGATTCATTTAGACTCCTAGGGCAGCCATCACTGAGTCTGCTGGTTGTCCTGAGAGAGAGATCTGCGGTTTGTGCCAAAGCCTTCCACTGCACCAGAGGGAAGTGAAATGTCACAGGGAAGCCCAAGACCTGGCACTTGGGGTAGGGCAGTCCCTCGCTTCATTGATGCTGACCTGAATCTAATGCTGGAGGCTATGAGGGAGAGGGGGGAGGGCCTCTTTCTGGAGGGTGGCAGGAGGATCCTACCTTGATGTGCATCAGGGGAATCTCTCTGCTCAGCGCCATCTCCCTCCACCTCCTGCGCTTCCTACAATGAGCTATCTCCTTCCAGGGCTTTATTGTCTACAATGTCCGCACCTGTCTGGAGGGCCTTGTAATGGCGAGCGCAGTAGACTACCACAATGACTGAGAACCTTGCAGGAGACTTTTGGAGGGAGCACCTGACTGGTCCAGGCACTGGAATTGCTTCTTCTGGAGCCTGACGGCCTGCTCAATTGTTGTCCTACTGAGCAGGTGGCATTGATTGTATTGCCTCTGTGCCTCTGTCTGGGCTCCCGCAGAGGGATGAGGGGTGAGTAGCTATGTCTTCAAGGGATTTCCCTTGTCCCCTAGGATTCATCCACATACTTTGGGGGTTGGAGTGAACATCTGAGGCAGCCTGGCTTGGCAGAGGATGAAGGAGTCATGACAGCTGCCAGGTAAGCGAGCACAAACAGGGAGGAAGCTCTTGCTGTGGTCACAGACCAGTTGGAAATTGAAGGAGTGGAAACCATTCCTGTTGATGGATCTCATTGGCTGGTCACTGGGAGCCTTGATGTCCACATGGGTGCAATCGATGCCATGCAACAGCAATGGAGGCAAAACCCAATGTCCTTTGTCCCTGTTAGCCCGTGTCTGTTGTTAAATGAATGTGCTGTCCAGCTCTGAGGGCATCAGCAAGATGCAGTGGTGTGCAGCCGATTTTGAAATGCGACCAAGGTCCGCAGCTGATCCTTGGAAGGAGCCAGAAGTGAAGATGTTCAAGGCCACAGTGAATTTGACAGCCACTGGCAGGGCATGGCAACTAGTGCTGTGAGGTGTGAGGTCTTCGGCGATGAGGACTCAGAGCTTGTGATCATCTGCCTGGAGTTTCCTGTGACATCTGTCATCTCCAGGTAGCTCCATCTTTGGCCGTAGACCCTATGTTGAGGGTTTGGCCTCCATTGCCTTCCTGCCCCTCTTTCGTTTCTCATGCCCTCCTGATGCCCTAGATTCTGCCCTTCCTGCAGAGCCTGTTGCCACTGGCCCAAAATCTGACTGTTGTGCCCCCATTGCCATCTGGAGCCCTCCTACTGGGCAGGTGGCAGCCCAATTGTGCTTGGCAGCCTTGTTCCCTGCTCTTCTGCCCCTATGATGCCGGGTGCGTGCGGGCCCCGTTCCAAGGCTGGGCACTGAGTGGCTGCTCTCCTTGCCACCTGCACAGTGCCAACGGCAGCCCCTTTGTGAAGTGCTGAGTCTCCCTTTGCCCCGCTGACCCTCTTATGGGGCTGGGTGATGCACTGGGGCAGCCATGACTCCCCACTCTACCCGTCTCTCTTCAGCTGATCTGTTTCTGAAGGTGTGGGTAACCCAGGTGTTCCTTTTAAAAATTTTAAGCTTCAACCCTTGATAAATTCTTAACAAGATTTTAAACAGCTTTAATTGGACTCAACTGGGAGGAGAGCAGGATTCCTCTCCTGCCTTCCCTCCACCCTGGTGAATATTGCTGGTGTCGGGAATGCCCTATTGAAATTGACACCCCGCCCATCGCCGTTATTTTTGAGCCCCACCCCATCTCCATTCCCAACTTCGGGCGGCCCTGAATATTTAGCCCAATATTTGAGCGAAAATTTGTCGACATTCTAAGCCTACTTCCTGCTTCAACGTCATGCAGGAAACATATCCCTCTTTTTTTTATGATATAAAGGCTTAACTGAAGACAGGTGCAATTTGAGCATACATGGAGGAGTTTCAGCGATCACAGCTATGGCTCTTGCTTTCCTATTGTTTATATACATGGGTATCTTTTGTCAGCAGCTAATTCCACTAGAATTTCACATGCATTTTGCATGCTGTATTTGACTTATACCCCATATACCAGAACGATACCATTTCTTCATCAAATAAGTCTCAGAATTTCGGGCCCAATATCCTGTCCTTTTATATTTGATGTCACGGTGTATAAAATCCAGAATCCCATTTCATAATCTTTTTTAACTGCATTTGACCCTTTAAAAAAATATGTTTCTGCTGCCCTAGATATATCTATTCCCTCATTCTGATAACAGTCTTACTAGTTACCAGGTACGGTAGCATTGTGGTTGTGGTGCTGGACTAGTAATCCAGAGATCTGAACTAATGGTCTGTCAACATGATTTCAAATTGCACTGTGCTAGTTGGGGAGTTTGAATTCAATTAATTAACTTCTTTTGGGCCTCCTTATCTCGAGAGACAATGGATACGCGCCTGGAGGTGGTCAGTGGTTTGTGAAGCAGCGCCTGGAGTGGCTATAAAGGCCAATTCTAGAGTGACAGGCTCTTCCACAGGTGCTGCAGAGAAATTTGTTTGTCGGGGCTGTTGCACAGTTGGCTCTCCCCTTGCGCCTCTGTCTTTTTTCCTGCCAACTACTAAGTCTCTTCGACTCGCCACATTTTAGCCCTGTCTTTATGGCTGCCCGCCAGCTCTGGCGAACACTGGCAACTGACTCCCACGACTTGTGATTAATGTCACAGGATTTCATGTCGCATTTGCAGACGTCTTTAAAGCGAAGACATGGACGGCCGGTGGGTCTGATACCAGTGGCGAGCTCGCTGTACAATGTGTCTTTGGGGATCCTGCCATCTTCCATGCGGCTCACATGGCCAAGCCATCTCAAGCGCCGCTGACTCAGTAGTATGTACAAGCTGGGGATGTTGGCCGCCTCGAGGACTCCTGTGTTGGAGATACGGTCCTGCCACCTGATGCCAAGTATTCTCTGGAGGCAGCGAAGATGGAATGAATTGAGACGTCGCTCTTGGCTGACATACGTTGTCCAGGCCTCGCTGCCATAGAGCAAGGTACTGAGGACACAGGCCTGATACACTCGGACTTTTGTGTTCCGTGTCAGTGCGCCATTTTCCCACACTCTCTTGGCCAGTCTGGACATAGCAGTGGAAGCCTTTCCCATGCGCTTGTTGATTTCTGCATCTAGAGACAGGTTACTGGTGATAGTTGAGCCTAGGTAGGTGAACTCTTGAACCACTTCCAGAGCGTGGTCGCCAATATTGATGGATGGAGCATTTCTGACATCCTGCCCCATGATGTTCGCTTTCTTGAGGCTGATGGTTAGGCCAAATTCATTGCAGGCAGCCACAAACCTGTCGATGAGACTCTGCAGGCACTCTTCAGTGTGAGATGTTAAAGCAGCATCGTCAGCAAAGAGGAGTTTCCTGATGAGGACTTTCCGTACTTTGGACTTCGCTCTTAGACGGGCAAGGTTGAACAACCTGCCCCCTGATCTTGTGTGGAGGAAAATTCCTTCTTCAGAGGACTTGAACGCATGTGAAAGCAGCAGGGAGAAGAAGTGTGGGTGCGAGAACACAACTAAATCTGGAATAAAAAGCTAGTCTCAGTAATGATGACCATGAAAATACCGAATAGTCGTAAAAGCCCATCTTGTTCACTAAGGTCCTTTAGGGAAGGAAATCTGCCATCCTTATCCGGTCTGGCCTATTTGTGACTCCAGACCCACAGCAAACACTTGCAGCGGTTCAAGTAGGTGGCTCACCACTTTCTCAAGGGCAATAAATGCCAGCCTGGTCAGTGTTGTGATATCGCTTTAGCAGTTTGAGTACTTCACACATCATCACAGGAAGTGATGTCAACCAACATGTGATAGGGCCATTGGAGTTGTGTTCGTCACCTAATCAGACGTATATGATAGTGCGTTCTTGTACACTTGTTACTTCACAATAAAGAACTCACTATTTGTTGCGTGGTTGCCTTTAAGAATGATGTCCCTTTAAGATCTTAGTACGCTAATGAGCAGGATGCAGTCGTGTGACTACTTGCCAGGCTCACTCTGTAATTGTAACACCAAGAGGCAGCTTCTGTAAATAGTTAGCTCTGTACTATATATAATAGCTGTTAATAAACCTGTTATCTGAATGGATAATGTTGCATCAGACAACATAAAAAACTTCTAATTACACTATTTAACTACCATTCAGCTCAAGATTGTTTGGTACTTTATTGCTGAAGAAAGCAGTAACATAATATGGTGGCAGCGATGTGTACTTGAAGACCACAGCGTGGGGGCAGCAGAACACATTGAAGTAGCAGTACTGCAGAGAGGCTCAGCAAGGGTGTTCAGGAGCAGCAATCTCGAGCGAAACATTGGGAACAGTGATCTCTCCCATCTAAGACAGGACAACGCGACACATCATTGGAGGTAGTAGTGGCGGCACAACAGTGTCAGGTTTCACCATCCACTGAATTCGGTGCTCAGGAGTGTGTGAGTACCTGAAGCGGGTTGTTTATTTCTATGGTGGCCAGCAAGTAAAGGCCAGAATTGAGCTTGGGAAAAGCGAGCAGAGTCAGTTCAAGTTGGGGCTGCAGAGCGGCACTGTCATTATGTGCCTTGTGTTTTTCTCTGCCATAATTGCTTCATGGGCAAAATCTCCCCGATTGCAGACTGAAAGCCCATGCTGTAGGGACAGAGCTCAAGGTGTGGTTGAAGTCCGACGCTGTAGATACAGCAGACCTTCAATTTTTTTTTTCAGGGAAAGCCTCAAAAATAATAAAGAAAGAAGGAGACATTTAAAGAGGAAAGATCCAGCTAAGGATTCTTGCAGACAAGAGATTTGGTACCATGACTACCAAATACCCGTCAATGAATTGGAAACCCAAGAACTCCTGCAGGAATTCTAATTCTTCAAACAGCACATTAAGTTGTGCTTTTTGGATCTTGCTGTCACAGAGCCTGACAGGCAAACAGTCAAAATAAAAATCCCGATCGGTAACAAAGGGCTCCATTGCATCAACATCTCAGGACTATCTGAAGTTGACCAGAAGGACCCAGCAAAACTCTGGACTACATTAGCAGACCAGTTGAGGTCAAGATTAATTTATGAACCAGTGTCTGGAACTGATGGCATACAGATAGCAGTCCAAGAAGATCATCGATCAATTTGTCAACAGATGCCATGAGAAAAGAAAAGTCTGATTTCTCTGAAATGGTGTTATCTGAATGGATAATGGAATTGGTCATTGCATCTGCCCCGATAGACGCTTTTCAGAAAGAGCTATTCGACAAAGAACAAGGGTATGACATTGAAAGTCTGCTGATCGAAGGCAGGATTTTCAAAGCCATAACTGCAAGCAGGAATACATACAGCACTTGAAACAACAACTATAGACGAGATAGCCAGGTCACCTCAGCAAGGCAAGATATGTGGCAAGTGTGGCCTGATGCACCAACCAAGAAATTGTCCAGCTTACATGGATAACTGCAAGGTGTATGGTAGAAAGGGCACTGGGCAAGGCCATGGAGATAGTCCGATAATGGAAAATTGTCCGGAAGTCACAGCAGGCCACGACCTGACTAGCAGATACCACCTTGTGGGAGAAACAGGGATGCATTCGTAAGAGGCCAATCCAAGCACAGACATGTCCATGAGATAGACAAGGAGGTGAGTAACAAAGAAGGCACTGAAGTTGAACAAGCTTTTCACACGGTAACAGTTGCACACAAGATGGATGCGGTTATACAGCAGGAAGCATTCACCACCATCGATGACATATGCCCAGAGAAGAGTGGCCAGCATAAGTTGCGATTTAATGTCGATACATGGTCAAGTGCGAATGTTTTGCCACTGAGAATTGTAAAGAATATGTACCTGGCAAGATGGGAAGCTGTGATACAACCTACAAAGGCAAAACTCACTGCATACAAAGGTTCTCCAATCAACCGCATGGGAGCAGTAACATTTGAGTGCAGGTAAGGAAACTCTACGTGGTCACAGCAAGTCTTCTACATAGTCGAGACCAATGGTCCAGCAGTTGCAGGGCTACCAGCATGTAGCGAGCTTTAAATTGTGACAATCCATGAAATCAGCAGTGTGACACACAATCAAGATAGATGTAACCCCCTTGTCAGAAGAAACATGAACTCCAAGAAGAGAACTGCAGAAATTATATTTGGGAGGCAAGTTGAGGCAACTCTCTTCCAAGTCAGCATTTCATGAAATGTTCATCAATCCAGGACAAGCTGGAGAAACAAGAAAAGATGAAAGCTCCATACGATAAGCATGCGGGCATGGAACTATCACCTTTACGGATTGGACAGGAGGTCAAAGTGATCCATCTACAAGAGAAGACATGGCTCCCTGCAGAAGTGTCCACAATCTGCAATGAGCCAAGAGCGTATGTAGTAACCAACCCTAATGGAGCTGTACTAAGAAGGAACAGATGTCAGCTGAGGGAACTAGCGACCAATATCGTGCCTGACAATCCTATTGTTTCAAGAACACATTCACATTCACATCCACAGAATGTAGTGAAGAAAAGTGACGAGCAATGCTCAAGCACAGGACGACTGTCAGAACACACATACTGGTCAAGAGAAAAAAGTTAACAAATCTAGTTCTCAACCAAGATGCACAGTGACAAGATCAGGTCCAGTCAGTAGACCACCTGTATGTTTCAGGACATGAGTCAGTGCATATGTAAATATGGTTCAAAACTATTCGGTTTTATTATGTACATAGTTTATCTTTTGTGTATTTCCATTTAGGAAAGGGGATTATTGTGATATCACTTTAACAATCTGAGTACATCACATATCATCACAGGAAGTGACGTTAACTAACATGTGATAGGGCAGTTGGAGTCATGTGGGTTACCTAGTCACAGGTATGATAGAGCTCTCTTGTAAACTTGTTACTTCACAATAAAGAACTGACTATTTAACTACCATTCAGCGCAAGATTGGTACCTTATTGCTTAAGAAAACAATAACACAACAGTCAAAGACGCTCACAACCTGTAAATGAATTTTAAAAATCAGGTATCATAGTTAATTTTTGTAAGAGTTCCACATTCCCACAGGTCATCTATGGGTTCCTGTACATAACATTTTTTTTTACAACAGCAAAAAGAAACTTTGATGTAACTATCGAAAGACGGCATATTTGTCATCTGTAGATGAATTCCACAAAAGCAAAAATCTATTGATATTTAGCATTTTAATTCTGAATTTGTTTCAGATTCAGGCACCACTTGGCAGATGCAGTGGTCACGAACTGCTGAGTGACTCCTGTTGGTTTACAGTCTTCATTAAACCAAAATAGCTGTTTACTCAGATTTATTTTGAATCTTTGGCCTGAGTTTAAATAGTTTACAAAAAATCAATTATGTAGGCTGTTTATTTGTGGTACAGCAACTAATCCTAACTTGCCGAAACTTTTGACCTGTGGGCAGTTCTTTGGTCTCAGTTAGTAATCCTCATCTCGTATAAAGAGCTATCTCAGCCTGAGTAGTAATTCTTCTATCTTTATGTGTTGGTGTGCAATACAATAGGAATTAAGGTTTCCAGTCTGTTTAATAATATCTTAATTCTAGATTCAAACCTAATTTTACAGCATTGATAATGCTGCACTCTTAGCTCCTGCAACTTTGCAGTTCAATGCTTTTAGAAAACATTTATGCATCCCAGAGTCATTTATGATTAGGTCAGTGAGAGTATGAAAACTGGTCATTTGTCTTTCAAGCACTATACTTCAGAAATCATTGGCTTTTCATATATGTGGCTACATGCAACTTTATAATCACTCACTGTTCAGGTGCAGATCAAATTCAAAGGTTCAACAGTAGCTTGTAGTCAGTTCATACTTGAATCCTCGAAAGCAGCTGCAAACAGCTGTGTAGTTTCTTTCTTGGGTTTCCATGTTGCGCATCATAGATGTCAATAATTGATTACCTTATGATATCAAGTCATACAGGGCGAGAAATTGGGCTCGGTAGCTCCTGTTGTTGGGGAGCTACGAGTGCCACTATGGATCCAGAATGGCATTTGTAGAATACACATACACTTCTGGTGAAGTGCACCAGACACAATCTTGGTAAAGATGTAAGCATACACACAGTTAACATCACCGGAAGTATGAATTATGTAGAGTGGCAGTTCATGACATCAACCAACGTGCAACGCTGATTTGACAGCAGCCTGTCATTTTGGACCCCTCCCACCCCCTCCCCGCTCCAGCCAATACCCTCTCTTGAACTCACACTGTTGAACATGGGTAAGCTGCATGAAGGACACCGCCCCCCGCCCCCCCGCCACCCCCAGCCCCCACCAGTGCTATTTAAAGAGATCATCAACTGCTTACAGGTAGTTGTTGGTTGATTTCTTCTGATTATTGCTCCAACTCTACATGCTTTTGGTGAAATACTTGTTGCTGACTTCAAGGCTTCTGCACAAAACAGTTGCTCCCAGACATGTGTGCACTAGTAGAGCCTGCTCATGGAATCGAATATGACTGGGAGAATGAACAGAAGACACGCAGAGCAAAACAAGCTGGAAGAGGAGTGAGGCAGGGGAGAAGGGCTCTCAGCAGGAGGCCATATCCACCCAGCTGTTCAGGGAGCAACTCTCCTACCTGAACCTCAGTGACCATCAATGTGTGAGATATCTGTGCTTCAGTAAGGAGGTCCATACTGAAATCTGCCACTTGCTGCAGCCACAACTGCAACCTCAGTGCAGAGAAAGGACTGCATTGCCAGTGGCTGTGAAGATGACTGTGGCAATGAACTTGTACGTGTCTGGCTTCTTCCGGACTAGAGCTGGAGATATTTGCAACAACTTGCAGTTTGCATTCCACTCCTGCATATGGGAGGTCACTGAGGCTGCCTATTCAAAGAGAAATAACTTAATTTCATTCCCTCTTGCCAGAGAGAAGGGGCAGAGTGAGCATGAGAATTTGCTAGGATTGCAGGCTTCCCCATGATGCAGGGTGCCATTGACTGCATGCACATCATTTTGTCAGCATTGCAGGTCAACTCTGCCATGTACTAGAACTGAAAGGGATACCACTCCATCACCGTACAGCTGGTGTGTGATCATAGGCAGAGTATCATGCAGGTCAATGCCCAGTATCCTGGCAAATGTCACGATGCCTTCTCTCTGCGGCAGTCAGTTGTGTAGCTGTATTTCAGCCATCATGGCAAACCAAAGGGTGGTTACTGGTGACAATCGCTATTAGCTGATGACATGATTAATGACTCCAGTTTGTAACCCCTGCACACATGTGTAGATGCATACAATGAGAACAGTGCTGCCGCAAAAAATGTGATAGAGCAGACCATTGCTGTGCTGATTCAACTATTCTGCCTGGACCGCTTTGCAGGAGCTCTGCAGTACGTGGGTCTCAAGATTTGTGGTGGCATGTTGCATGTTACACAAATTTGCCACATTGTGGGAACAGCCCTTGTCACCATTCATCAGGTGTGGAGCAGCAGGATGAGGAGGAAGAGGAAAGGAGGTTGCAACCTAGACAGCCCCTTTCTGCTTGGGCTCTATATGAAGAACTAATCGAGTGCGACACCAATAACCTCAACCTGAATCCCCCATTCAGCAACAATCCCAAACTCCTTAACCTCCCTCTGTCACATCATCTTCTTGGTCTCAATGGAACAATAAAAGCCAACACAAAATACCCATTCCAAATGAAATTTATAAACTAAACCATGCCATATCACATACAAAATTAAACAAATCATCCTTGTGCATTCCCTTAGTGCCTGTCCTTATGCTCCTGTGAAGTTCTATCCCAGTGGCTGCAGCATGGCTGGTGAAATGCTGCTGACTCTCACTGGAGGAACTGCAAATGGTCTTGGAGGATGACCTCAAGCAGCTCTGAGTACACGAGGACTGTCATCAGACTGTACCATCTCATGTAGGTGTCAGTAGTTCCTACTGCTGCTAGTTGGGTGCCACCTTCTCCTGCAAGAGTGAGGGAAATGTATCAGTGAGTGTTGTGAAATCTGTTTGGATGATGTAATTTTATGATTGAATAGCTAGTGTGAGCAAGTTGAGAGATGTGGGCATGAGGCTTGAAGCATGAATGTGTGCAGGTGCATGTGAGGGTGAAGCATATGAATATCAGGTATGAGTCCTAACAGTTAGAGATTGTTGGTAGGTGAGTGATGAGGGTGTGGTGAATTGAGCAATGGCTGAGGCTAGTGGTTCAGTTGGTAGGATATGGCATTTGAAGTTGCATTCACTGACCTTGACCATTCATGTGAGTTCATTAAACCTCTTGCAGCGCTGTATCCACGCCCTTCGAGGCTATCTACTCCCAAATACCTTTTGATAGAGTGTCTGGAGGGACTCATGCTCCTCTGCAGATGCAGGACATCTCTCCTCCTTTCCATCTCTCCTCCTTTCCATCTCCTTTACTGAGGCCCCCAGTGCAGTGGTGAGGATAGCTTTAAGTAGTCCTAACAAGTTATGATTTTGAGGCTTCTGCTGATGCATGCAGCCAATGAACTGCATGGGAACCACTGGTTGCATGCAGAAATTGTGAGAATGAGCAGGCAGCATGAAGATGCCATGCTGCCTGCAGTACATTTAATGGGCATGGAGTAATCAGCATTGCAATCCCTGTGTCCGTTTTCGGGGAGCTATCTGATTTAACTGCCACAGCTTTTAACTCAAGTGAAAGAGATAACCAAATCTGCAATTGATCCAACATGCTAAAAGCTTGTAAGTTCATAACACAGCACTAGCATAATACATATGTATAATAACACCATAAAACTATCTATTTCTGATATCAGGATTCTTATTAATGTAAAAATGGAAAATTTAGAAAAAGAAAAGATTAAACTACAAATAAATAGATATTGAAAAAAGTGACTGAACTCAGAAAATAGGAACTAAGATGACCAACAACCAAAGGTTCGAAGCTACCAATTAGGCTCATTCTGATTCTTTAAAGATACATTTGCAATTTACTTTTGTTTAGTACTTGACCAGTTTGAAAGAGTTTTGGGGTTCAAATTACTCATTGCTTTACAGTTACCATAGATGGAAATTGTACTAATGCATTGAGTTTTGTCAGAAATGATCTTCCTCTTTTAGAGTTCCTCCAAATAGATTATTGGTCTACCGTGCACCTTTGCCCTGTGCCAGTGAAGTTGTCAAGCAGGCAGTGGTAGTGCTGGAGGTGGGGCTCCTGGCGCTGTGTTGAAAAAGCGGGGGCACACCACCTCTGCATTTCTGTGCACCCCCACCTCCAAAGCAATCCTCCGGTCTTTTTGAATCAAAGTTTTAATAGGCGGGATCCTCATCCCTTTAAAGTCTTTAAAGGGATGGGGATCCTGCCTCCAAGAGTTGCCAGTCAGTTAGAGGGATAAAGTTGACTCCGGTGGGGGTCCTGCATGGGGCACAAATTGCCCACGAAGGAGGGACCTCCCCGCCAAGCCTGCAAGGAGCGCGCCTAATTTTCCAAGGCGTCCTCCCCACATGGTGGAGGCCTCCCCCACTGCTGGTAAGATGCCAGCGGTGGTGGGAAGAGGCCCTTAAAGGCCTTAATTGGCCTCTGGTTGGGAAGACCGTCACCTATCCCACCCCCGGGAAGACTGCTGGGCGACAGCAAAGCGATGGGCCATCCGCCACCCATTGTGATACTCCATACCCCGCTGCCTCCAACCCCGCCTCGGGGGCCAGTGGGGTGGCCTGTAAAATCCTGGCTGTAGAGTGTGTTGCAGATACCTGCTCAATCATGCCAATTGCATTGATGATGGCTGCTGAAGTGGACTCCCCCAGTGCAGTCTTAACAGCTTGAAACATGCTGCACGTATTTTCATGCTTCTTCAGCTTCTTTTTGAAAGTAGGTCTCTGAGGTCTGAGTCCTGAACCAATGCTACAGATCAATGGCCTTGCTGAACTTCCACAAGCTCATTCTTCCCTGTCCAACAACTCTTACTTACTCTTACTCCATTACTCACTCTTTGACCCCTGGTCACCAATCACTATTATCTTCCAGGGGTCCAGATTTTTGGGCTGGTGCTTGCTTAAGATGAAGAGGGCAACAGAAAATCCTCCAAAGTTTGTATCTTCGTTTGAAGGCCAGTTTTGGTTTGGCCCTGTGGGTGTGAGGGATCAGATATCTTTGCCCATGCATGCATCCTGTTGTACTGGGAATTGCCCCTTCATGTAAGATGCAGCCTTTCATTCATACTTTCAAATTTCTCTGAGAAGAGAACAGGTGGCACATTATTAGCATTGTCACTGGGAAAAGTTTAAAGCTACAGTAGAGATAAAATAACCTTTAGTATAAATGTACACTGTGTCGTCCCCTAATCTCCACAGATGACTGAGAACATTGCTGATGGTAACATGTCCTCTCTTTCTTATGGTTCATGTAGATTATAATTTTACATTCAGGTTAAGCCAAAAAATTGTGTCAGGAGTAGCGGAACGTATTACTGTGATGCCTCCTTCATATTTGTGAATCGGCATTGAGTTGTTGTAAGCTTCATTATCTGTTCTGATTGACCACAGTCACATGCTCCAGAGTTTTTAATTTTCCATTTATGCATCAGGTATCCACATCTACCATAGTTTCTGTGGATGGCGTTTAGGGTTGCCCATGAGCTTCATGGAAGATTGAAGCCAGGAATCTTTGGTGTCGGGTCTTTCACAATGTACTTCTTTGTGAACTCCATTGGACTTTCCAAGCTTCATCAGGGTTGAAGTTGCATTGTCGAACGTTAAGCGGGTGGGTTCAGAAGGGCTTGCCTGACTTAAAATGGTGTTGAGGGGCATTGCTGACACCTTGGTGGAAGGGGAAACATTAGTTTTCCTTGATTCTCTGGACTTCCCAGAGGGTTGTGGCATCGCAGCAAATGGATGGGGGAGCGATGTGCGATGCAACTATTCAAACTAACAATTCAGCACTGATCTGTAACTTCCCCTTCTCCACGGCTGCTGTAACTTTTTAGCAATGATATACAGCATTTTACCTTCTCATATAAGTCAATATCCTCGCCTGGTTGTCAAAGGCCTGTGCCTCCTGCAGGGATGACATAACTAAGTATTAACTGTGATTACACTGGCTAATGACAATATGATCATGTAAGTGTTCTGCACATCTAATGTACATGATGGATGATGCAATATCTTTATCCTTAACTTGCTAACTGATCTATCACATTCATGCCTCCTTTCTTTCACTTAGTTCTTGTTCTGTGTAGTGACAGAATGAGGAGAAAACTTGTTGTTAATATCCTTGCATTTTCACATCAGTTGTTGAGTAGCTGTGAAGTATTGCCATGGTCCTGGTATCTATGCAGAAATCATGTCAGAAGCTGTTGTCTGTTCTGTAGGAGAAAGCAGAGAAACATGATCCTTTCTTTCCCTAACTTCAGATCAGATGCCTTTTTCCAAACTCCATTGCAACTGCAGCTGATGCAGGACATGCTGTTGATGCTCTCCTGCTATCACCTCCAGGCCCGATCTTTTCCCTCTGTGTGACTGGTATGAGTTGGTGTATCTCCTACCAAAGCCTGGGTGCATCCTTAGAGAACTTTATTTTCCTGTGCTGTCTTCTCCATTCAGTTTTGTACAGTATTTCTGGGTCACAGCTGGATTAAAGGAAAATGTGTGTTTAACTGTATTAGCTTATTAATATGTGACTCAGTAGTATTATTGTATGTCTGTTTTTATCATCTTATTCACTGTGCATTGCTACGACCGTGCTGGGATCAACACACTATCAATTCAGTCCTGTCACTCCACAGGTTGCAGCATATTATTAAGCTTTCACACCCAGTCAGAATACAGCCAAATTAAACACTCTAATAACCCCAGAATATAACAGACCAAACCAGGTATCTTTAGACAACAACAAATTAACTATTTATTAAAAAACGAAATCTTAAACACTATTAAGCCAAACCTATCTCTAAAGACCTTATAACTTCTTATTTTAACTTAACTCCTGCACATACACTCAAAAACTGACAGTTAACTGGTTTTAAAAGTGGAATTTTTAAAAATTAGCTGTCTCTTAAGAAGAAATAAAATAAGAAAGTCTTTGCGTGTTATGTTCTTGGTGGATGAGGTCTAATGTGAAAATAGTCAAAGGTCACTCTAAGTCTTCACATGGATTTGATGCAAATAGTCCTTCAGTAGATAGGCATTCAACTCTTCGGCTGCAGCAAGCATTAAACAGTTCTTTGAATGATGAGTACAGCAATACAAGCGGTTTCTTGAAAAAGAAGGCTTTTCTTCTTTACTCAAGGAATTAACTTGGCTTGTAGCTCCTTGTAGAAATTTTCTGAGAGAGACTGAAACAGCTCCTTTTTCTTCAGTACGCCTCACTGGAAAGTCTCTCAAACTAACTGGTTTCAGCTGGTTTCTGCCAGTTCCACACAAAGCCAAGTGGAAACATTACCATGTGATCTCTCTCTCTCCTGCTGTTGCCCAGGATAACACAAATGCAGCGGTGGCACACTGTGTCTCCAGAACTTTCTCCCCCTTAAAGGTGCACTGTTTTTAAAAGAGTCTTAAAGGCACATACACTGTTTTTAATCCGAGGAGAAATATAATTACAAGTCCTCGTGACAGTCCATCAGACCATCACATCTTGAAAAAGTTCTGTACATGTGGTTAAAAAGCTATTGTGAAAAGTTTTGCATTTTTTCAAAAGAAAAGAATAATTTTCACTCCTTGTAGTTTTTGTTGTTGAACTGCAGGTGAGTTGTGAGGGAAAGACATGGGAGATCAGGGTAACTTGGCTTTTCTCTACACATGTTCTTGTTTGGTTGATCATGGTACAATATTATTGATAAGCAACCTGAGCATTCCCTACCTCAGGCTAAAGGGAACAGCAGAGAAAGGTGGGGCAAGAAGTAAGCCAGAAAGAAAAATATTTCAGTCTGTGTTTAAAAAAAATGAAAGTAGCCAGCTGAAATATATTTGCATATAATCCAGAAGCCATTTTATAGTAACAAGTATGAACATACTAAGCTGTTACTACAATGTGAATATATTGTTATGGGTATCAGAGATGGTGGCAGATTGTAATTCACTGTGTATTACTTTTCAAACAGTGTAAAGGTCCCAGCAGTGGTAAAATCTAATAACATGGGAACTAAAGTGTCTCAGCCACCCTGACTGTCCCAAATTGAAAAATAATACCAAAGTCAAACTTTTTCTGTTCTGAAGACATATTGAAAAAGGCAGATCTGAATTACTTATATATAAAAATCAGATGGCTAAAACTCATCAACATCATTGCTGAAAACACCAAGATGTTGCCAAGAAGGCTATGTACTTATAATCAAGAATTCTGGCTTGCACCTTTAATGGTTGTCCAACGTCCTGTCAGATTGGGAAAATGCTGTGATTATGGTGAAAGCTAGGAACAGTATTACTCAATCAAAAGATGTCTGCTCACTGATATGAAAGATAAGTGCTGCAGAACTATAAATCCACCCTATTTGTATTATAAAGACTGCTTTAAAGACATTCAAAGCCATGGTCATTTCAAAAATAAGTAAACTAATATTTCCCAAATTAGAGCAAAGCAGTTAGAAAATGTTTGCTGAGATTAGATTGTACACTTTTCATCAAGCATTCTCCCTTAATTTGATTATTTTGATATGATACAGGTCTTTAACCAATTTGCTAGACAATTATTCAGCTGTCTTAATATAATTAAACAGCTCTCTTTTTCATTTTAATCCTAAAGGTATTTTGCATTAAAGTGTGTTTTTGTCTTAAAGATCACAAATAGAGCTGCAAAGGGAACCTTGTATCAACAACACACCCAGCTTGACTTGAAAAGACATGTTATAAGGTGTCCAAAGTTATTTCTTTGGTATAAATCCAAAGGAGGATGCATGGTGATTTGATTGACTCGGTATTGAAAAATAGCTGAACCATATACATTTAAAACACATACTGCCATTATAAAACAGGACAAAATAATAACTTGATGGTGATGATATCATCTTTCAGAATGATTCTGCTTTGCATCTTTCATGGACACAGAAATGACGAACAAAGCTAATCTCTAAGCGACGATCTTGACCACAGTCCATGCCCAGCAATTGCTATGTAAGCTGATTGCCCTGGCACATGTTTTGTACTTCTGTCTTTCTGAGTGTTCCCTTTCTCTTAGCTCGCTGGATGCAGGCTGCTTTGGATTTACAATTGCTGTGCCATACTTTACTTTGTTACTCACTTCTGGGTTTTGGTAGTATTTTCCCAGGAATGCAGTAAGAATACTTGACACCTTTAGACGCCGTTAAAGACTGTTGTCTGGACAACGTATGCCAGCCAAGAGCGACGTCTCAATTCATTCCATCTTCGCTGCCTTCGGAGAATACTTGGCATCAGGTGGCAGGACTATATCTCCAACACAGAAGTCCTTGAAGCGGCCAACACCCCCAGCTTATACACACTACTGAGTCAGCGGCGCTTGAGATGGCTTGGCCATGTGAGCCGCATGGAAGATGGCAGGATCCCCAAAGACACATTGTACAGCGAGCTCGCCACTGGTATCAGACCCACCGGCCGTCCATGTCTCCGTTATAAAGACGTCTGCAAACGCGACATGAAATCGTGTGACATTGATCACAAGTCGTGGGAGTCAGTTGCCAGCATTCGCCAGAGCTGGCGGGCAGCCATAAAGACAGGGCTAAATTGTGGCGAGTCGAAGAGACTTAGTAGTTGGCAGGAAGAAAGACAGAGGCGCAAGGGGAGAGCCAACTGTGCAACAGCCCCAACAAACAAATTTCTCTGCAGCACCTGTGGAAGAGCCTGTCACTCCAGAATTGGCCTTTATAGCCACTCCAGGCGCTGCTTCACAAACCACTGACCACCTCCAGGCGCGTATCCATTGTCTCTCGAGATAAGGAGGCCCAAAAGAAAGACTGTTGTACCTCAGATACTCCGCTTCGTGACTGAGTTTGCTTCCCTTCGGTTGGCAATCTAGCAGCTTTTTTTGATGTTCTAGCAAAAAATGTTTTGATGCATTATGTGAGATGTCGATTTCCATTCATTCTGTTGCGGATTCCCAGTGGAGTATATTTCTTCTTGTTCACTATATGTAGAATCCTGACCTACCAAATCTTTTACTTGCAATATGGAATTCCTAACCCAGGCTAGAAAATATGCCCATAACTTATTTATTATAAATGTTTAGCATGCTAAATATTCTCTATCCAGTATGTATGTCAGCTTTCACAAGTTACTGACATAAGAAGCACAGTTGTGCAATATGGTGTTTTAATTTACAACATGTTTGAAATTCAAATAATACAATTTCAGTTATTTTCATAAGCAACTTGTGAAAGATCTTTCCCACACATTTTGTTTCATGATAAACCGATTATGCATTTCTGAGAATACAACTGTCTTTGCTGGTAAGATTTTCCTTTGATCACTATGTGCAGGAGCAGCAAATGATAATTGCACCTCAAAAAATATGCCTCTTCTTTCTGCAACATCATGAGGTTGCTACACATAGAGAGCAGAGTAACCCTTTCTTACTGGCATCTAAAAAATGTTTTTATTGAAAGGATGGCAAACTTTGAGTCGGATAATTTTGAAAAAAATGACTTTACATTTTCTCCCTGTCCTATCTTGTCACATCAGCTCATACCATACAGCATGTTCATACCAGCGTGAGAGGTGGGCAGGGGACAGGTAAACAAGTTGCTCCCAGGTCTCTGCTAATGCCGCTATAGTAACTGGCTACTAGGAACAGCATCAAAGTAACTCAGGGAAAGATGTTCTATGATTTCCTCCCCACCCTCCAATATCTCTGGGTATTATCTGTTTCCACTTTACATCTTCCCTCAGTGGTACACCTTAAATTATTAAGTAGCGAATCACAAGTGAAAATCTGAATCCTACCACTCTATGGTACGACAGATGCAACACCCCCCAATGTATGGCACAAAAAGTAATGTGTCGAGAAGCCCTCCTGTGAAGAGTTAATACTTACACACAAAATGAAATCTCAGTACTATTCCGCTTCTGACAAACACATTACATGTTGATGAATGGACCTTTGCTTGAAATGTCCAAACTGCTGAGAGATATAAAAGCTTAATGTAATTTTCTGAGTGAATTTGAAAGCTATAAGTGCCAATGAATGAAGTGAGTGGTGTTTTAGAAGATAAATAGTGAGTAATCTGTGTTTCGCTCCTTAAATTGAAGTTTATTCCACAAGGGAAGGGGATTGTTGTGTTTGAAATGATTTCCTATTTACTTCTACTTCTATTCATGTTCAGATTTCAGCAGCGAGTGTATTTCTCCATTTAGTGAAGTATAAACAGTGTTCAGCTAAGGATGAATCCATTCCATGCATCATCAGAACAGGCACCTGCAACAACACAACCTTAACACTTCTGAGCCTTTCTCAGAGAGGCTTGAAATTATACGGAGGTGGAAATAATAATAATTATAAATGAAATATAACTGTATTAACATGGTATTATACCATAACCAAGATGATTCAGTTAACGACCCCAACTGAAGAGGAGCAGAAATAGAGAAAGAAAAGGAAGGACAGCACCAGCTCCTAGGTACCCCTGATTATTTTCTGTGTACTATTGCTTCATGAAGGGACTGTCTTTATCTAATGTTATTCCTATTTATCGATATTGATTTCCCATTATACTTCATTTCCATTCAATCTTGTATGACACAGCAAATATGTTACGTAACAAAGCATTGAACGTCACTAAGAAACATACAAGAAATGCCTACATCAGAATCATTCTCATAGCTCCCAGAGCTAGCTCAATTAATGCTGTGAAAATTATATATCTGGAGCATTAAAAGCTAGTTTAAGTTTTCATCATTGTTACATGTTGCTACTGTAACAACAGGTTGGGAAGGAACTGAAAAGGATACCCTGTTTCTGAAGTAAGGGGCTGCTACTAATAACACATTTCTAGTTTAGTAATAATTAAAGAACAAAATAAGGGAAGATGACCTTTAAGCTTGTAATAAACATATACTTAGTTTCTAATATCCTGATTTTAAAAATGGCAGACAGTTTTCTGAAGAGAAGAACTAATTCACATAAATATATTGGAGGTGTTAAACCCTACGGTTAGAATGGTCTATGCAATGCAATTTATGTAGCAATAAAATTAAATCTACCTGTGCAGTATTGTATTTATATCATATTTGTAATATAAACAGGACCATCAACGATAGTTCACTGGAGGTGGATTTTATCCTGTTAGGCTCATGACCTATATGGTTCCTTTTGTAGGATAACTTCCATATTCGACATTGCCATTGAGTATCCTTTAGAATTCTATTTATAAATTAAATAAAACTTCTGTACAAACAAACCACCTACATTTCTCAAAAGGTTGAAGCTCACTTATCTTTGCCTGTGATTGATGCCTAAGTGTATAGCAGTACAGTTCTTGCTAATTTTGTCAAAAGAGCTATTTAGTATTCCATTTAGTGGTACTGCATGTCCCAAATTTAACAACAACAACTGATATCTCCAATATTTCTGCTGTCAGAAAATGTTTTTTGAGTCTTCTACTACAACAACAGCTTGCACTTATATGTTGCCTTTGACATAGCAAAATGACCCAATGCGCTTCACAGAAGTGTTATCAGACAAAATTTGACACTGAGCCACATAACCAAAAGATTGGACAAAGAGGTAGGTTTTAAGGAGCATCTTAACAGTGGAGAGAGAGGTAGAGAGGCTTAGGAAGTGAATTTCAGAGCTTACAGCCAGCAATGTAGGGCTGAAGGAAATTGGGGATGCATAAGAGGCCAGAATTGGGTGAGTGCAGAAATGCCAGAGTGTTGTAAGGCTGGAGGAGGTTACAGAGATAGCCAGGGGCAAGACTAGAGGGATTTGAACACAAGGATTTGAATTTTAAAATCGAGGTGTTGTTGGACCGGGTGCCAATGTAGATCAGGGAGAACAGGGGTGATGGGTGTATGGGACTCGGTGCATGTCAGAATTGATGTACTCGGAAAATACAAGGGAGGTGCACATTAGAGGCTAAATTTAATGAGCCTGCTGTGAATCCCAGTGGTGGGCCTGGTAAAGAGCACCGTTCCCATCTGTCACATGGGCACCTGCACCACCATGATTATGCAGTGGGCACCCATTTTGCTTAGGGGAGGTGCAGATCCCCCCAATCACATGGCAGGGTGGGACATGAGTCACTGATTACAGCCTCAGATGATTCTGGAGGAGGTGCTGCAGCCATATTTAAAGGCATGCCAGCCCTGCATTTTCTCCTGTCATAGAGTCATACAGCACTGAAACAGGCCCTTCGGCCCACCGAATCTGTGCCGACCAACAACCACCCACTTATACTAACCCTACATTAATCCCATATTCCCTGCCACATCCCCACCATTCTCCTACCACCTACCTATACTAGGGGCAATTTACAATGGCCAATTTACTTATCAACCCACAGGTCTTTGGCTGTGAGAGGAAACCAGAGCACCCAGTGGAAACCCACACAGTCACAGGGAGAACTTGCAAACTCTGCACAGGCAGTACCCAGAACCGAACCCGGGTTGCTGGAGGTGTGAGGCTGCGGTGCGAACCACTGCGCCACTCAAATGTATCCACTATCCTGGATACATTATCAACTTGGTGCAGCCAACAACTTTGTCCAACTGGGTACTGTATCCCCCCCACCCCCCGAGGAAGGCAGAAGACAATGTTTGAGTAAAGATGCAGGATGGCCCCACAGTTCAGTGATGCCTCCCTGCAGATTCTCCTCCAGGTTGCCAGGGAAAGACAGGAGCTTCTCTTCCCCCCCTTGACCAAGCAAGCCTGACTGGAGATCGCAGAGGAGGTCAGCAGCTGTGGAGTCACCCAGCACAACCGGGTCCAGTGCAGGAAGAGGGTCAATGATCTACTGCGTTCTGCCAAGGTGAGTGCTCCAAACCAGTCACCTTCTTGAGGATTGCAGGTGACTATGCGGGAGTTTGCGCGACATGGGGAGTGCAGCAGCGCTGCGGTGTTGGCTGAGGGGCTAGGGTTCTGTCTGTTCCTGGCAGATGCATTGTTGTATCTTAGACACAGGCCAGCTTCCTTCATAGCGCACCCCCCTTAACTCCCATGACAGCGAGTGTCTGCATGAGAGACATCAGATTCCCCAGTAGGGGATAAGGGGCTGAAATGGGCTAAACTATCATGTTGATCTCTCTGCCATTATCTACCATCTCCATTCTTCCTCTTGCGGGACAAGAGGGCCCATAATAAGGGAGAGATGTCCTGGATAGGTGCAGGACACCCAGATGTATGTCCACTTACCTTCGCCAAGGAAGAGGCACCCAGGGCAGCTGCTCAGTAGGTGACAGGTAGATTGGAGTCCCTGTGCAAGAGAGTGAGGATTGCCTCCGGTTGGCATGCACATCAATGTTGGAGACCCACATAATGCCTGTTAGGCATCATGAGAACAGCACAGTCTAACCCACATATGTTTGTGTTCTCTCATGCAGGCAGCCATTCGCAGGGGTCCGCAACCATTGGGGGACAGGCGTCCACCTCTGAGGAGGAAGAGTTCTCAGAGGATGCACCATTCCATGACTCTCTTGCGCCCTCCACCAACGCAGATACTTTTACCTCGGCGAGCAATCGCTTGGCAGTAGCATCAGGGTCACAAACTAGTGAGAGCACCACATAAGTGTGCGAGCAGCTGGCTGAGGCTGAGACAGCCGAGGCTTCCAACAGTCAGAAGACTGTGATGTTCAGGCCCATGCTGAGCCCCAGAATGATGATGAGCCTCTTGTGTCGACAGCACAGGGCATGCTGGAGTTGCAGAGAGGAATAGGACAAAATCTGGCGGAGATGCCAGAAGTCATGCGCAGTCATGAGCGGATGATGGCGGAGTCCATCCATGTCATGACAGCTGCCATGTCTCAGGCCTATGAGCGCATGCCTTCTTCCATTGAAAGGTTGGTGACCCTCATGGAGAGCCAGATCCCACAAATGGTGTGCAGGTCAGCACACCATTGCCTTGGCCATGAACTTGATGCAGCAGTGGCATGGCGACAGAAGGAATAAGAGCCCGGAGGCTTCTGCAGTTCCTGGTCCTTCTTTGGTGAACAGGGAGGCTCAAGAGAGCCTTCAAAGAGAGGGGGAGAGGCTGACAGCCACATCTGGGGGCTTTCTTCAGGGCGCTCCGTGTATGGCAACTGGCTCCTCAGCCCCTCCGGCAGTGATCCCAGCTCCAGCAGCCGCAATACCTGAGGAGAGTCCTGCCTGCACCAGTCCAGGACACCCCTAGGCAGCCAGGGCTTTCCAGGTCTCAGAAAGCCAGAGGACACTGGCCAAAATCACCACAGGCCAAGGGCAGCCTGATCAGCAGTCTGCCTCCAGCTCAGCTGCTGCCACCGGGATCACACCGTGTAGGAGCACCACATATGTATTAAAGACTGGGTTAGTAAAACATATGGGATCTTGGGCTTCATAAATAGAGGCATAAATACTAAAGCAGGGAATTTATGCCAAACCTTTATAAAGCTCTGGTTAGACCCAAACTGGAGTATTGTGTCCAGTTCTGATCACCACACTTTAGGAAGGATGTAGGGTCCTTGAGAGGGTGCAGAGGAGATTTACCAGAATGCTCCCAAGGATGCAGAATTTTAGTTACAAGATTAGTTTGGAGAAACTGGGATCGTTCTCCTTAGAGTAAAGGAGATTGAGGGGAGATTTAATAGAGGCATACAAGATTATGACAGGTTTAGATAAGTTAGACAAAAACTGTTCCCATTAACTAATGGTACAAGGACTAGGGGGCACATATTTAAGGTTTTTGGCAAGAGATGCAGGGGGTTTATGAGCAAGAACGTTTTTTAAGGAATGGGTGGTAATGATCTGGAATCGCTGCCCATGAGGGTGGTGGAAGCAGAGACAATCAATGACTTCAAAAGGTAATTGGATGGGAACTTGAAGGAACTAAACTTGCAGGGCTACAGGGATCAAGCAGGGGAGTGGGACTGACTGGATAGCTCCGTGGAGAGACAGCATGGACTCGATGGGCCAAGTGACCTCCTTCTGTACCATAAACAACTCTATGACTTAGCCACAGTTTGGGTCTCATGGGTGTAGAATATACGTTTTGTGTTAAGTAATTAAAAGCTCCTTTGTTCAAATCATTAGGCTTCATTGTTTGAAAGCCATTACCATTATGTCTTAATTGTGAGATGTTAACTTCACCCTTCCCCCTTGGGGCTATGTCAATGTGACCACAGTCCTCATTAACATGCCAATGTGATCAGAGCCTTCAGTAACATATGCTCTCCCATGGGCACTAGAGCACATTGCATCCACTTGCAAGACAAGGACCACTAATAGAAAGGGCATGACAGAGTTCAGGCATTAAGGTGAGTCTTTATTTCACTGTCTGTGAATGGACACCAGGGATGGCTGCAAACAAGTCAATGTGAGGTTGTCTTTTGCCTCCTTTGCGCGCAGCTCAACCTGTCTGGCCTCCTGCCTTGCTACCTGAGGATGTGCCAGTTCTGTCGGTAGAGTCACAGATGGGCCTCAGAGCTCAACCTTGATGATGGCCCACACTCTGTTCCAGCAGTGTGAGCAAACAGACCCATCACACAGCTGTTTGCCAACCCGATACTGACCCCAACCCCCGCCCCCACACCCTTCCAAACACACATTTCTCCCCCTTGCAGAGCCTGCAGCAACCCCAGACCCCTTTGCAGAGCCCCGGTTACTCCCGAGCCCTTTGCAGAGCCCCGGTTACTCCCGGGCCCTTTGCAGAGCACTCAGCAATGCACTCTCACAATGGCCTCCAAAAACCCCTCTTCCCCTATGCAGCAATGCTCAAGGTTGCCTACCCATCGTTTCAATGTGCCCTCTCTCCTTTGTGCTGCCAGGTTTCACTAGTCGTGAATGTGGAGGCATATCAGTGCCGCCTGCCTTTCACAGAATAGCTTATCAATTAAATCGCTCCTAATGATTTTTAAATACATTTAAATCAGCATTTCAGCAATTTAAAACAGGTTCCTGATGCATTGCGACGACAGTGCTGCCAGTATGCCTTCCCGCCACTGACAAAATCTGGAACCAACGTCATGACGCCGGATTTCCAGGTGAACGGCAGCCTTGTGATTCTCCACCCCTCCCACCCCATGCCACCATTTCCACCCTCGACAGCCACACAGAATCTAGCCCTAAATTTTCATCTGTGAGGTTAGAAAATTGCTTAAAGAAACTGGTGTGTAAATACATTACTTGGGGTGATATTGAAGCCTACAGATCAGGAAGATACCAGGTTTAATCTCTGGGCTGTGCTGAGCTAGCTGACCTCAGCTAGGGCCACGCAAGGGCATCTCAACTGGCTTTAGTATCTTCAAACGAAAGAGCGATCACTCCAGATCACCATCCAGCAATTCCTGCTGCATGACTGAATGCAATGCTACCTTGTAATCAAGTAACTGGCTGACTGTTTCAGTTAAAACTCATGAATCACGAACGTCTACTTGAGACGATAATAGAGGCCTTCCCACACCCACATATCCCAGCATGACTCATCACCTTTAAGAGAAGCGGGGAAAAAATCGATCAGAAGAATGTACAACTACATCCGGCTGATGGTGGAAGTCCGTGCGGTTGGTAACAATTGTTGAGCATTACTGGAAGCAGAGTCTTGTGTTTGGTGACTGAGATATTCCAGCTTTAATGTTGTGGCACCTGTGCTGATTGTTCTAAATGGGTAGCAGGCTGGTTGTCATAACAACCCTACCGCCACCCCCCCCCCCCAATCACTTCAGCAACTCGAGCCCTGGCAGCAGTGCCCCACTGTGGACATTTAGTGACAGAGGAACGACAGCAATGTGCCAGTGGACTATCCTTACTGTGCCAGTGGACTATCCTTACCAAGCCCGTGGGCGGAAAATAGCATTTCCGATTACTGAAATTGAAAATGATAGCCCCCAGTCATGCTGATGGGAACATGAATATACAGCAGGATCCGGTAAGAAACAATACATTGTGATGAAAAATAATGCTTACATCCAAGCCTGTTTGACTTACTACATCATTGCTGACCACATAAAGAGCATGAGTTGTCCTTTAAACCAGTTTGCTTACATCAGGATGCTGCCAGGAATTTGTGCATACGTGGATTTGACTGTACATGAATGTCTAACCTGTAATTTATGTTTTCATAGCTGTGGTAATGTCAGTAGGTGGCTGCTTAATCCAAGTTTGGGTCGCACTTAATTAAATTTGAAAGCTTTTGGTTGTGTGAGCTGTCTTTTTAAACCCAGAAGCTATTTTGTTGCTATGATCAGCAGGGCAGGATTCATGCATTTCAAATATAAATATATCTCTATGCGATTTACCCTTCATTCTGGTGTCAGTTTAGTTTGGTGTCAGCCGTGGCTCATTTGGTAGCACTCTTGGCTCTGAGTCAGTAAGTTATGGGTTCACAGTTCCATTCCAGGACTTGAGCACAAAAGTCAAAGCTGACACTTCAGTACAGTATCGAGTGGATGCTACACTGCCGAAGGTGCCAACTTTCAGATGTGACATTAACCAAGGTCCTGCCTGCCCTCTCAGGTAGACGTAAATATTCCATGGCACTATTTCGAAGAAGTACAGAGGAGTTACCCCCGGTGTCCTGGCCAATATTCATCCTTCAATCAACGTCACTATCACATTGCTGTTTGTGGGAGCTTGCCGTGCACAAATTGGCTGTCATGTTTCCTACATTACAACAGTGACTACACCTCAAAACGTACTTCATTGGTTATAAAGTGCTTTTGGGCATCCTGTGGTCATGAAAGGCGCTATATAAATGCAAGTCTTTTTTGTTCCTTCTAATAAACTTTGTGGGCACAGCTCACAAGGAGAAATAATGTTCACTTTATGACAAATAGTCTGGTTTGACTTGGTCTTCCAGCAGCAGCAATTTGCTAAATATGGCTCAATATAATAGGACATGCACTTGCAGCTAGTCCATAATCAAAATTGGAGCAGCATTGTCGATTGTAGCTTTGTGTACTGAGGAAAAACTTAACACTAAATAAAATACGTTAGCACAATATAAATTGTTTTCTTCAATTTGAGAATACTATGGGTCATTAAGAAAAACTCTTTGTTTCTTTGATTTTCTGTCACTCTATTTTAGAAAATTTACTGATAACCAATTTGCAGGTGTTAAGAGTTAAAGGTTAAGTAGGCTTCCCGTTAACTATCAGTCACAATGGATTGTTAACAAGAATGAGTATCCATTTTAAATGAGGTTCTGTGTTTATTTTATGAGGGTAGGTGATATTTTTGCTGTCCAGTGAAGTGATAGTTCATACGAGTGTTCACTTAAACTGGTAACACGTGTTTGAATTATTGCTCAACAGCTGGCAAACCATGAGCAACAATTCAGAATTAATTTAAAGGCTGTACTGAGATACAAGGGATCATTAACTCTCCCAGAATAAACACTATATCTCACCAGTGAGTTAGCAGCATTCTTTCCTGGTATGAAAAACCCTTCACAAGTAGCACAGATGCAGAAGAATTACAGCAGCCTTTCACCTGAGTGGAAGAGCAATGCAAATTCTGTCCACACTTAATGAAAATCTTTTCATGTATTGAACTGAAGAAATACCATGATGAAAAGGTCAAGGTTCCGAAGAAGGGTCACTGACCCGAAACGTTAACTCTGCTTCTCTTTCCACAGATGCTGCCAGACCTGCTGAGTGGTTCCAGCATTTCTTGTTTTTATTTATGAAAAGGTCATGTTGGACATTTGATTCGGATCAATGCAAAATGACTTTATCAAAATATTTTAGGTTTGGATCAAGACTACCAGAGAAAAATATCACAAAATGGATCCCATGGAAAAAAAGATTCTCATCTAAGGCTTTATAAGAAGATAAATATGAGTAGAGGTAGACCATTCAGCCCCTAGAGCCAGCTCCGCCATTCAAAAGATCATGGCTGATCTTCTACCTTAGCTACATATTCCTGCACTGTCCCCATATCCCTTGAATCCTCGAGCATCCAAAAATCTATCAATCTGTATCTTGAATATAATCAATAACTGAGCATCTACAGCCCTTGGGGCAGAGAATTCCAAAGACTCATAACCCTTTAAATGAAGAAATTTCTCTTCCTAAATGGCAGACCCCTTAGTCTGGGACTGTGACCACTAGTTCTAGACTCTCCAGCCAGGGAAACATCCTCCCAGCATCTACCCTGTCAAGCCCCTTAAGAATTTTATATGTTTCAATGAAATCACCTCTCATTCTTCTAAACTCTAGGGAATATAGGCTGATTCTACTCATTCTCTCCTCATAGGCCAATCCCTTCATTCCAGGAATCAATCTAGTGAAACTTTGCTGGACTCCCTCAAAGACAAGACTATCCTTCCTTTGGTGAGGAGACCAAATCCATACACAATACCTCATGTGTGGTCTCCCCATGGCTATATATATTTGCAACAAGACTTCCTTACTTTTACACTTCAATTCCTTTTGTAATAAAGGCTGACATACCATTTGCTTTCCTAATTGCTTGCTGTACCTGCATGTTAACTTTCTATGATTCGTGTACAAGGACACCCGAATCCCTCTGAATATTGCCCTTTCTCATTCTCTGACATTTTAAAAAATATTCTGCTTTTCTATTTTCTGTACCAGTGTGGATAACTTCACATTTCTCAACATTATATTCCAACCAATTTTTATGAGGAAGATTCTCATCTACTCCTCCATTACTTCCCTTCTCTTTCTCTCCACCCTTATCTTGAATTTTCAACTGTTGCAAGCAAGTAATTAAATAATTAGGGTATAGAGTAAAAAGCAGAGTTAATGCTAAACTTATACAATTCATTGCTTAGGATGCAACTAGAATATTGGGTGTAATTTTGACTTTGAACAATAGTGTAAAATGTAAGAAATGAAAATTGGGAGCGATGCATAACTGGCAGCTGAACTGCTATCACCCATTTTACACAATCGCTCAAAGTCAAAATTATCTCATCATGTTTAATTTTGGACTCTATAAATATGTCTAGGCTTATGGAAAGGGTGTAGAACTCTAGATTTTTTGCTCAAATCCCCGCAGTGAATCCCACAATCTTCAGACTCAGAAGTGACTTTGAGGTGAGAGTGCAACTACTGAGCCACAGCTGATGCTGCAAATTGCAAATTGTGGGAATATCTTGCTCAGCACGTGCCCGTATTTTCAATATGTGCTGCTAGCCATTGGGGCTTGCCAGAAAAATCAGAAATGTAGCCCTTAAGTGTACAGCAGAATACACTCATTCAAAATCATTGCAAACATATCTGCTTTGCAGGAAAGCTTCATAATAGCTGCAATGGAATTGTACAAAATCAGAGGCCCCAGTTTTAAATCATTTCCAGCAAGCAGCAGGGTAGGGTGTGCAGTTAAAATAAGGGGAGTCATTTGCTCACTCTGATCCCAATGTCTTCTCACTGTGTTCCGCTAACTTGCCTTTTTGATCAGGTGAGCAGGACACCAGTAGGAAGCGGGGTCCTTCTTTAAATATGCAGATCAGGTCACGATGATGTAATTGGAACCCAACTGCAATATTAGTTGGAGGCCTGGGCAGGGGAACAATGACAGTTTCCCAGTTAGGTCAGACCTGCTGGGAAGAGGATTGTGGACCAGGAGTTGGGTTGCCAACTCTGATTGGACATATACCTGGAGATGTCAATACATGACCTTCTGTATCCAACCACCCAGGCCATTGGTCTCCCAATATGTTCATACTCATGGTGCAACATCCTCCCCACACTAATTGGAAAGCAATTAGATGCTTCATTACTCGATTGAATGATTCATGACAATCAGCAAAACAGCTTTTTCTCCCAATATCCAATGCTTTTATAACTTAAGAACAAAAGTGTTCAAAAAAATATTTCTTTAAATTGCCCCCATGCTCTTTCCCCTGGGTTGCTTGCAGCAGCATCCTGAAAATTACTCCTTAATTCCTGGAAACTCCAGGGCAATCTTGGAGGGTTGGCAACCCTAGCCAAAAGAGGCCCAGGCAGGTAAGTTTAAAAGTTTAACTTTAGGTTTTCTTGTGGGTTAAAAGGAGCTGGGATGCTGGTTGTTATCTTGTTGCTGTTTGTGGGACTTTGCTGTGCAAATATTGGTCCCACATTTCCTACATTACAAAAGTGATTACACTTCAAAAAAAATACTCAATTGGATGTAAGGTGTGTTGGGACATCTTGATGCTATAAAAGGCACTATATATATGGATGTCCTTTCTCTTTTAACCTGTGCATACTGTCAGGAAAGCCGCCACCTGCCAAGAATGAGGGAAATTAATTTCACCACATGAACATTGATTTTGGACTGTTGTTGGTGAAGAAAGAACTTGCTTTAAAAAACAATTGGAGACTTTGGCTAGAGAGAGACATTAGCATATCAACAGACAAGAACTTCAAAGGACAAAGGGGCAATTCCCTGCTCCAATTTAATCCACAGTGGACTTTTGATTACCAGACGTTGAAGGTGGAAAGGCTAGCATTCCAGGTTAACTACTAAGATGGCCAAATACACAAACAGACGTGGTCAGACCATTTTAGTCACATGACGTGGCTGACTGTTGGAGTTGTTTGAATTTTTTGCTTGCCACAGTGTTTGAAACTCAGAAGGCTGTTTGCTCCTGGACTGAAAAGATCTTTCTCCTGTCTGCTTTCATCTCACTCTCACCAGCTTCGGAAACCATTGAAGACATATGAACCCCACGAGAGAAAAGTCTCCTACAATAAACAAGGTTTAAGAAGAATATTGGGGCCCCGACGAAAAGAAAGACTACTTACAAAAGGACTACAGTGAGCTTGAAGCACAGTAAACAAGAAACTCTTCTGATATTGCCTCAAACCTCTCCATTTTATTTTGCTTCTGTCCTTTTCTGTCCCTATTTGCATGTGCGTATCGCATATACATGCTAGTGTGGGGCGCGCTGTGTATCCGTAGGTGTTAACCGAATTAGAGTTTAAGTTTTAATAAAATTTCACTTTTCTTTTTGAAACCTAAGAGACTGTTTATGCTCATTTCTTTGCCTTATAATTGGAAAGTGGTGAACAAGGATACACAAAGGGGGAGCTCAAAACAGTGTGTGTTTAAAAATCAAACCCTGTTACAATAAGACCAGGTGAAGACAGTAAAAAGACCCCTAGACACCTTTCTCACCTGATCGTAACAACACCATTGACAAAGTAACCTATTGCTGCACCTGCTACTAAATTAAAGTGGCAGATTTCTACAGTAACAATAATGTTCCAAAATAATGCATTGTAAAAATAGTCACCACAAGTTTTGGCATGACAATGTAACATGTTCAATACTTTAAAATATTTGATACTGTACAATCTTCTAATATCTTTGCAAATCTTATAAAGACATTCATTAATGGTAGCAAGATAATGTACATTTAGTTATTGTTCTGGGACAAGGGATCAGCAACCACAACATAAACACCATAATGTTGCTGCCATTAACAAAATAATTTTTATGTTGCTGTAAGAGAGTGAACACTTTTACCTGACTATTGTTATTATGTTGTGTTATTGTGGATCTTTCCAATGCAACTTTGACAGTAGCATGGAACTTGAAGGATGCTTGTTGTGATGATAATTCAAAATATTAGAGATGCTTCTGGTAAAACTAGATGATTGATCGGAATTAATGTGCTGGTGATTTAGAAGTTGTTCTTGAACAAGAAAGAATATATCATGTAAGTAAATAGGAAGTAAATTGATACATTACGTTTTTATATACACATGCAAATTGTCCTTGAATCAGGTACATGACTTTCTGTAGTTGGTTGCATTAGTTTTTTTGCACTGCTGTTGTGAATGTGAGTGGCAAAAGTCAGAGAGATTTTTTTCCTCTCTGCTCAATGTTGTATACAGAGTGTTAGCTTTACACTTGGATCAGAGATATGAATTTATATGGAGTCAATAGCACTTGGTTAACAGTTGATATAAAACTGCAGGGTCTCTAAAGGCAAACATATACGGCAGAGAGAGACACATCACACTGGGAGTCTATAATGGGTCATTAATGTATTATGAGAAGTGAGAGACACAACTTTATATTCCAACAGTTTAGTAACACGGGAAGTGCTTTTATAGCAAGTTATGAAAGACGGCCTGTAGATTGCATCCATAGCTGCCAACAAAGAAATGAATAATAGATAAAAACAGTCGATTAGAGATTGCCAGACAATAATAAGTCATTAGATACATTTATCTGAACATCTATTAAACATACAATTTAGAAAACGTGAGATAGGATGGAGTTGATTTGCGTTCAGAATGCTATAGCCAAAGGCAGGGTACTTAACAGTGTAGTGACCATTGTGCTGAATGGCTAATCTTCATTTCATGAAAACTGGGATTTGTAAAGTTTATGGGTTAGTAAGAGAAAATGAGGGAGCAATGAACATTCGTTTTATACTTGAAGCTGTGGGACACTAATTCCACATCTTACAAAACAAAACATTTCTTCCACCATAATTCATTGAACATTAACATTTGCAAAGAGGCATGATCTGGAATATGTTTGTAGATACATCTTGTTACGCCCAATTGTAATTTATCGTGTCCTGTGGTAGACTTAATTACTAATCCAAGTTAGCACACCTCAGTATTTCAGCAAACGCATCCACCTAATTCATCTGAAACATATTATTTTTGCTCATTTTTTGTACTTTGTGTGTTTTCTCTTGGGCTTTTCCTGGCTTCTTGGCTTTGCACAGCTGGAATTGTGGTTTAGTGAGGCTAAGGATTCCATAGCTTTTTGTATTTGTTCCTTCACAATTAGAAGCCAGCTGCAAGGTTGACTGTGGCCTGTACAATTTATTTAGTAGGTCTTTGTTGGAGATGTTTCTGCTGCACATGTAGGAGTATCCTAAGATCTCTTTGTTCTAGGATCATGGTTTGTGATCAAGGAACAGCATAAACAGTTCCCTATTCTTCAGTGACACCTCAGTCATGTCTACAAATGACACCTAATTGAATTGCTTTCCTCCGAGGAAACTTAAAGACAAAGAATTTTGCAATCATTTGCTCTCATTCTCAATCATTCAAAGTTTGCTTAACTTACATTAAGGCTAAAGTTATACCGAGACTGGCAGCCACAGAGTACACCTTTCAACTAGTAACACCCGTGTTCTGTTTTGCTTTGGGTGAATCATAAATCGAGCACTAGAAGAAAGCTTTATTTATAACCATAGATATTCAACTCTTTGAGAGTGCAAGTAGGAACATTCAATTTTTAAAAATATTTCTAGAAACCCAGTCAACTTAATTTTAAAAGGATCCCAGGAGGTGCAACGGACTTTCTAAGAACTTTCATAAGCCTGTTTGGCATTATAATGAAGTTATACACCATTGCAATACATCAAGTGGTGTGAGATCGTCCTACTGTAGAGTTCCCACTGTGGTACTCTTCAGTCAGATTGACTTGGAAACTAGACTGTCAGTTTTCCATCAATGTGAAACATAAACTACATAACTGCACCTCAACGAGGGATATAATTGGAAGCATGGAGGGTTAGAGCACAAATACTGGGCTGAATTTAGTGAACCTGCCGCAGTTCCTGGCGGCAGACCCGGAAGTGGATGCCGTTCCCGCTAGTCATGTGGGTGGCCGGCCCACCATGAACACGCGGCAGGTGGCCACTTTGCATAAAGTCGGTGCGGGTCCCAGCCAATCATGTGGTGGGGACAAGAGGCAAGACGCCGAATATGGCATCAGATAACTCCAGAGCAGGTGCTGGCGCCATATTTAAAGGCCTGCCAGCCCTGCTGGCTTTGCTGCCTTGCACTCATTTGTTGCTAGCTCATCAAAACTGAGACCTGTGTAGCAATGACTCTGGACTCCCCCGAGGTGAATCCTGCAGGATGGCAGAGGCAAGACACTGGGTGGCCCCATCGTTTAGCAATGCCTCCCTCCAGGCACTCCTCCAGACTACAAGGCAAAGGTGGAAGATCCTCTTCCCCAGCAATGGTCTGCCAAGCAAGCCTGGATGGAGATCCCTGAGGAGGTCAGCAGCCATGGGGTCACCCTCTGGACATGGTTACAGTGCCACAAGAGGGTCAAAGACCTCCTGCAGTCTGCCAAGGTGACTGCTCCATAAATCTCTCCTTTTAATGATTGCAAGTGGCTACACAGGAGGAAGCGGGACATGAAGAGGGAGCCAATACAATGGTGATGACAGAGGGGGTTAGCCATCAGCTCATCCTGACAGATGCATGGCTGCGTCTCGGCCTTGGGCAACCTTCTTTCACATCTCACCCCCATTAACTCCCCTGAGAAAAGATGGGAGCATCAGCATTATAGGAAACCCCAAAAGGAATGAGGGGCTGCCAGGAGCAGAGCTGTCATGTTGATCTCACTGCAAAGTATGACTATCTCCCTCTTTCTACTTGCAGGACAAGAGGGCCCATAACAAGTGGGAGACATCCTGAACTGGTGGAGGCATCCCAGATCTTCGGCCTCTCTGCACAGCAGAGGAGGAGGCACTAGAATTAGCAGGGACCCAGGGCAGCCACTCCACATCTGATGGAGAGACTGGAGTTCCGTGCAAGAGAGTGAGTATTGTCTTCCATCGACATACAGTTCACTTCTGGAGACCCACATCACATATGGTTGGCATGACGAGATCTGCACAGCCTAACCCACACGTTTGTGTTCTCTCATGCAGTTCGGTGTCTGCAGGAGACTTAAGCAGAAGGAGGACAGCTGTCAACCTCTGAGGAGGAGGAGCACTCAGAGGATGCACTGTTCCATGACTTAAGGCGTGGCTACCCAACCTGAACCCGACCAGACTCGACGACAAGAGTCTGGCTTGGGTCGGGTCTCTCTTCCGGGTCCAGCATTCGGGCTCGGGTCAGGTTAGGCTGGACGTGGACAGTGCTGCCTTGCTCCGGGAAGAAATCTTCAAATGAACATTCAGGACGTCAAGGCGGGAAATGTGCAGTAAAGCCTGGCTACCCGGCCAAACCCGACTACATGTGCTGGGTTCGGGTCGTGTCGGGCATTAAAAAAAATTAAAGGACTTGGGCCCAGGTCAGGTTCGGGTTGGCTGTTGTCGGGTTGGGCCTGGGTCGGGTTTTAATTTTATACCCAAGCTAGGCTTTACCATGACTCGCCTGCACCTTCCACTAGCGCAGATACTTTTACCTTGGTGGATTTTTGCTCGGCTGTATAATCAGGGTCACAAGCTGGTGAGCATACCGCACATGTGCCCAAACAGCTGACTGAGGCTGAGACAGCCGAGGCCTCTGACAAAGGACTGTAGGTGGCCAGGCCCATGCTGAGCTCTAGGCTGATGACGAGTCTCTGTTGTTGACAGCACAGGGCATGCTGGAGTTGAAGAGTGATGTAAGGCAACATCAGTGGTAGTCTTCTGACGCCCTACATCATTTTGACAATTTCCAGTTTCCTGGCCCCAACCACCTCCTCTTCACTATGGACGCCCAATCTCTCTACACCTCCATCCCCCACCAGGACGGTTTGAGGGCTGTCCGCTTCTTCCTTGAACAGAGGCCCAACCAGTCCCCATCCACACCACCCTCCTCCGCCTGGCTGAACTTGTTCTCACATTGAACAACTTCTCCTTCAACTCCACTCACTTCCTTCAAGTAAAAGGTGTTGCAATGGGTACCCGCATGGGTCTTAGTTATGCTTGTCTTTTTGTGGGATATGACGAACATTCCTTGTTCCAGTCCTACTCAGGCCCCCTCCCCCAATTCTTTTTCCGGTACATTGATGACTGTATTGGTGCCGTTTCCTGCTCCCGCCCCAAACTGGAAAACCTTATCAACTTTGCTTCTAATTTCCATCCTTCTCTCACCTTTACATGGTCCATCTCCGATACTTCCCTTCCTCGACTTCTCTGTCTCCATCTCTGATGATAGGCTGTCTACTAACATCCATTATCAGCCCACTGACTCCCACAGCTACCTCGACTACACTTCTTCACACCTTGCCTCCTGTAAAGACTCCATTCCATTCTCCCAGTTTCTCCGTCTCCGACGCATCTGCTCTGATGATGCTACCTTCCATGACAGCGCTTCTGATATGTCTTCCTTTATTCCCCCTCCACCACTGTGGTTGACAGGGCCCTCAACCGTGTCCAGCCCATTTCCCGCACCTCTACCCTTACCCCTCCCTCCCAGAACCCCGACAGGGTTCCCCTTGCCCTCACTTTTCACCCCATCAGCCTCCATATCCAAAGGATCATCTTCCGCCATTTCCGCCACCTCCAACGTGATGCCACTACCAAATGCATCTTCCCCTCCCTTCCTCTGTCAGCATTCTGAAGGGATCATTCCCTCCGCGACACCCCGGTCCACTCCTCCATTACCCCCACCACCTTGTCCCCTTCCCATGGCACCTTCCCCTGCAATCGCAGGAGGTGTAGTACCTGCCCATTTACCTCCTCTCTCCTCACTATCCCAGGCCCCAAACACTCCTTTCAGGTGAGGCAGTGATTTACTTGTACTTCTTTCAATGTAGTATACTGTATTCGCTGTTCACAATGTGGTCTCCTCTACATTGGGGCGACCAAACAAAGACTGGGTGACCACTTTGCGGAACACCTCTGCTCAGCCCGCAAGCAGGACCCTGAGCTTCCGGTTGCTTGCCATTTCAACACTCCTCCCTGCTCTCATGCTCACATCTCTGTCCTAGGATTGCTGCAGTGTTCCAGTGAACATCAATGCAAGCTCGAGGAACAGCATCTCATTTACCGATTAGGCACACTACAGCCTGCCGGACTGAACATTGAGTTCAATCATTTCCGAGCATGACGGGCCCCCCATTTTATTTTTATTTTTAGTTATTTTTTTCTTTTCCTTTTTAAATTTTTATTTCTGTGTTTATTTTATTTTATTTCATCTTAGTTTGTTCAGTTTGCTTACCCACTGTTTTTTTTCATGTTTGTACTTGTGGCTGTTCAATTTTCAGTCCGTTAACACCTTATCTGTACTAATGCTTTGTCTTTCAACACACCATATTGTTTGCCTTTGCTCCACGACCTTCTGGTCAGCTATTCTGTGACCTTGTCCTATTTACACCGTCTCCTTTGTTATCTCTTGCCCCACTCCCGCTTTACTTGCTTATAACTTTTTGCATTTCTAATATTTGCTAGTTCTGAAGAAGGGTCACTGACCTGAAACGTTAACTCTGCTTCTCACTCCACAGATGCAGCCAGACCTGCTGAGTATTTCCAGCATTTCTTGTTTTTATATCAGTGGTAGGGAAGCTATTGTAAAAATTCTGAGGGACAGGATTAATCTCCACTTGGAGAGGCAGGGATTAATCAAGGATAATCAGCATGGCTTTGTCAGGGGGAGATCATATCTAACAAACTTGATTGAATTTTTCAAGGAGGTGACTAGATGTGTAAATGAGGGTAAAGCAGTTGATGTAGTCTACATGGACTTCAGTAAGGCTTTTTTTAAGGTCCCGCATGGGAGATTGGTCAAGAAGGTAAGAGCCCATGGGATCCAGGGCAATTTGGCAAATTGGATCCAAAATTGGTTTTGTGGCAGGAGGCAGAGGGTGATGGTCGAGGATTGTTTTTGTGAGTGGAAGCCTGTGACCAGTGGTGTACCGCAGGGATCGGTGCTGGGACCCTTGCTGTTTGTAGTGTACATTAATGATTTAGACGTGGAAGTACAGAGGCTCAGAGGGACCTTGGTGTACTTGTCCATAGATCATTGAAGGCAGCAGCACAGGTACATAAGGATATAGGAAGAATGTGATTGCACTGGGGAGGGTGCAGAGGAGATTCACCAGCATGTTGCCTGGGCTGGAGCATTTCAGCTATGAAGAGAGACTAGATAGGCTAGGGTTGTTTTCCTTAGAACAGAGAAGGCTGAGGGAGGACCTGATTGAGGTATACAAAACTATGAGGAGCATTGATAGAAAGAAACTTTTTCCTTTAGCAGAGGGGTCAATAACAAGGGGGCATAGATTTACGGTAAGGTAAAGAGGTTTAGAGGGGATTTGAGGAAAAACATTTTCACCCAGAGAGCGGTGGAATCTGGAGCACATTGCCTGAAGGGGTGGTAGAGGCAGGAACCGTCACAACATTTAAGAAGTCTTTAGATGAGCACTTGAAACGCCACAGCATATAAGGCTACAGGCCAGGTGCTGGAAAATGGGAATTAGAATAGTTAGGTGCTTGATGGCCGACAAAGACATGATGGGCCGAAGGGCCTGTTTCTGTACTGTATAACTCTGTCTCTATGATGTATGGCAGAGATGCCAAAGGCAATGTGCAGCCATGAGCGGATATTAGAGGAGTCCATCTATGCCATGAATCCTGCCATGTCTCAGGCATGTGAGTGCAGGACTTACTCCATCGAGAGTTTGGCGACCCTCATGGAGGGTCAGACCACACAAATGCATGCAGACCTGCACACCATCGCATTGACCATGAGCTCAATGCAGCACTGACAAGATGAGAGAAGGATGAGGTACCTAGAGTTTTCTTCAGCTCCTCATCCTTCTCTGGTGAGCAGGGAGGTTTGAGTCAGCCTTGAAAGGGAGGAGGAGAGGCTGATCCCCCACAGCTGGGGGCTCCCCTCAGGACCTTCCAGGTGTGGACAGCGCTCCTCTGCCCCTCCACTACTGAGCCCAGCTCCAGCAGCTGCGACACCTGAGGAGAGTCCTGCACCCGTGCAGGAAACCCTCAGGCAGCAGGGGCTCTCCAGGCCTCAGGCAGGCAGACGACAGCTACCGAGGTCATCACAAGTGTCAGGCAAACTCCCCCACCTGCCAAGACTGAGGCACACATGATTTCGCCACATAAACATTAAAATGTATAATTGCAAGCCCCCGACTGGAAGGACATTTGCATAGTACCAGCAGTGTTAGAACAAAAGGGACCCAGTCATTGCTTCCCCAATACACAGAAGAAGTGGTCAGACCAGATTTTGTAACATGACTAGCTGGCTGTTGAGATTTGAACTTCCAACAAAGAATTTGAACTCAGAACGCCATGTGCTCCTGGAAATGAAGCAAGAATTACCTCCTCTCCTGTCTGCCTGCTCATCTCTCAGGGAACTGAATCTTGTGAAGACTCGTGAACCTCAAAGAGAGAAACGTTTTCTATGTGAACAAGGTTTAAGCAGAATAGTGGGTCCCAATGAAATGCAAGAATTACCTACAAAAGGACTATACCGTGACAGAAGCACAGTAACAAGATATTGCTTCAGAATGGTCCACTTTATTTTTTCTTCTCTTTTCTGTCCTATCTGCATGTGTATATCCCATGTGCATGCTAGCGTTGGTGCGTCATATATCCCTAGGCGTGAACCGTATTCGAGTTTAAGTTTAAGGTTTAATAAATTTCATCTTTCTTCTTTAAACCTCAGGAAACCTGATGTGTTGGTTTCTTTGCCTTATAATTGGAAAACTGTGAACAAGGATTCACAAAAGGGGAGCTCAAAACACAGTATATTTAAAAATTAAACCCTGTCACACTAAGACCCGGTAAAGACAGCAAAAGACCCCTAGACGCATTTCTTGCCTGGTCATAACAAGAAATTGGGTACTGACGTCTGGATTGTTACCCACAGATGAACAAATGAAATTGGAAGTGGAAAGCCAAATTGTTCCCAATCAAAAAGAGCAAAAAAATCAATACAGGTTTTCTTGTGGTTGTGTGTGATTGAATACTAACATGTCTGCAACTGAAGTGAGTAGCTCTCCAAGGCAAGGTGAAGTAATTTGGGATAAGTTAAAAGCACTGTCTATGGAGAAGCTGAGAAAAATGACTGAGCAGTGTGGGATCACTGTACGTGGCAAGGCTAGGAGGTCTGAACTCCTAAGGCTAATGGCCAACCATTTTTCCCTAGAATCTGAGGAAGCAGAAGCAGTGTTAGAAACAGAATCTGACAGGATAGTGTTAGCAAAGATACAATTGAAACAGAGGAAACTTGAATTTGAGGAAAGGGAAAAAGAGAGAGAGAGAGAGAGACAGGAAAGGGAGAAAGAGGGGGCTTTCCAAAAGGAATGTAAAGAAAATGAAAGGCAGGAGAGACAGAGAGAAAGAATATTCCAGAAAGAATTTGAAGAGAGAGAGCTGAAGCGGCTTGAGTTAGCTAGGGGCTTACAGAGTAACCCTAGTGAAAGCATGGCCAATATGGAGGAGCACAATTCAGGGCTGGGTATGAGATTGCTAAAACACGCTCAATTAATTCCAAAATTCAATGAGGAAGATGTGAAAGCATTTTACATATCTTTCGAGAAACTGGCAAGGCAGCTAAAATGGCCAGCTGAGACCTGGTCTCTTTTACTGCAAAGCAAACTAACCGGAAAAGCCCATGAGGTTTATTCCTTGTTGCCAGATGAAAGTTCATCAAATTATGAACTGACCAAAAATGCTATCCTCAGGGCATATGAATTAGTACCCGAACCCTATCGCCAAAAGTTTAGAACCCTCAAAAAGCAAGCTAATCAAACTTATCTGGAGTCTGAAAGAGGTAAGCAGCTGGCTTTTGACCAGTGGCTGTGGGCTTTAAAAATACAACTCAGCTATGTGACTCTCAGAGAAGTAATCCTGTTAGAGGAATTTAAAAACTCTCTCCCATTCTCAATAAAAACTCATGTAGAGGAGCAGTGGGTTCAGGGAGTCCAGCAAGCGGCTGTTCTGGCCGATGAGTTTGCTTTAATTTATAAGTCGGTTTCCCAGGGGAGAATCAACCTTTCCGAATCAACCCCACAAATCTGAAAAGGAGAAGAGTGGGAAGGTGATACCTGCCCAGGCAGTCCTGGAAGAGAAAGGAAAGCAGGAGACACAGGGGGCCCTCCTCCAGCCAAAAAGGAAGATGCTGTGAGCAAGAGTGAGACCTGGAGACATGTGTGCTTCCATTGTAATAAGGCAGGGCATTTAAAAGCTGACTGCTTGAAACTAAAGGGGAAACCGATAGGGTTAATCAGGGCACACCCACTCAGTGAAAATGCGACCCTGATGGAAAAAACAGAACAAGCTGTGGCTTTAACTGCAGTAAGAGTGCAACTGAGGAAGCTTACTAAGGCCAGTGCCGGAAAAGTTAATAGGATTCCTGAAGCTTATCAAGGTTTTGTATTTGAAGGGAAAGTAACCCCATATCCCTCGAGTGGGGCAACCAAGTCCATAGTGATTCTCAGGGACACAGGGGCCACTAGATACCTGTTATTGGGAAAAGGCCTGATCTTTCCCTTAGAGAGTGCAGTGAGCACCAGAATGGTGGGCAGTGTATGCCTGTACCTGTACACAGGGTGCACCTGGAGTACGACCTAGTTTTGGGACCAGTGACCATAGGGATTGTCCCTAGTTTGCCTGTGGATGGGGTTGACCTGCCCCTAGGTAATGATCTGGCAGGGGTGAAGGTGGTAGCCGCCCCCCTCCCCCCAGTAGTGAAAGAAAGACCGCAGGAGGTCAGAGAGACAGTGCAGTGGCAGGAGACGGTCTCCTGCAGAGTCCCTGAATGTGTAGTGGGTCAGGCCATGATCAAACCAGCTCTCCCAGAGGAGACTGCATTGGCACTGCAGGCAAATGACCATGAGGTCTGCTTGTCCGAGACTTTCTTTGGAAAATCAGGAGACCCAGGGAATGAATTAAATGGATTTTCCCTAGCTGAGGCTCAGCAAGCTGACCCAGTATTGCAAGAGTTAGCACAGGCTGCCTAGTCTGAAAGTGAAGCAGAGGGAGTCCCTGACTGCTACTATTTAAAGAATGAGGTACTGATGAGGAAATGGAGTTCTCCTCACAGATCTGAGGGCGAGGAGCGGACAGTAGTTCACCAGTTAGTGGTGCCGTAGAGGTATCGGGGAGAAATAAGCCCGCATAAGACAGCAGTTTGACTGGCCAAAACTCCACATAGACGCGGTGGAGTACTGCAGGAGTTGCCACATGTGCCAGGTTGAGGGGAAACCCCAACCTACAGTGAAACCTGCATCCCTAAGTCCTGTACCGGTGTTAGGAGGACCCTCCAACAGAGGGCTGGTGAACTATAAGGGACCCCGCCAAGAACAAAAGGGGACAGGCGGGCACACGGCTGGCAAAAGTTTAGAAAGAGAAGGGGAAAAAGTGACAAGAAGGGCAGGTTCAAGGAAGTCCGGGAAAATTCCTGGATGAAAACCCCTACTGTCCCATCAACCAAGCCTGAAAAATGTGAAATGTTAGACCCCATATCCTCCTATGTAAATGCAGACTCTAGAAGCGCCCCAGCAGCATTTACGGGAAGCTGCAGAGACAAAGAGAGACCTCTAGATGGCAGAGAAACTGTAAGTGTGGTGCCTCACCTAGTCAAAGAGTCATGGGAGAATGCAGTTAGGTCTGCACAAATACCTGCAGGTAGGAGTGTCCCAGAGAACAAAGGTAAGATTAACAAAGAATCCTCTCCCACACAGAGGAAAAGGGAACCACCCATCCCCTGAAGTAAAAAGTCTTTGCATGACTCCGAATTCAGGATAGACCCGCCCCCGTAACTCTCCTGAAAAAAAAGAGAAAATTAAAGCAGCCCTGGCACCCAGAACAGACCAGTTTTAATAAGCTTTAAGATTGGTGAATGAATGGAAATGAATGAGAGAAATGCATGGTTTTCTTCCTGTATCAAACTCTGTAATGAAATGCGCCTTTTTTTTTTCAAATTGCATTTCATTTCCCTGGCTGTGGAGGTGTCAGGCAAACCCCCCCATCTGCCAAGACTGAGGCACAAATGATTTCGCCACATGAATATTAAAACTTAAAATTGCAAGCCCCTGACTGGAAGGACATTTGCATAGTACCAGCAGTGTTGGAACAAAAGGGACCCAGTCGTTGCTTCCCCAATACACAGAAGAAGTGGTCAGACCAGTTTTTGTAACGTGACTAGCTGGCTGTTGAGATTTGAACTTCCAACAAAGAATTTGAACTCAGAACGCCGTGTGCTCCTGGAACTGAAACAAGAATTACCTCCTCTCCTGTCTGCCTGTTCATCTCTCAGGGAACTGAATCTTGTGAAGACACGTGAACCTCAAAGAGAGAAAAGTTTCCTACGTGAACAAGGTTTAAGCAGAATACTGGGCCCCAATGAAACACAAAAATTACCTACAAAAGGACTATATCACGAGCGAAGTATAGTAACAAGATATTGCCTAAAACTGTTCCACTTTATTTTTTCTTTTCTTTTCTATCCCTATCTGCATGTGTATATCCCATCTGCATGCTCGTGTGGGCGCATTGTATGTCCCTAGGCGTGAACCGTATTAGAGTTTAAGTTTAAGATTTAATAAATTTCATCTTTCTCCTTTAAACCTGAGAAAACCTGGTGTGTTGGTTTCTTTGCCTTATAATTGGAAACTGTGAACATGGATTTACAAAAAGGGGAGGTCAACAGGAAACTGTGAACAAGGATTCACATAAAGGGGAGCTCAATTGGAAACTGTGAACAAGGATTCACAAAAAGGGGAGGTCAAAACGCAATGTGTTTAAAAATTAAACCCTGTTACACTAAGGCCAGGTAAAATAGCAAAAGACCCCTAGATACATTTCTCACCTGGTCATAAAACAGGCCAAAGGGCAGCCTGATCAACAGCCTGCCTCCAGCCCAGCTCCTAGCGCTGGGGTCACACCTCATAGAAGCACTCATAAGTGCATAGAGAAAACCACCCGGAGACACTTGGAGTTTCATGGGCATTTGAAATTTGACTTCTGCTGCATCACCTAACGTTCTTTGGTTTTTGCAATTAAACCTCATTGTGTAAAAGTGATTATTCTATCATGTATTAATTGTGAGCTGCTGATTTCACCCTCCCCTCTTAGTGGATGTCAGTGTATCCTTTATTTGATTAGCATCTCCCATAGGCCTTACCGTGTAGTTCAGCTGGGCGCTTGGCACAGAACACAAATAGAAAGGAGGCAACAGATTCCATACATTGAGGTTCACTGTTTTTACTCTGAGAGGCCATCATGGTGGCTGGAAGCGGGTAAGTATGAGATTGTTTCTTGCCTCCTTGGCCCATCGCTCAACATATCTGGCCTCTGGTAGAAGGGGGTTAAACATCCAGTGCTGCTTGCTCATCTTCCTTCGTGTCCTCCTTGTCGGTGGAGGAGTGGTGTTCAATCATGTTCTTGTCATGCAAGGCCTCTCCCCTCTGCAGTGCTAGATTGTCAAGAGCATAGCAGACCACCATGATAAGCGAAACCCTCGCTGGGACATACTGCAGGACTCCACCAGATTGATCTAGGCAACGGAATCTCATCTTCAGCAGCCCAATGGCCTACTCATTGGTCATTCTGGTGGAACCGTGGCAAGTGTTGTACCTCTCCTCCATTGCATTGCGAGTGTTCCTCATAGGCATCAGTAGCCATGTCTTCAATGGGTAGCCTTTGTCCCCAAGAATCCATCCCTGAAGGTGAGCGGGGGGCCAGAAAAGCTATGACATCTGGGACTGTTGCATTATGTAGGCGTCGTGGCTGCTTCCCGGGAAGCGGGCATGCACCTGCAGGAAACACTGAGTGGTTGCAGACCAGTTGAACGTTGATTGATGGAAGCCCTTCCTGTTGTTGAAGGTGGCTGGCTGGTCCGTTGGAGACTTGATGGTCATATGGGTGCATTCTATCACACCTTGCACCCGGGGGAATCTAGTGATGGCCCCGAATCCAATGGTCCTCTCTGCCTGACTGTCCGGGTTGGTCCGGTAGCTCACATAGTTGCCAGCCCTCTTGAACAGGGCATTGGTTGCCTCTTTGATGCAGTGGTGGGCTGCTGCCTGGGTGACCCCACACATGTCCCCGGTGGATCCTTGGAATGATCCAGATGCATAAAAGCAATCAGTGTCACTGTGATCTTCAGGGCCACTGACATAGGGTGACCACCAAATCCCATAGGTTGTAACTCATCCTGAAGCAGGGGGCATAACTCGATGATGGACTCCCTGGATTCGTTGACAATGCTGCTCAGATATTTGGAGGTAGCTGATTCAAGTCTGGTACACACACTGGCACAAGTGGGCTCTTCTTGGCATGGCCAGCTGCTGCTGCTATCGTTGTGGCACCACTGCCCCTTGGCCCTCCCTCCATTGGAGGCACTGCATCACACCTCGGGGGTCCGAAAAGATACGGTGTAGACCCATGACTAGTGGACCTCCAGAGTGCTGTCAATGCAGAGATGACCCTGCCTTGGCAACTGAACTTTTTGTTACTTCTCCCGGCAGACTCCCTGATGGCCCTCAGTACCCACCTTTGCTGACAGCCGACCTTCTTATCCAGCAGTATGGGCACCCAAACATCCCACTCAATAGTTTGGTCCCCCGATACAACCACCCAACCCAAGCACCCTCTTTGCCCGAGACGCCAACTCCCCACTTGCAGTCCACGACAGCAACCCCCTTCGCAAAGCGCAAAGCATGTAGGCCGACAGTGGCCTTTGCACTCCCCTGTTCCTCTATGAAGTGCTGGTCATGGCTGTCTACCCGTCATGACATTGAGGCCTTTGCCTCGGTGCTGCAGCTTTTAGTGGTTGGGAATCTGAATGCACATGAGGGCCACCCGCCGTCTACTTTATCCCAAGCTCCCCATTGCATTGTGATGAATTAGCTGCTAATGTATTAAAAGTATGTGTCAAACAATTTAAATTATATTCCATCGTGTCGGGCCAGCGATGCCACCTTGGCGCTTTCCCACCACTGACTAAATCCGGAACCGATGTCACAACGCTGGATTTCCATGTGACACTTCCGACATGATTTTCCGCCCTTGCATGCCACCATTTCCGCTCCAAGCAGTCGCACTAACGTCAGCCTACTGTGTGCATGAAACCACAAAGGAGTTGGACTTTGGGTTCGTCTTGAGATTTCCCACGTGCCCTCTGTTTGTCCTGAACCAGAGCTGCCTGAGTAGAGTCAAAGCAGATACACTATGGAGGTTAAAAGTTGAAAGTGCCACTATTGGATCCTCGGATGTTGGTTGTTTTCACCCTATTTTCCAGAGGGGAGGCCATAAGTTAGGGCTTGCAAAAGGAAGAATAATATTTGGAACAATGGGGATAAAAGATCAATTAAATGAAAAATGAAGGATATAATTAACACTGAATAGCTATGTTGGTTTATCCTGTTTGAATTTTATGAAGAGGTTTGAAAAGGGCTGTGCATAGTATTGTCTCCTCACTGATGGTTAAATCATACTATCAGATTTTGCTGTTCTGATTTATCAATTCCTTGAGATAATGGAAACATGAATTTATACTTTAACTGTGAGCCCCTGAGGCTTATAATGCACACCAATAAAGACAGAAAACTTGCTATATATCATCAGTAAAGAAAATATATGTGAAGTGTTACCATTTTGTGAATATAATAACAGGATCAAAACTGTGACAGTTCACTTGTAATACTCAGATATTGGTAAAGAATAAAATCAATTCAATAATGATGGTAGAATGAAAGCATTTAAGGAGTTGATATTAATGGCCCTTTCTTATATTCATGTAGTGTACACTTTAGGAATACTCACTTCCTTTAAATTGTGTGGTTCATTCTAATTTGAGTTGTATTGCAATTATGATCTAGGGATGCTTTAAAACTATCAGATTGATTCTGTTAGATGTATGTGGACTCCATAAACGAATCCAATCCAAAATATCAGCATCAAAGATCTTACTGTCTAACATTTTCACTGGTACCGATGTACCAATCAAAATTCAAGGTTCATTGCAGTTTGAACCCTGGTGGTCGTACTAAACAAAATCTCAGAATCCTCCTGATTCCATGCTTCCTTTCATTCATTGTGCTCCCTGCACTGGTGCAAAACATACAAGCAGCACACACATTATTAAAATGATCTGACAGTGATAAATCTGCTAAGGTCAGTTCTCCATTCCACTTAGAGTCAAGAGTTAGAGGGTGCGAACCCCGACATTGTGGTCACTTCCAGGTCCCCAACCTGCACTGCTGCGGCAACACACATGCATTGCAATTTTAATATGGATAACGGTTAATTGGCCCAGAGTTGTGTTCGCTGCCCAATTAGCGGCAACGGAAGGAAGCGGGACACAGGCAGCAGCAGGCTTGATCTAAAGGGCAGGTGGTAGCCATTGCTGAAGTTGCCAGTTGTCCAAAGGATGAAATGAAGAGCAGAGCAGAGGGCAGTGGGAAGGGAGCCCCCCCCCCCCCCCACCGCCCCACTTTCTGACGCCTCACCGGAGGTGCTGCTGGAGGCGGTGACTGAGTGCAAAAACATCCTGTTCCCTGCTAGTGGCAATGGAAAGCCTGCAAGGCTAACCAAGAGGGCAGGGCTGGAGGTGGCTCATGAGATCAATAGCAGAGGAGTGGTGAGGAGGAACTGGATGCAGTGCAGGAAATGTCTCAATGACCTTCTCAGGTCTGAAAAGGTGAGTCCAAAGATAGACCCAGATGGCGTGCCTCCTGGTCAGCAGTCACCAGATTGCAAAAGAGAGGGGCATCCTGAGGGCATATAGAGTTTTACTGACCATGGGAGAGATGTGTACTCAGCAGCATTGATGGCCCATAAGCATAGGTCAGAACCTTACTGCTATTGTACAGGAGGCTGGAGTGCAGACTGCATCAGCATATGCGATTGAAAAGCTGTGAGTGGTGAGTCCTAACTGCATCTTTCTTTGCCTTGCAGGCTGAACAGGAGTTGAATGACAGACAGAATGAAAGGGTACGTCTGGATGGTGGGGTGCCCCAGCACGCTTTGCTGATGCACTTTGCGGAGCAGGCCCTTGATGTGGCCAGAGCGTCAAGCCACAGGGATGCTGGGGACAGAGAAAAGCTTGTTCACCTAAGGCAGGGTGAAAACATTAAAACATTTCCAGGTTCAGGGGGTGCACCGCAATGCTCCCCGTGCAACGAGCTGTCAATGCATAAGTGGTCATCTCATTATTTTAAGCAGCAGAGGCATCTGTGGACTGTCTCGATCTTCTCTTATGTCTCCCACAGGGCCAGCTGCAGAGGGGCAGGAGCCCCCACAAAGACAACAAGTTTCTGAAGAGTCAGAGGAGGAAGACACCTTGGTGCCTACACCTTCACATCTATTTAGCGCACACTTCACCGGTGCAGACACCTGCACCTTAGTGGGTCCTTACCCAGTTTTAGAAACGGTGGCACAGGGTGAAGAGCACATCACTACAGAGCTGGAGGATTTGGGGGTGGCAGAGTCGGCTGTGGGCTGTCCCCCTCGGAGGATGGAAGTCAGGCGCAGCTCTGCTCAGCAGGGTGGAGATACAGTGCCTTTGGGAAACAGACTGTTCTACCTGGGGAACCAGAATCAGGTGTGTGCCCACATGTCGGAGTTACCTGAGGCTCAACAGAGCCATGGGATAAGAATGGAGGAGTCCATTCCTCTCATGTGCTCCATATTGACTCTGTGTTTTGAATGCACAAGATCCTCCATTGAGCAAATGGCTGAACTCTTGGAGAGCTATATGCAGCATCAATCAGAGTGGATGCAGGAACAGCACACTGAAAGGCACAGATGGATGCCATAGTGGTGTAAATGGTGGAAAGAAGCATGGAGTAGGTGCCAGTTGCACCCCAGCTCATGGTCCCCTCCAGTGATCAAGGGAGCCATGAAAGGGCTGAGGAGGCGACAAATGGTAGTGAGGGGGCCCCCCTCACAGGGCTCCATCATCATTATCTGCCTTCATGGCCCCTCTGACAGACAAAACATCTGTAGAGTCATGCCCTGTGAAAGAGGCTGCCCCTGCAGTGATGCCGATGCAGCAGCCTTTGGAGGTAGCACCGCCTGGCACCTCCACACCAAGGCCGACTGCCAATAGCCATCTCAGTTCCAGATGGGCATTAGCAAACAGTCTGCCTCCACCTCATCCTCAGCCATGGGGGAGGCACTCGTAGGAGTGGCCATCAGCAAAGGCCATCACGTCAGTAATGTCATTTTGTGGATCAGTTGGGTGTTTCTGATGTAAATACTAGTGAACTGTTAGTGCAACAAATTTCCCAGTGCATTTTTTCTTAAGATAGACTTGTGTGTTTCCATCTCATCATGACAAGATGTAGGAGAATGGGAAGTAAAGGTTGCCAAAGCAATGGAGTGTGCTGGGGAAGAGTGTGTTGGGTGGAGACTCTGGAGCCTGGTAATGCTTAAGTCACCAGAAGGTTGTTAACTTTTGCTGCGATCTGATGGTTGCACATAGTCAGATGAAGGAGACTCTCCTCTCCAAATGTTCTGCAGATTGAGTCTCGCTCCGCCTCTTCAGCCTGCCATGGCAGCATTTCTGCAAAGCATGGGGACCGCTGTCCAGTTCTCCTTCAGCCTCCACCTTGTCCTCCTCTTCTTCCTCCTCCAAGGAGTTGTGCCATTTCAGTGCTTCTCACTCTTTGAGGTACACACCTCTCTGGAGGGCCGTTTAATGGAGGACTCAGCAGAACACCACAATGCACAAGACTCTTGAGGAAGTGTACTGGAGGGTGCCAGCCGACTGGTCAAGGCACCTGAACCTCATCTTCAGGAGGCTGATGGCCTGCTCACTGATGACCCTTGTGCTCAGGTTGCATTGGTTTAACCTCCATGACAGGGTGACACCCCAGAGTCATCAACCATCTACAAGGAGTAAGCCTTATGCACTAACAGCCATCCACTGATCTCCGATGGTTTCATGAAGAGCTGGGGCACTTGCGATGGTAACATAGTGGTAATGTTAGTGAACTAGTAATCCAGAGGCCTGGACTAATGCTCCAGAAATGTGAGTTCAGATCCCACCATGGCAGCTGGCGGAATTTAAATTCAATTAATAAATTTGGGATAAATGCTAATCTCATTAATAATGTTCATGAAACTACTGCATTGTTGTAAAAACCCATCTGGTTCACTAATGTCCTTTAGGGGAAGAAACTGCCATCCTTCCCTGGTCTGCTCTACACGTGACTCGAGATCCACAGCAATGTGGTTGACTCTTAACTGCCCTCTGAATTGGTGTAGCAAGCCACTCAGTTGTATTGAACTGTTACAGAAATGCACTTTTTGTGTACTGCACCACATAAACTGCAGTGATTCAAAAAGGCAGCTCACCACCACTTTCTCAAGGGCAATTAGGGATGAGCAATAAATGCTGAGCTTGTCAGTGATGCTCACATCCCAAGAACGAATAATAAAAACGTGTAATGGCAGCATCCAGGACAACGTGCACACACCTGCCTAAAGCTTGTCCTGTGGTCGCATGACATTTAGGGAGTGAAATCCCTTCCTATGGAGGAATCTCCCTGGCTGGTCACTCGGTGCCTCAATGGTTTCATGGGTGCAATCGCTGATCCCCTGCACCGGAGGGCATCCAGTGAGGGAGGCAAATTCCACTGCACTTTGAACTTGAGTGCTGTGCCGCTATCCACCTTGAATTCAATTTAATCCCCTGCCCTCTTGAACAGAGCATCTGACACCTCTGAGATGTGCTGCTGCCTGAGACATACACCAATGTCTGCTGGCGCTCCTTGCTGGTTACAGGAAATTACATGGCCACTGTGACTCTTAGAGCCACGGGAAGGCCATGGTGACAGTTCCTGCCAACCCTCGGATGACCCTCAATGAGGGCACTCTGGTCAGCAACCATCTGCCTGGGCAGACACAGCGTTTGTGGTGCTGAGACTCTGCCATGTCCAGGCACCTTCTCCTTTGGTGGTGGACCCTGAGCTGAGGGTGTCATCTCCATTGCCTTCCTGCCCTTTGTTCCATGACCCTGTGCCCCTGTTGTCCAGGGCTCTGCCTCTGCTCCTGCAGTTGCTGCTCTTCATTGATGGTCAGAGCAAGAGCAGCTTGATCCCATTTCCTCTAATATCCTCCCTTTCAATTGGAATGTGGAGTCTTCCTGAACCCCCTATCATGAACTTCTGAGACCTGTAAGCAGAAAGACCCATCCAGCACCCCCAACTACCACCTCCACCAAAGCTGCCCCCAGCCCCCAAAATGCCTTTGTCAGAGTGCAGAGATATGAAAGATAATGCTTCTCACTGAGCACAATTGGGTGCCTGTGAATGAGGGCTTTCTCTGAGCCTTTCCTTGTCAATGGTGCCTTTTGCTGCTGTCCCATTGTTCTGACTTGCTCCTTACAGTGTCACTGCCTCCTCCTCCCTGTTGTGGTTGGGACACAGCATGGATCCTGCACCTTGAAAAGTAAATTCAAAACTGGCCCTAACAAGCTGACAACAGGCTCATTAAGAGGTTTAACTGGCCATGTAAGCAGTGCGGGTGGGTTGTCCATTCCAGCTCCCATCACAGCCTTTTAAACTTGGAGCATGCGGTTTCACATTGGGAAACCGGCACGCTGACCCAAGCAGCAGGTTAAGCAATTGCCCACCTCTGATCCTGCCCTCTCAATCAAATAAAAATCCCACCCATTGAGTCATTACAGCACAGAAGGAGGTCATTCAGCCCAGCAAGTCCATGCCTTCTCTCTGTAGAGCCATCCAATCAGTTCCATTTCCCCACTGTTTTCCCGTAGCCTGAAAGTTTATTTCTCTGAAGTGCCCATCCAATTAATTTTGAAATCATTCATCGTCTCTGCTTCCACTTGCTATATAAAAAAAATTTCTTCCTCATATTCCCTCTGCATCTGTTGCCCAAAACCTCTAATCTGTGACCGCTCCCCCCCTGCCCCCACACAGTCCTTGTACCATCAGCTAATGGGTACAGCTTTTGTTTGTCTACCTTATCTAAACCTGTCATAATCTTGTATACTGTCAAATCTCCGCTCTATCTTCTTTGCTCCAGAAAGAACAACCCCAGCTTCTCCAACCTAACCTTGTAGCTAAAATTCCTCATCCCAGAAACCATTCTGGTAAATATCCTCTGCAAGCTCTCAAGGACCCTCACATCCTCCCAAAAATGTGGTGGCCAGAACTGGACACAATACTCTAGTACTGCCTAATCAGAGCTTTATAAAGGTTCAGCATAACTTCCCTGCTTTTGCACTCAAAACCTCTATCAATGAAGCCTAAGATCCTATATGCTTTGCTAACGATTCTCTCAATATGTTCAATGATGTATGCACAGGAATCGCAGATCCCTCTGTCCCTGTAAACTCTTTAGAACTGTGCCATCTAGTTTATATTGCTTTTCCCGATCACTTCTGCCAAAGTACATCACCTCACACTTCTCAGTATTAAGTTCTATCCGCCACTTGTCTGCCCATTCCAGCCAGTCTTTCCAGTGCATCCTTCCTATCTATATCCTGTTGCAGTCAATTGGTAATATCCTCACTGTCTGCCACACCTCCAAGTTTGCTATCATTGGCAAATTTTGAAATTTTACTGTGTATTCCAATATCCAAGTAATTTATATCTATGAAAAAAGCAGTGGTCTAGCACTGACCCTTGGGGAACACTACTGTCTACCATCCTCCAGTCTGAAAAACAACCATTTACCATGACTCGCTGTTTTCTGTCCTTCAGCCAATTTTTTATCCAAGCTGACACTGATCCTCCTATTCCATGAGCCTCAATTTTGTTAACCAGCCTTTTGTGTGGTACTTTTTCAAACACTTCCTTAAAATCCACATTGGCAACATTCATTGTTACCTCATCAACTTTCTCTGTTACTTCATCAAAAAATTCAATTAGATAGTCAAGCACAATCTGCCTTTTACAAATCCGTGCTGGCTCTCCCTAATTAACTCAAACTTCTTCAAGTGCCTGTTAATTTTTATCCTGATTATTGTTTCTAAAACCTTACCCACCACTGCTGTTAAACTGACCTGTATTTTCTAGGAATGTCTTTGCACTCTTTCTTGAATAAGGATGTCACATTTGCTATTGAGGGAGCGCAGTGAAGGTTTACCAGACTGATTCCTGGGATGGCGGGTCTGACGTATGAGGAGAGATTGAGTCGGTTAGGATTATATTCACTGGAGTTCAGAAGAGTCAGGGGGGATCTCATAGAAACCTATAAAATTCTAACAGGACTTGACAGGGTAGATGCAGAAAGGATCTTCCCGATGGTCGGGGAGTCCAGAACCAGGGGTCATAGTCTAAGGATATGGGTAAACCTTTCAGGACTGAGATGAGGAGAAATTTCTTCACCCAGAGAGTGGTGAACCTGTGGAATTTGCTACCACGGAAAGCAGTTGAGGCCAAAACATTATATGTTTCTTGGGTTTAAAGGGATCAAAGGATATGGGGCAAAAGCGGGAACATGTTACTGAGTTGGATGATCAGCCATGATCATAATGAATGGCGGAGCAGGCTTGAAGGGCTGAATGGCCTGCTCCTGCTCCTATTTTCTATGTTTCTATGTAAGGGTGTCACATTTGCCGCTCTCCAATCCTCTGGCTCCTCCTTCATTACTGGGGAATATTGGAAGATTGTGGCAAGTCCTTCCACTATCTCCACTCCCACTTCTTTCAGCAATCTGGGATGCAAGCCATCTGGACCAGGTGACTTATTCACTCTAAGCATGGTCGGCCTCTCCAGTACATCCTTCCTATCAATTTTCACCCCATCCATTACTTTGATCTTTTCTGCTTCTACTGATGTTTTGTTAGCACCCTCTTCCTTAGTAAACACTGATATAATGTACTCATTAAGTATTCCAGCTACTTGTTCAAGCCATCACACTCATGTAGTGATGGCAAGAGTACAGTATTGACCCTTTATATTTTTTGAGCAATTTAATTACACATCAAGCAAAGGTCTGCATATTTGTGCATTTGTAGATAATGGGCCATTGGAGTTGGGCTGGGAGGCAGAAAGACTGGCAATATGGTGGGGGAAGGCATCAGGAGGGGAGTCCGACGTCTTCCCACTGCCATGCCATATTCCCAGTGGCGGGAAATGTGGTAGTGGAGTCGCCCGCCTGGCAGCCAACTGAGCCACTTAAGTGGCCAATTAAGAGCCACTTCCGACCTCCGCGGGCATTTTGCCCATATTGGGAGGGCCTGCTGTCACATTGGGAGACTGCCCAGTAAACCCTGGCGGTCTCCAAGCTGGTTTTAGAGGTGGGGCTGCCCTCCTTTATGGGCACGCTATGGCCCACTGAGGGACCCCATGTTGGAAATGGCCACCCCTGTGCACCACAGACCCCCTCCCCTGTCACCAGAGCCTGCCTGCCTAGCCCTGGCATCCCCTAACCCAACTCATCTGTGTTTGAGGATGCTCTGCCATTGAGGCACCCTCTCCCTGGAGCTGCAGACTCAGCACTGGCCACCGCTAGTCCTTTGATTGGACCAGCAGCACTTGGGAGGTGGGCCGCCATCATTAATTGGACAGTGGGCCCCGACGGCGGCCTCTTAATTATCCGCTGCTGGCAATATGCCACCCCAGGGTCCCGCAGCTGGCTGAAGAGGCGTCGCCTCCTGCAGCAGGACTTCCAGACAAGTGGAAAATTTCAGCCCAAAGTTTTAGAGATGTAATTGAATCAATAAAGGTTTAGGTTGGTTTCAGCCAATCCAACCCTAAAATCTAGATGCATTCAGATTTCAGGTTCTAAATGAGCCTGATCATCTAACCACTTTTTTGATATCTTTACTTCTGTTAAATCAAAAACATTTAATACTTGCTTGGTGTTGTTTGAATCAATAGTGGAACAGATTCAGTTTATGAAGAAATTTTCCTGAAATGAAAAAAATTCAAGTAGGTTCATAAATTTTTCAAACTGAAAGGTAAGTTCACCTATCCTGCACTCCCAGTGGGAATCTGTGCTTGAAGGAAGTGTGAATTTGTGATAGGTCTACAACCCTGCAGCACCAGTTCACCTAACAATGCTACTTTTGAATGTGGGTCCCCTCTGAATTTTACGATCAGTGAATTGACCTGAATGCTCCAGGCATTTATAATTAGACAACAGAAGTGTTAAATGGCCAAGCAACTGTTTATGCTTCCTTTTCTACTGGTGGCACTTTTGTAAACTTATCAGGGTTGGAGAATCAGTGAGAAAGGGCAAAGTATACATTATCAAATCAATCGGGTATACAATGTCAAACCAGTAGGATATGGTATATCAAGCAAATGGATTTACAATATCAACACTATACATTATCAAACCAATAGAGTATATAATATCAAACAATAGGTAAAGAACATCAACCCAATAGGGTTTACAATATCAACCCAAAAGGTATATAAAATCAACCCAATAGGGTGTACAATATCAAATCAATAGGATACAAAGGGGAAGAAATTTAACCTAATTTTTCCCACTTTTTTGGGTGAATAATTAAGGTTGGAAGGATGTAACTCCCACGCTAATAATCTTGGAAGTGACACATTTTAAGTCTGCTTGAAGTACTTAGTATACTCCAGGATATGCTGGATGATTGACCTCCTAGCCTTAATCATTAATGGGATATGGAGAAGCAGAACTGTCACTGAGAGCTGGGATTCTCCCTGCACACCATCAGATAGCTCGGCAAGTCATTACTCAATGGTGGCCCAGCCTGGCAAGCAGTGGGAAGTTCAGAAATGTTCTGTGTAAGTCGGCTACGTGGTTTTAGCTGGTTAAATTCTAGCACTACCCTTCACACATTTGAAGGTCTCTGAGCCTTGGTTCTTGCCAACCTGCACTTAAGATTTCTGGATTGAGATAAGTGGGGAGTGTCCATGGCACGAGAGAGTGTGCACTCCATATCCGACAGCAGCACGGTATCTATTTGGATTTCTCTGTATCTTGGTTTGAGGGAGCCTTAATTGTATTAGTAGATTTTTGTGTGTCACACACACAGCTGTCTGCAAAAGTGTCTAAACTGCACAATTAGTTAGCCTGAAAAAGTGGACATTTGAAGTGTAACTGATTCTTTTAAATATCCAAAAATGTGCGTGGGTCTGGTACTAGACTGGAAAATCTAGCGTTTTGCTGGCAAAAATGGATGAAAATTGAACTACATATCGGTGAACTGGGTTAACTAATGGACATACATTTAATGCAGGAGCAAATTTATAACATCCTATTTACTGCATAAAGTCCTGTTTATTGCATACTTACTGCACATCATTGCACAGAATCTTATTTATCATACATTCTGTACGTCTCAGACGCGCACAGAGATAGTGGTGTTCGCAGTGTTTTAATAGACTTTACATGATTGATTGGCTGGTTCTTCTTCCTGAGACAGGCGATCATTACTGACACATAGGTAAATGTTATTTCCTATAAGTGAGTGAACTGAACGTTCCTATAACTGAGCATTAAGAGTTCCCATATGACAGCTGTCAATTTGAATAGGCCCTTTGGACAGTATAGATTATAAGGTAGCTCCAGGGATTGTCTGCAGAGTTCAGTTATGCTGTAGTATTTCTGTATGATGTATTACAAGAGCTGAATAGTCCAATATTTGACAGGCAACGCTCATTGAATGCGCACATTCTTCTGGTTTTCCTGAGAATTTTCTCTCTTCCTTAATAAAGAGTATTGGTGGCCTATTTGAAGAAATCAGTAAGGATATGGTTCACCCCAATGACTCATGTAGTAAATGCAATGTGTGGTGCTGAGGCAATAAGCCAGACATGTCCCTGGTCATTGCCCTGTGCTAATCTGGATGATTTAGTGATAGAGGTGCCCCTGAACTAGGGAAGATAAAAATCAGCCAGAGTTTCTGCTCCAGGTCACTATTCAGTAATCACTGTTAGAATGTGAACTTGCAGTGAATTTGTGTGAAGATAGGGTTAGGGTTAGCCGTGATGCCCCTCCAGTTGAATAGTTCCTGATGGCACCATCAACACTTATATAATGCTTTTGATGCACAAACATCCCGAGGTGCTTTTCAGAGGAATATTAAGAGGAATGGATGTTGAGGCATGGGAAAGACGTTAGGCGAGATGCCTGACTGCAAGGCCCAAGAAATTGATTTTGAGGAGATCAAAGAAGAATCAGGAGGAGGTGGAAATGTGGAGTGATTTAGGGATATAATTCCAATGTAATTAGGGCTGAGGTAACTGAAAGCTTGGTTACCAACTTGTGGGATGAAATGAGGGAAAACCAAAGGAAGCGGGAATCGGAAGACCATAGAACGTCAGAGGGATGGATAGTTGGAGGAGGTAGGGAGGTTTGAGACCATGAAAGGATTAAAGATGATGACAAAGATTTTAAATTGGATGCTTGGGGGGGGACAAAGACCTGATGTAGATCAGCATAAACAGAAGTGACGGACAAGCCGGCAACTGCATTTTGGACAAGTTGGGAGATGGAGGATGGAGAATGGAGTGCCAGAGCAAAAGGCATTGGAGTAAATGAACCTGGCGGTGACAAAAGTGTGGATAAAGGTTTCATCATTGAGGAGGCAGAGACAGTCAATGCTGAAGAAGTGATCGTGATGCTGGAGAGTAAATGGTATACAAAGCTTAGCCCAGCATTGATCATGGCTGCATGTGGTATTATTCAGCCTAAGTAAGTGACTGGAGAGGGGATACTTCTTTGGCTTCCTTGTCACGGGAAACAATGGGTAAGCACCTGGAGGTGGTCAGGGTTTCTGGAGCAGCGTCTGGAGTGGCTATAAAGGCCAATTCTAGAGTGACAGACTCTTCCACAGGTGCTGCAGATAAACTTAGTTGTCGGGGCCGTTACACAGTTGGCTCTCTCCTTACACTTGGATAGCATCAGTGGTAAGTTAGGGAAGTTCATGGCAGGCACCAAACGTCATGACTTCAGCATTACTGATATTCATCTGAAGGAAATTAAAACTTATCCAACACCTGACAGCATGGAAATCTGACAGCATGGAAGTGGTGGAGAGAGAGAGAGAGAGCGTTTTGGGTGTCATCAACATACGTATGAAAGCTGAACCCTGAGCCTGCAGACGATGATGTCAAGAGGCAGTATTTAGACACGGAGGACTCTGAAACTGATGGTACATGAGAATGAAGAGAAGTCATTGCTGGAGATGGCCTGGTTGCATCTGGACAGAAAGGAATGCAAAGCTGTCCTATGGCACTGGGCAATGTGGAGAATATCAGAGGCTTCCTACCCTGTGAAAACTTACTCCATGTGAGAGAATCAATATCTTCAGTAGGGGAGAGGTGTTAGAAAGGAACTGGCAAGGGGAAGAAAAGGTAAAACAAAAACAAATGTTTTTCACAGGAAAGTCAGAAGATTCCAGCAGCCTTTAGCATTGTTTTGCCATGTTGATTTTTTAGAAAAATTGACTTTTGATTACATAAACATGAATCTGCTTTAAATATTATGCTATGTATATTAATTCAGTGGTGCAACCTTGTAGTTGGGGGCATTGAATAAAATGACATGTAATTGTGGAATTATAATTTCCCTAGTGGTTAAAGTGTTTAGCTCTTGTGATTGTGGGTTTGTCTGATAGCTGTGTGGTGATCCAGGTTACCAGCCATTGATAAGCTGTACCACCGCATGTAATGAGCATTGGTTCCTGACTAATACACCAAGCAGAGCATTGTATGGAGACAGAATACCTCACCTCTGTGCTGGGGGAGGGGACAGAATTGATAATATTTGCCTTAGTTAACAGTGAAGGTGTTGCTAAACCGAATTCAACTGTAATTGTGGAAAATGCCACACTTTACCTTTCCGTAAGAATGTAAAGGAATGACAGACCTCTTAATGTTTTGCTGACAATATTTACCCTTCAGTGAAAGGAATGTTTAATTTTCTCCCTGATGTTACTGCCTTGATTATATGTCTTTGCCACTTAAAGTGGAAGATGGCTGGTCTGCAATGCATTCAGACTTCTGCTTATGTCCTCTTTGGGAGGTTATTAGAAGACATGTGGTAGTGAGCTGGGAATTTCAATCCTTTCTGATTTTATCCACCTGCAAGGAGTTGCTCCCTCCCTATTGAGCAGAGGTGGGGAATTGAACTTGCTCTCCCTGTGCCACCTTATAACATGAGACTTCAAACAAGTGCTAAATGATTGAAAATTAAAATTAAAATCTGATTTGCCCTTGGTTATGAAACATTATTTTCCCAAATCATGCTTTTGTTTTGCAATATTTGTTTCTGATAATGCATCCTCAAATATTAACATTCCAGCCATCCCTACAATAGTTCACAACTGTTTTATTTCTGCACACCCATCCTTACTGTCTGTCTGTCTAAGTTCATCCAGCTATTTCTGAATTGCAAACAGATTTATGCTCTGAAATGGTATCCATTGAGACCTGGATTGAGCCTGTTCATTTTACTTAAGTTCCTTAATGACTGCCAGAGGGGGAAGATGGGTCCTTTTTTCTGAGCTTGAATCCTAGAGGTAAAGTATATTCTAACCTAGTGAGCTGCCACTAGCCAGTAATCTTGCCCTTCCCCCCACCCCCATCCTGCACCCTAAACCTCAATGTATACGTTTGTCTTCAACTTTCACTGAAAAAGAGTTCTCGTCTTTGTATATAGAAAGCAAAGTTTTATGCACAAGAATATTAGAATGTCTCCAATATGAAAAGCTCATTTAAGCAAAAGCAACTCTTTAAAGGGTGGCATTATAACAAGAAGATAATAATTGTAAGATTTTGATATGAAATGTCAAAGATTTTTTATTAATAAACAAACTTGTTGAGCTTCAGCATGTTTCTCTTAATCATGTTTATGCCACTTGTCAAATTGTCATCTGAAGTGTTTAAAACACTTATGTTTTGTAAATGTTGTTACCAAAGGAGAGATGAATATACTTTGAAAGCTGAAAAGATCCGTCAGTAAACAAAATGTTCAATGAGAATGCGTTAGTGAGAATTACGAATAGCCTTTCTTCCCCGTCTCTAAATCACCAGAAGGAAAGTTCATCACTGTCTGTACAGCTTTTAGAGATCACATATCGTTTCTTGTTAAACTTTTGTCTCACTAATTGTATCAACAGGAGACCTGCCTCCATCAGCAAAGAGATTTATTTGATCACAGTTTATCATGTTAAATAATTCACATAATCTCTCTGGGAGCATGGTGTTGAGGATAATGCTGCTTGTACTAATGTAGGAAATCATTAAAGATCGATAGAGAGATCATTACCAGCATGACTTCCTAACAGAACTGCCTGCGCTACAGATAGCACTTAAATTCAACAGTAAAAATGACAGCATGATCTCACTTTAATGGGTGCCAGCAAGATTGATTGGGCCCAGGTCAAAGGTTAAGAAAACAGATTGTGACCCGTCTCTGTAATGTTTTAGCAAATGCACTTGTAATTCTTTTGAAACACTTTAGGGTAAGTTAAACACAGAGCGTCCTGCAGACCTCATCAGATTCTCGGTGCAAAAAAATAAATCAACATCCCAATTAGAGGGCCTTGGGTATACTGTTGCAGCATTATAAATGGACATCAGCTTGTTGCTGTACAATGAGGTAAAATTGAATGTGGTACTGATTCAAGCATAAACTCCAATGTAACATTCCCATTTTGCTGTACTTAAATCTAGGTCCATGTAATCCAAGTATAATATTTCCCCCACTTTTCATGTTTTTAAACACTCTTCTTACTCATTGCTGCTAAATTAAGCTAAATATACACACTGACAGCTTGAAAAATTACAACAACAACTTATATTTATCTGGTGCCTTTAATGTAATAAAACATCCCAAGGTGTTTTACAGGAGATTTATAAAACCCAAATAGACACCGAGCCATATTTGGAGATATTAGGGCAGAAAACCAAAAGGTTAGCCAAAGTGGTAGGTTTTAAGGAGCATTTTAAAGGAGGTAAGAGAGGATGAGATGTAGAGGGGTTTAGGCAGGGAATTCCAGAGCTTAGGGCCTTGGCAACTGAAGGCACGGCTGCCAATAGTGGGGTGACTAAAATCAGGGATGCTCAAGAGGCCAGAATTGGAGGAGTGTGGATATCTTGAGCGTTGTAGGGCTGGAGGAGGTTACAGAGACAAGGAGAGGCAAGGCAATGGAGGGATTTGAAAATGAGGGTGACGATTTTAAAATTGAGGCGTTGCTTTAACCGGGAGCCAATCTAGGTCAGCAAACACAGGTTTCATGGATCAACAGGACTCGGTGCAAGTTAGGACATGAGCAGCAGAGTTTTGGATGGCTTCAACTTTACACAGGTGTGAGGCCAGACAGGAGGGCATTGGAATAGTCAAGTCTAACAGTTACTAAGACATGCAAGAGGGTTTCAGCAGCAGATAGGCTAAGGTATGGGCGGAGTCGGGTGATTCAAATTAATGTAACCTATATAAAATAGTTTGTTAAATTTCTATAATAAGGCATTTATACTGATTTAAGTTATCTGCAGGGACAATATATTTGACAAAATGTTTGAACAAGAAGCATTGCAAATATATTGTAACATTAATGGGTTAAGCTAGGCATTTTTTCTGATTTGTCATAAAAGTTAATTTGTGTTTTTATTATTAGAAATGAGTCAGTAGTTAATTTGCAATAAGACAATGACAGAAAGAGATAACATAATGGTAAAGTGGATACTCTAAAAGCTGGTTTACAAACCATGCATTCAATTACAGGGTGTGGCTGATAATCATAAGAAATTAGTAGGAACAGCCCAAACAGAACAAATTAAAGGTGTCACTTTCCGTTGTAATTTATGGTGTCTCATTTTTTAACCACGTGTGAAAAAAATAATCATTTGGTGCAAATTGCTTTTTTAAATAACATTAAATTACAATGTGACACTTCATAATGTTGAACAGTGGAAATAATGCGAATACATATGTACTGGCTAGACTTTAGAGATGAAAGGGGAAATATTTTGAAGGACTGAGATGACAACAACAACTTATATTTATATAGTGCCTTTAAGGTAATAAAACATCCCAAGGTGCTTCACAGGAGCATTATAAAACAAAATATGACAGAGTCATATAAGGCCATATGAGGGAAGACGACTTAAAGCTTGGCCAATGGTAGGTTTTAAGGAGTGCCTTAAAGGAGAAAAGCAAGGTAGAGAGGCGGAGAGGTGTAGGGAGGGTATTCCAGAGTTTAGAGTTTATGAGACCATCAAGTTGCACGCAAAATCTGGATGTTATTTTACTTATTTAATTCTTGGTTATTTACTTCAAACAGCCTGAACATGGTATTTACTGAAACAACAGCTGTGCCTTGTTTGGAATTGATACAATTATCCTAAATTACCATCCTGCAGGTTTCTTTGGTCACTCAGAATTTAGCCCTGGCTGGTGAAATATCTTCAAGCATTGCATTTTCTCCAATGAATGTAGTTTAACAATCCAGGTTTGGGTTGAATTAGGGAGTTTCCTCCCTCTTCGGTGGAAAACAATGAATCACAATGTGTTTGACAACTTTCTTTTCACCTATGGAATTTAGATTCAAATATAGCCAAGGGAAAGAGAATGAAGATGGATTTTGGCATGTTGGAAAGATGTATTAGGAATGCATTTTACCAGAATAGCCTAAAGCCTTTGTCACTTGGTTTTGAAAACAGCACCACAATAGCACAAGCCTTTGAACCCTGGATAGAATCCACACAACAAAAAGAATGAACTGTGGTGATGTATTAGTACACAAAGAGCAATTAACTGGTTAGCTGAAAAAGCTTCCTCCATACATTGTAAAATTCTGTGGTCTCGGGCTTCTAATGAAAATCCTTACTATTAGAAACAACCATCAGCCATGACCTCTAATGCCTCACACCAGCCACATACCACAATCACATGAAGGATGAATTGAACTTTAAGCAGGATCATATGCTATTACAGTTGGTTAGCTAATTAAAATCCAGCCCTAAATAATAACAATGATAGGTGTGAGGACATTGATAGGGTTGTGCCAATTTCCAGGCCTAAAAGCTATTGTAATTCTGATTGATTCATTGTTGTAACATTGGCCTTTTATCATTGTAGTTCAAGTGTAGCCGAGAAAAATGAAACAAAAGACTTGTTTTGATGACATCTGTTAGATGTTAAAATTTGTTCTGGAATCTAGTAGATTAGTCCATCGGACAAAAAAAACAGTAAGATGTTGTATTACCATATTGGCTCCCGTCTGATAACCTGCTCAAGAGGTTCATAAACCAGCAAACCACTTAAAATCGAGCCCAAATTCTGGTTGTGGTGAGCAGGCAAGTTTTCCATCCACCCCCTACATCTGTACAATTGCATCGGGGTGTATCTCAGGGAGTTGACGAGCTACCCTGAAAATTCCACCCATTATGTTTTCCCCAGGCCTGCCAGAACTCATACCTGTTGAATGCTGCCATATGTTGCACTGTGGCATGGTACAGGTCTCAAGACTGCCATAAAAAACAGTAATCGATTCCAGAGGGTACCAATTACCTTAATTCTGATCCTATCTTCCAGCAGAGTGAAAACTAATTTCAAAATGTTTAGTCCTCAGCCTTTCAGGAGCCTCTTGTTCCCTACATCACAGGGGCAGGGTGTTGCTCTGATTTTCTGCCTGGCAATCCTGCACTGTTGTGATTTCTGCACACATGTGGCTGACCCATCCCAACTATTTATAATAATTTATTCATACGATTTGGAATGGGGTCAACACTAATGGCCATGGGTGATCAAGAGTCCTGCTACACCCCCTTCCAGTGATCAGGCTTTACTGTGATGCTGACCCCTGTAATAAGCCCAGGAAATTCTAGTGGAGAGAGCAGCAGATGAGTCTTCCATTCAACCCTCCATCATTAAGGGGTCATTTCTATTGCAGTCTGACCTACCTGACATCCTCTATAGGTTCTCCTCATCTTTCACTTATATTACATAGGGAGATTTCCATTAGGAAATCCATTGGTGACAGTTGTGGTGTTAGGTTAAAAAAATAAGTAATTTTCAACAGTTAGCACAATGGTCGGGGAAGGATTGGGTGAATCTACAACTCAGCCCTTCAGTATCAAGGGGAACACCAGCTAGCCTGAAAATTCTTTCACTTACATCCCCATTAGACCAATAACGTCTTGTCACCTGAGGGATACCAGACAAAGTCAAGCTGTATGACAAATGGTCTGGGGTTAAAATTCCAGAAGTCAAACTCCACCGGTGAAAGTGTGGTGGAGAACCTAAGTTACCAGCAGGAAAAATAACATGAAGCAGTGCATTTATCTTAATATTACTGTGTTCTTTCTATGATGCCCAGGATATTTACAATGTCTAACAATCCTAAACACTCATTTCAGAGCATGATGTACATCTGACATCCTGTACGCATGCATAGCAAGAAATGGTGTGGTGGACCAACAGAGACAGAAGTTCTCTTCTGCAATGGTGCTCTTTTGCAATAGTTAAAGTATATTTGATCAATCTATTGCCCTTTCCCCACCACTGCTGTGACTGAGAGACCTCAGTCTCCTGCTGAGCCTGTGACTGGTCACTGATTATGCTGTTTTATCAGCTTCAGTCTGTTCCTGGCCAGAATATCGCCCACCTGATGACAGCTGTGACTTCGCTGAGACCAAAGGAGTGGGAGTGGGGAAAACTTGGGGGAGGGCTGAGGTGAGGACTGGGGTCCTGTTAGAGGGTAAGGAAGTCTAGGAGCGGGGTGGAGGCTGGGAGTGGGAGAATTCGGCTGGGTGCATGTAGAATGGACAGTGCTGTGGAGGGAGGGAAACGCAGGGGGGATGTAAATAACCTCTGTCACTGCGACAGCATACGCACCTGTGTATGACCATGCACAGACAGTGCTAATGTCTCACAGCATAACCTGGCCGCCAGTCATTTTGGAACCCTCTTGCTATTGGGCCAAGTCCCTGCTCTGCTGAGTCCGTGTGGTGGCCAGCATACAACGACCACCCCATGTTTAAAAAAAAAAGCACGTACATGCATCTTCCACTCGCCAAAATGAAGTCATCACACAACCCATCGAACCAGAGTGGAAACTGCCTAAGAAGAAAAAGAAGGTGGAACCAACCCAGCTCAAATTATTATTTAAATGAAGTGATTGTTTGAGGTGAGTGTTTCCTACAACACTGGTTCAACACACCAGCAACTGTGGTTAGGGTGTTAGTTGGGTTTCGGGCAGGGCGGGCCATGCTCCAATTTAATGGTCCTAGCCATCGATTTTATGATGCTGTAACAGATGGCCATGAAAGGAAAAGTTAAGCCACAATGCCCAGTTAATGTAGATCCATAAATTCAATCCATGTTTCTGAGCTTGGCTAGATGGACAAGGCAGTTTAGTCACGGATGCTTGAGAAAACTTGTAATTGTTTTTTTAAAAGAATCCTCTAACTTTTTCTAAAAGGATTTATATCCATTTTTACATAGACCAAACATATATCTCTCTCCAGGATTGTTCTGGAATCTCCAGGATTTAATTCACAGTGGAGTCTCCTAAACCTGACAGCAAGCATCCCCTGGGAGAGAAATCACTGGACTGTACAGGAAAAGGTATGTTCTTTTACGTTTTTTTAAATGCTTTCATTGGGTGGTTAGAAAGGTTGTCTGACTGGGTGGAAAAATATTGGACATTGGAGGTCATGTGATGAAACTTCCAGGAATATGTCTGGCCAGAGTTGGCCATCTTTTATGGGCTAAAATAGAGGGTCTCCAATTTCTGTAGGAATGGAAATTGGATATCATCATGTGCTACAGTCCTGTTCTTCTGGTTCTGTAACAAGTGCTCAAATCCACTCCATATCATCAAAAAGAAATTGATCTCTCTAATGTTTATTAAAGACACAGATTGGATAGTCTCAGTCCAAATTATTTTGAGCATAGATCCACAACACAAATTGAGCGTTATGTTCCATAATCTGTGGGGGGAGGGGGGGGGGGAGGAAATATACTGCTAGATAACTGGATTGAAATTATTTAAAGAGATTTTATTGCAGATAACCTTAGAAGGTTTGGTTTTGACATTACTGATTCATTGACTTCAGCACACGTTGTAAAGTACATTGCTGTGACAGCATAAATATGGCTTTGTGGCTTCTATGCGCATGGCACGTGTGGGTAGAAGTACTTTGGAACTTACTTGAAACCGATCATACCTCACACTACAACCAGTCACTCCATGTTCCATTCCAAATCACAAAGGTATTGACCACAGCACTTAACCACCTTTCCACAAAGCATACAGAATTGCTTTCGAGCAAACAAGCATTTTAAAAAAAAATAAATGTAACTCTTAGTTCTACCAATCAAGTGTCAAGTTATTTCTCATGTAATGGCCAGGTAGCTTCCAAAATTGGCTTCTTGCTTATTAGGTTGGAATAAGTGCACTTTATGATAGTGACTTTTTAAAGAGTATTTATTTGTTAGTTACTCATCTCCATTTGGTGCTGAATGGATAATGTATATATTCATTTTGCCAATGGTGCTTAACAACTGTCAGAGATCAAACCTTGAATTTCTTTATCTAGATTACAGTTATATAGAGGTAAAATGGCAATAATCTGATAAACCCCTCTAAGATGTCCTTAAGAGAGAAAAGGCCATCAGGAATCTGGGCTAAAGTAAAGCACTTTAGGATTTTATTTTCCACGTTAAGGGGAACATATAAATGCAAGATGTTGTTGAAAATATCAAGGGTGAAAGGAATGCATTTTAACATGGTTTACCACCCAATTCACTATGGACAACTGGAGAACATAAGTTCCATGTTAAATCACACCAGAAGAATGGCCCAGATTTTGCAGTCAGCAATGAAGCAAGGGTGCTTGCTGCTACCTTGAAGAAAGCTGCTTACAAAGATCTAGCGATCCCTATGTGGCGTGATTTTCTTCTTTCCCTATGACAGTTTAAATCTGGGGGCAAGTCAAGGGGATCTCTTGCCATCCAGCAGCAGTGATGTCAGCGAGCAGGTAATCAGCCAATCACACTGAAGTATTCACACACAGCAAACCTGGAAGTTAGCCCTTAATATCGTTCACTTTTAATTTAAATTTTCAGATAGCAAAATAAATTATTATGATTGGATTAAGATAGAAGCTAAAATAAAGATAAAGAAACTTTTTTTTTTAGCAGTAATTATGAAGTTAGTATGCCATTGAAAACCCAATTGCACCTCATTCAACAAGGTATAATTTTTTCAAGGATTTTTACAGTGAGACTAACAGCATAGGAGTGCACCTTCTCATCAATTCAATTGATTTCCATTAATTGTAGTCTGGGTGGGGGAGGGGTGCCTCAAGAGTGCACTGTCTGAAAAGCGTAGAATCACTGACAATGTTATTCTGCACATGTGCTGACTCCAGAAGTCGCTGTCAGTTTCAGTGAGTAATGATGGCGAATGATGACAGTTTCACCATCATTACTACTGCAAAGTTCAGACCAATATGCTACGATGAATGGGCAATGGTACTGGAATTCTGACAAAATTGGAAAAAAAAAGACAATGGCAGTTACTGAAGTAAATAGTGCTTTCAGATTACTCAGTGTAACAATGGTATTGGTTCACAATGAGCACAGACCTACTGTGATTGGACTATAGCCAGTAAATACAGTCTGGGACAAAGAGAGACAGTGGAAGAGGAGACGAGTGGCAATTCTAAGGTAGGTTATGCCTCCCCTTAGCGTCTGATAGCAATTCAGTTAGACATTGATTTCTGTAAAATAAAGACATTCATTCCAAAGTAGCACTTATTTTGCTGTTGCGAGGTTCTGTGCAATGTAATAAGTCTGTTTAGTAGCTTAGCACATTTCTTATTCCATTATTAATCTAACAGTTTACTTCCCCTTAGGACGTAGACTGATTTTAAATCGTTAGGGGTGTTAATAATATTGCAGAAATCAATATTGCAATATTCAGATTTAGTTTTGGAGAGCTGTTGAATTTTTTCATGCTTTAATTTTGTTTAATTACTATTTTCTTATTTTCGCAACACCTACAGTTTCAGTGTATAATTTACATGAGCATTGCCAGTTATAAAGCTGCAGCATTCCACAGCATAACAATTAAATTTAAATGGACACATAGAAGTATAAAAAGTAGATTGAAAAAGACTAACTAAAAAGGACAGAAACAAAATCAATTAGAAGTAAATACAGACTTCTAAAGGTGTATCTGTAGAAGTGACTGAGTTATTAAAAGCAGTGGTTCTAAATACCTGTCATCCAAGGTACATGATCACGTTCAATTTATTGCCACAATTGCCTCCTGTCATTTCTGAGCTGAAATTTATGATGTTGGATAAAAGTTAAGAAAACTTAACTTTAGGAAATTAATGTGAATTATTTGGCAATTTTTAGAAGAATGGTAAATTCATTTTGGGAATAACCCTGAGTCTGTACTGAACCAGCTGAACAGCCTGACGTAGTGAATACAACAATGTGTGGGATAGAAACAAAACAAAAAGTGCTGGAAATACACAGCAGGTCTGGCAGCATCTGTGGAGAGAGAAGTAAAGTTAATCTTTCAGGTCTGTGACCTTTCATCAGAAGTTAACATTTCTTCTCTCTCCACAGATGCTGCCAGAGCTGCTGAGTATTTCCAGCACTTTTTGTTTTGTTTCAGATTTCCAGCATCTGCAGTATTTTGCTTTTATATAAATGGGTGTGATAGATACTGCTTTCTGCAGCCAGAACTGGAAGTTCTGAAGGTTGCCTTGCCTGCCTGGTTCCAGGGTTAAGGACATCTCTTTGTGGCTGGAGATGAACTTGGAGGAGGAGGATCCAGCTGTTGTGGTCCATGTAGGAACCAACGACATACATAGAATGATGTTCTGCTGAAAGAGTTTGAAGAGTTAGGATCCAAATTAAAATGCTGAACCTCTAAGGTAATAATCTCTGGATTGTAACCTTAGCTACACTCCAATTGGCAGATTAGAGCATTAAACGTGGTTTAAAGAGTGGTGTGGGAAGAAGGGGTTTTGATTCATGGGGCGCTGGCACCAGTACTTGGGAGGAACTGCTCCATTGGGATAAGCTCCACTTAAACCGGGCTGGGATCAGAGTCCTGGTGAATTGTACAACTAGGGCTGTGGATAGAGCAAAATTTAGGGGGGGTGGGGGGGGGGGGGGGATATGGTTCAGGTGAAGGGAGATTTAGAAATTTAAAGACCAAAGTCGAGACTATAGAACAGTCTAGTGATTTGACTAAAAACAGAGTGCAACAGGGACATTAAAGATAATACTGCATCAATGAATAAGGTCCATGCAAAGAATAGTACTAAAAGAAAAATTAAAGACTCTTTATCTGAATGCACAAAACATTCACAGTAAGATAGATGAACTAACGGCACAAATAGAGATAAATGCTTTAGATCTAATCGTCATTACAGAGACATGGTTACAAGGTGGCCAAGGTTGGGAAATAAATATTCCAGTGTACACAACATTTTGAAAAGACAGACAGAATGGAAAAGAAGGAGGGGGGTAAGCCTGATAGCACATCTATCACAAAAGGACAATATGAGAAAGGATCCTGGCTCAGAAGATCAGGAAGTAGAATCGGTATGGGTGGAGATTAGGAATAAAAAGGGTCAGAAAATGCTGGTAGGAGTAGGGTGTTTATAAACCCCTAACAGTAGTTATGCCATTGGAGAGAGCATGAAACAAGAAATAACTGGAGTATGTAACAAAGGTAATGTAATAATTGTGGAGGACCTTAATCTTCATATAGACTGGACAAATCAAACTGACAATGGCAGTCTGGAAGATGAGTTTGTAGAATGCTTTCATGGCAGTTTCCTGGAACAATACGTTGTGGAACCAACTGGGGATAAAGCTAATTTTGATCTAGTATTGTGCAAAGAGGCAGGTTAAATTAGTAATCTCATAGTAAAAGATCCATTGGGAAAAAGTAATTATAATACAATCGAATTCCATATTATGTTTGAAAGCTACATACACTAGTGCCAAACAAGAATTTTGAACTTAAAGCTAATTACATAGGTATGAGGGAAGAGCTGGCTATGGTTGATTGGGTAAATAGACTAAAAGGTATGGCAGTAAATAAACAGTGGGAAACATTTAAAGAAAAAATTAAAAATGTTTAACAAAAATACATTCCATTAAAAACAAAAACTCAGCAAGTAAGATCCATCCGTGGCTTACTAGGGAAGTTAAAGATAGTGTTAGATTAAAAGAAGAGGCTGATAATGTTGCAAAGAATAGTTGTCAGCCTGAAGATTGGGAATATTTTAGAAACCAGCAAAGGGCGACTAAAAAGTTGATAAGAAGGGGGAAAAATAGAATGAGAGTTAACTAGCCAGGAATATAAAAACAGATTGTAAGAGCATTTACAAGTATATAAACAGGAGAGTAGCTAAAATAAACATTGGTCTCTTAGAGGCAGAGATAGGAGAAATTATCATGGGGAATGAGGAAATGGGAGAAGACATTGAACAAATATTTGGTGTCTGCCTTCACAGTAGAAGACACAAATTATATACCAGAAATAGAGGGCAACTGAGGGATGAATAAGAGTGAAGAACTTAAGGTAACTAATACCAGCAGAAAAAAAAGTACTGGAGATACTTAAAGGATTAATGGCCAACAAACCACCAGGACATGATGGCCTACATCCTAGGATTCTAAAAGAGGTAGCTGCAGAGATAGTGGATGCACTGGTTATGATTTTCCAAAATTCCCTAGATTCTAGAATGATCCCAGTGGCTTGGAATTTAGCAAATATAACTCCTCTATTCAAGAAAGGAGGGAGAGAGAAAATGGGGAACTACAGGCCAGTTAATCTGACATCAGTTGTCGGAAAAATTCTGAAATCTATTAATAAGGAAGTCTCAACAAAGCACTTAGAAAATCATAGTATGATCAGACAAAGTCAATATGGTTTTACAAAAGGGAAATCATGTTTGACAAATTTATTAGAGTTTTTAAGTATGTAACTGGTTGGGTAGATAAAGGGGAACCAGTAGATGTAGTATACTTGAATTCCCAAAAGGCATTTGATAAGGTGCCACACAAATGGTTAATACACAAGATAAGGGCTCAAAGAGTTGGGGGTAAAATGGATAGGAAGCAGAGAGTAGGGATAAATGGGGTGTTTTCAGGTTGTAAGGCTGTAATTAGTGGAGTGCCACAAGGATCGGTGCTGGAGTCTCAGCTAGTTACAATCTAAATTAATGACTTGGTCAAAGACACAGAGAGTTATGTATCTAAGTTTGCTGACAATACAAAACTAAGTGGGAATGTGAGCTGTGAGCAGGACACAAAGAGGCTGCAAAGAGATATAAACAGGTTAAGTGAATGGGAAACATGGTGGCAGATGGAGTATAATGTGGGAAAGTGTAAGGTTATTCACCTTGGTAGTAAGAATTGAAAAGCAGAATATTTTTTAAAAGGCGTGGAACTTGTAACTAGATGTTCAGAGGGATTTGGGTATATTCGTACAAGGAACATTAAAAATTAGCATGCACGTACAGCAAGCAATTAGGAAGGGAAAGGCATGTTGGCCTTTATTGCAAAGGGATTGGAGTACAAGAATAAGGAAGTCTTACTACAGTTGTACAGGGCTTTAGGTGAGACCACACCTGGAGTACTGTGTGCAGTTTTGGCCTCCATATCTAAGGAAGGATATACTTGCCTTGGAGGTTGTACAGCAAAGGTTCACTAGATTGGTTCCTGGGATGAGGGGTTGTCCTATGATGAAGGGCTGAGTACATTGGTCCTACATTCTCTGCAGTTTAGAAGAATGCGAGGTGATCTCATTGAAACATACAACATTCTGAAGGGACTTGACAGGGTAGTTGTTTCCTCAGACTGGGGAATCTAGAACATGGAGGCACAGTCTCAGGATATGGGACCAATCAGTTAGGACTGAGATGCAGAGAAATGTCTTCATTCAAAGGGTTGTGAATCTTTGGAATTCTCTATCCCAGAGGGTTGTGGATGCTCTATTGTTAAATATATTTAAGCCTGAGATAGACAGATTTTTGGTCTCTCAGGGAATCAAGGGATATGAGGAGTAGGGGAAAAATGGAGTTGAGGCAGAAGATTAGCCATGATCGTAGTGAATGGCGGAGCAGGCTCGAGCGACTGTATTGTCTACTCCTATTTCTCATTTTCTTATGTCCAAACAAAGGGCCTAAAAAACTGCAGATGGTAGAAATCTAAACAAAAAATGGAAAATGCTAGAAGCACTCAGCATGCGAAGCAGCACCTGGTGAGAATACAGACATGTTCATGCCTTTGTTTCGAGGAAGGGTTCACATCTTGTTCTCTTCTCAGGTGCTGCTTTCTCTGCTGGGTGTTTTCCAGTATTTTCTGCTTTTGTAATATGTGCTGGGCTTGAATGTCATTTATTGTTAACATAATAGCAAACAGGAAGGTTATCAGCAGTAGGTGTCAGCCTTGGTTCAGCAGCAGTATTCTTACCCGTGAGACTGAAGGTTGTGGGTTCAAGTCCCATTCTAGAGAATTCAGTTTATAAGCTGCACTGGCAGAGGTACTGTCTTTTGGATGAGACGTTAATTACTTGCTGTTCTTTTAAACACATCTTTACGCATTCACTTGTTAAAAACTGTGACTTGTTTCTCAGAATTAATTATTCTGACCAAAAAAGAAAATCCAAGAACACTCTTAATGCGAAAGAGAGTTTTTCCAGTGGTGCAGGGAAAAACTGAAGATTTAAAAGAAAATATGGAATAAACATTGAGTGAAAAATTTATTCTGATTGCTATTTGTTGCGGACAATGTCATTGTTGTGGGACAGTTTCCGATGTTTGCTATTTCTAGCGATTAAAGCATTTACAAATGACTATCAGAGAAATCTTTTTGCTGTTTACCATGCCATTAACACACAGTGGTGAGAAAAATCTCCCTCTATTGATGCTACTTGGAAAAACGTGAGTTGTTTTTTTTAGTTCACAAACGTTATAAAGTAATTTAACCTAAACTCTATAGTTATAGTTACTGTCAAAACATAATCAGAAAATAAGAACAGATAACAGATACTAAGATCATTCCTTTTAATGGATAAGAATCTCTTTGTACAGTGCCACCATAACGTGAGCAGTTCTCACCAAATTATACTAAAATATAACTAACAGTGAGATGTGTAATTAAATAACACTACACATCAACAATTGGAACATGTGAAGATTTACTTGACATCAAAGAATCTGATCCTTTGTACTTTTCTCCAAAAGGATCTTTAAATAATGGAATACAATGCAGGACCCGAAACAAGTTCATATCAAAGGCCAACAGCCCTGAAAGTAACAGTTCTGGATATTCTAACCACAAGAGAAGTACTGAACTGTGGTAGCTTTCCCTTTGAAAGAAAGACTTGCATTTATATAGCAACTTTCACGACCACCAGACATCCCAAAGCAAAGTACATTTTGAAGTGTAGTCACTGTGTAATGTAGGAAATGTGGCAGCCAATTTGCACACAGTAAGCTCCCACAAACAGCAATGTGATAATGAGCAAATAATCTGTTTTTGTGATGTTTGTTGAGGGATAATTCTTCAAAATAGCTCCATGGGATCTTTTATACCCACCCAAACAGGCACAGCAAGCCTCAGTTTAATGTCTCATCCAAAAGACAGCACCTCCAACAGTGCCACGTTCCCTCAGTACTGCACTGGAGTGTCAGCCTTAATTTTTGTTAGTACTGAAGTCCTGGAGTCGGACATAAGCCCAGAGCCTTGTGACTCAAAGTTAAGAGTGCTACCAACTGAGGCACAGCTGACACTTTGCATTTGTTGATTTATTTTTAAATATTTAATTTTGCTTCTTTCGGTCAATATTTGTTAATCTTGGACATAAATGAATAAAATCAAATGAATTAAACATCCCTGAATGTGATTGCCTCTGTATACTGTGGTGTAGAGGTATTCTTTATTGGTCGCCCTGCACTTAACAGAGCCAGGCCTTTGATGATTGAAAGTTAAAACCCACTCTGGCAATGTATCAAAACACTAACTTTTTAAAGAAATGTAGTTACTGAGAGGAAGAGGTATCTTTTAACTTTACTCATGTTGTTGCATTATTATTATAAAATGGTACCTATTTATCTCAGTTAATATTGTATCCTGGTATGAGTACTTTTGGGGGTGAAAAATTTATCTGAATGCAATGCAATAACTCACCAAGACTGCCTTGGCTGTATCTCTCAAACCTGCAACATCCACCACCTAGAAGGACAAAGGCAGCAGAGAACACCTTTACCTCCAATTCCCAGCCAATATTTATCCATTAGCTCCCTTTTGTTTTATTCATTCATGGGATGTGGGCGATGCTGGCCAGGCCAGCATTTATTGCCCATCCCTAATTGCCATTGTGAAGGTTGTGGTGAGCTGCCTTCTTGAACTGCTGCAGTCCATGTGGGGGAGGTATACCCACAGTGCTGTTAGGATGGGAGTTCCAGGATTTTGACCCAGCGACAGTGAAGGAACAGCGATATAGTTCCAAGTCAGGATGGTGTGTGACTTGGAGGGGAACTTGCAGGTGGTGGTGTTCCCATGCATTTGCTGCCCTTGTCCTTCTAGTTGGTAGAGGTTGCGGATTTGGAAGGTGCTGTCTAAGGAGCCCAAATGCATTGCTGCAGTGCATCTTGTAGATGGTGCAGACTGCTGCCACTGTGCGTCGGTGGTGGAGGGAGTGAATGTTTGTAGATGGGGTGCCAATCAAGTGGGCTGCTTTGTCCTGGATGGTGTCGAGCTTCTTGAGTGTTGTTGGAGCTGCACCCATCCAAGCAAGTGGAGAGTATTCCATCACACTCCTGACTTGTGTCTTGGAGATGGTGGACAGGCTTTGGGTAGTCAGGAGGTGAGTTACTCACCTCAGGATTCCTAGCCTCTGACCTGCTCTTGTGGCCACGGTATTTATATGGCTACTGCAGTTCAGTTTCTGGTCAATGGTAGCCCCTAGGATGTTGCTAGTGGGGGATTCAGCGATGGTAATGCTGTTGAATGTCAAGGGGAGTTGGTTAGATTCTCTCTTGTTGGAGATGGTCATTGCCTGGCACTTGTGTGGTGCGAATGTTACTTGCCACTTATCAGCCCAAGCCTGGATATTGTCCAGGTCTTGCTGCATTTCTACATGGAGTGCTTCGGTATCTGAGGAGTCACAAATGGTGCTGAACATTGTGCAATCATCAGCGAACATCCCCACTTCTGACCTTATGATTGAAGGAAGGTCATTGATGAAGCAGCTGAAGATGGTTGGGCATAGTATACCAGATGAACTCCTGCAGTGATGTCCTGGAGCTCAGATGATTGACTTCCAACAACCCAAACATCTTCCTTTACGCTAGGTATGACTCCAGCCAGCGGAGGGTTTTCCCCCTGATTCCCATTGACCTCAGTTTTGCTAGGGCTGCTTGATGCCATACTCGGTCAAATGCTGCCTTGATGTCAAGGGCAGTCACTCTCACCTCACCTTGCGTTCAGCTCTTTTGTCCATGTTTGAACCAAGGCTGTAATGAGGTCAGGAGCTGAGTGGCCCTGGCGGAACCCAAACTGAGCGTCACTGAGCAGGTTATTGCTAAGCAAGTGGCGCTTGATGGCACTGTTGATGACACCTTCCATCACTTTACTGATGATTGAGAGTAGGCTGATGGGGCGGCAATTGGCCGGGTTGGACTTGTCCTGCTTTTTGTGTACAGGACATACCTGGGCAATTTTCCACATTGCAGGGTAGATGCCAATGTTGTAGCTGTACTGGAACAGCTTGGCTAGGGGCGCGGCAAGTTCTGGAGCTCAGGTCTTCAGTACTATTGCCGGATATTGTCAGGGCCCATAACTTTTGCAGTATCCAGTGCCTTCAGTCGTTTCTTGATATCACATGGAGTGAATCGAATTGACTGAAGTCTGGCATCTGTAATGCTGGGGATTTCAGGAGGAGGCCGAGATGGATCATCAACTAGACACTTCTGGCTGAAGATTGTTGCAAATGCTTCAGCCTTTTCTTTCGCATTGATGTGCTGGGCTCCCCCATCATTGAGGATGGGGATATTTGTGGAGCCACCTCCTCCAGTTAGTTGTTTAATTGTCCACCACCATTCACGGCTGGATGTAGCAGGACTGCAGAGCTTCGATCTGATCCATTGGTTAAGGGATCGCTTAGCTCTGTCTATCGCATGCTGCTTACGCAGTTTGGCACGCAGATAGTCCTGTGTTGTAGCTTCACCAGGTTGACACCTCATTTTGAGGTCTGCCTGGTGCTGCTCCTGGCATGCCCTACTGCACTCTTCAGTGAACCAGGGTTGGTCTCCTGGTTTGATGGTAATGGTAGAGTGGGGGATATGCCGGGCCATGAGGTTACAGATTGTGGTTGAGTACAATTCTGCTGCTGCTGATGGCCCACAGCGCCTCATGGATGCCCAGTTTTGCATTGCTAGATCTGTTTGAAATATATCCCATTTAGCACGGTGATAGTGCCACACAACACGACGGACGGTATGCTCAATGTGAAGGTGGGACTTCGTCTCCACAAGGACTGTGTGGTGGTCACTCCTACCAATACAGTCATGGACAGAAGCATCTACAGCAGGCAGATTGGTGAGGACGAGGTCAAGTATGTTTTTCCCTCGTGTTGGTTCCCCCACCACCTGCCGCAGACCCAGTCTAGCAGCTTTGTCCTTTAGGACTCGGCCAGCTCAGTCAGTAGTGGTGCTACCGAGCCACTCTTGGTGATGGACATTGAAGTCCCCCACCCAGAGTACATTTTGTGCCCTTGCCACCCTCAGTGCTTCCTCCAAGTGGTATTCAACATGGTGGAGTACTGACTCATCAGCTGAGGGAGGGCGGTAGATGGTAATCAGTAGGAGGTTACCTTGACCTGATGCCATGAGACATCATGGGGTCCGGAGTCGATGTTAAGGACTCCCAGGGCAACTCCCTCCCTACTGTATACCACTGTCCCGCCACCTCTGGTGGGTCAGGACATACCCGGGATGGTGATGGCAGTGACTGGGACATTGTCTGTAAGGATGATTATGTCAGGCTGTTGCTTGACTAGTCTGTGGGACAGCTCTCCCAACACAAGCCACCAGATGTTAGTAAGGAGGACTTTGCAGGGTCGACAGGGCTGGGTTTACCGTCGTTTCCGGTGCCTAGGTCGACGCCGGGGGGGTCCGTCCAGTTTCATTCCTTTTTATTGACTTCGTAGCGGTTAGGTACAACTGAATGAGACCATGTAAGAGTTAACCACATTGCTGTGGGTCTGGAGTCACATGTAGGCCAGACCAGGTAAGGACAGCAGATTTCCTTCTCTAAAGAACATTAGTGAACCAGATGGGTTTTTACAACAATTGACAATGGTTTCATGGCCATCATTAGACTAGCTTTTAATTCCAGATTAATTGAATTCAAATTCCACCTTCTGCTGTGGTGGGATTCGAACCCATGTCCCCAGAGTCTCTGGGTTACTAGTCCAGTGATAATACCACTACGCCACCGCCTACCTGTGTCTGTATCCCATTACTTTTACCTATTATCCATTGTAAGGGCTGCTTACATTTGATTGCCCACTCCATCTCTGCTGAGCTCCAAATGCCCAGGCTCAATACAGGCTGGGACAACATCTGCACTAGAGTAATGAAGCTAGCAATCCAAACTTATAACACACCACGTAATTAATACCCAATACTCCATTAACAAATCTGCCATCTCTGTTTCATGCTGCACTTTGCTTTTAGCATCTACATCATAAATGTTTGGTCCTTGGCTCCAAGCCTTTCTGTGATCTATTATATTTTCATGTGATGTTCTCTTCAGGTGTTAGATATGGCTCACTGGCAGTGCTCCTGTCTCTAAGTCAGAAGGTTATGGGTTTAAGTCCCACTCCAGAGCCTTGAGCATAAATTCTAGGTTAGCAGTTTGAGGAAATGCTGCACTAGTGGAGTTGCTGTCTTTTGGATGCGATATGAAGTCAAAGCCCCCTCTTCCCTCTCAAGTGGATGTAAAAGATCCCATGATATTATTTAGAAGAAGATCAGGGAAGTTCTCCTTGGTGTTCAGGCCAATGTTTACCTCTCAACCAACCAATTATCATACTGCTGTTTAGGGGCCCTTGCTGTGTGCAAAATTGGATGCTGCATTTCCTACATTAAACAATGACAGCCATTCTGACACAAATGACTTCAAAAGAGGAAAATCTCTCCTCCTATGTTGCCAGAAGGTGAAAATCAATGATTCTCAGAAGACTGTAAACATTGACCTCCTGATTATTTTCTAAAGTTTGAAATGTAAAATAAAATCAAAAGCTGTACTCTATGGTGTTATGACCAAGGCGGGAGGAGTGCACTTTTTATTCTAGTCCCACTTCTCCACAGGTCACAACATATATTTTAAATGTTCCCACTAACCAATATGGTTCATCATATACTCTATTTTTCCTAGAATAAAACACACTAACCAGGTTTCTTTAACAAACAACAAAATTATCAGTTTATTATAAACAAGTCTTAACCAATAATGAAGTAAAGCATAAATACAGATGGAAATTTTACAAATTCCCTTTTAGCCCCTCACACACACACACACACACACACACGTACACATACCTATACCAGTTAACCAGAAAAATAAAAGGGATTTTGGTTCAGAGCTCAGTTACAGACAAAAAAAACACACTTGGGCTGAATACTTGCTCATTCCTGAAGAAAACAGCAGATGGGAAATATTGGACTGGATTTTAAAAGCCCTCCGCCTCTGGGAATGGTGGTATGGGGGCAATGACGATTGAAATGGCAGAGGCCCGCCACCGAGCCCGATGTCGGCAGGCCCCGTACCAATCTCGACGGCGGTGGCGAGGCCTCGTTGCAGCCATCCCACTGCTCGATGACTGGAGCGGCATTAAAATATGTAAATGCCTACTTACCATGCAGCCCGCAACGATTCTTCCAGCACGATGCCATCTTCATTTTTGCCACCGACAATGCTGTGCCTTCGAATCCCTGTTCGGGGAAAAGTGGTGAGACACCTGTGGGGAGGGGGAAAGAGGTTTTTTACTCTGTGCAGGGGGGAGAAGTGCGGTTAGAACACCTCAGATTGGACGGGGGGCTGATGGGAAGGGGTAAAGGACAAAGGTGCCGAGCTTTGGGTTGGGGGGGGAAGTCAAATTCTCTAGAGGAATTCGTGGATTGGAGGTGGGGGAGGGGAAGGGCAGGAATATTGTGATTTGCCTTGGGGGGTTGGTGGTGGGAGAATGCATGGAAAGGTCATCTCATTTTTCCAAAACTTCACATTAACTGGCCCTTTAAATTTTAAATGTACATTGAGGGCCGTAAGCCCTTTAAAAATGGTGCTGATGCCTGCGCATTGCCACCAGATGCCGTTGCCAGCTATGGCTCGCCCACCCCCTCCACGTCATCACGGGGGGTGGGGGGGGGGGGGGTGCGGGGGCTGGCGCCGTGGCCATGCAAATAAGCCACCGCATTTGCAATTGCGGCGGCTCCGTGACGTGGTCCATGACTTTGGCGGCAGAGTCTTAAAATGCAGCCCATTGTGTTCTAAAACTGGCATACAGTCTAACTTCCAAGTACATGTATATGGATTACTGAGATCTTTTAGAACAGCTCTTTTCAGGCCGCGTTGAGAACCAATCTAGCAGACTTTTCCTCAAAGACGGGAGATGAGATGAATTGACACAGTGGACTTCTCAGGGTCTTTTAGAGGTGCTGGAAAGTGAGCTGGGGTGTGGTCTTCTCTCCTTCCTTGACACTTCTTCAGCAGGTGCTAACTTTATCTCATTACAGATGGTAAAACACACTGACGCTACAAACAAAAGCTTGAGAGTTTGCTGCCCTCTCAGGTGCGCACTGCTGCTCCCGGGCTTGTCCTATCAAAGGGCATGCAACTAACCTCTCTGCCCACATCTTCCCCTGTTACCAGGGTTTCTGTTCTATTTTTAACTTGAATATTGTGACATCAGTAAACATTGTTGTCAAACTAGTTCTTTCAATGCCCTCTTGAAAAAAAATTGGTCCAACATTTATTCAGTTTGACTATGAATTCCTCAAAAAACACTTTACCAACAAAAATAGAATCACTTTCGTAACAATGGTTAAATACTTAATAGTGATTAAGCAGATGAGAAAGTTGTGTTTTAGATATTCTATTTCTTTAGAAATGACCAGAAGGCTGGTTAGCACCAGAAAGTGAAACATGGGCTGTTCTTTTCGATGGGATTACTCATCAAAAGTTCTGGTGAAGAACTCCTTCCAAAATTGGGGGTGAGTCAACTTCTATTTCTATATCAGTGATAGTAGTTGCCCACAGAGCTGTCTTCTTCAACAATAATTTGTGGTACTGATAGAGAATCAGTGATAGCATTCATTATAATTCACTTGTAGCCTTCCCACTGATGAGTTATATGGTCTTTCTTGGTTATTGAGTAAATCCCTTCCATAGTTTCCCTCTAAACATCCCTTTGCACTAGATACATAATTTCTGGATTACATTAGATGAAACAGACTACTAAGTGATAACTGTTTGCAGTTAGTTATTGTTATCTTCAGTATGGTTATCAGACTAAAGTACAATAAAGATAAGAAAACTAATTTTAATAGAAATATTTTCCATTGTGCACCATCCTGACCTTGTATACTATGCTAACGTTTTGAAGTTTTAATTATCTATATAATGTAAGAACTGAATTAAATTCAACATAAAGTAAAAGGAAAAAGTACAAAAACCTACCAAGTGGGAGGAAGGAAAGAAAAGCAAATGATAACAGGAAGCCTGGAATCAAAGGAAAATCAGAAAAAATGTCAGCAACAACTAATTCTTGTTTCATTGTCTTGCTTTTTAAAATCCTTTTGGTGATTTCAGTTTTAGCAATCTTTTATTCTCTTCTTACATATTTCTCATTTTTGTTGTGTTTTATTTATTATCTTTCAAAATTTATTTTCCTTTCTTTCTTTCATTTAAAAAAATCCTTTACTATTACCATTATTTGATTATTTTACCATTATTTCTTTGTTTGGTCACTGTGCCATTATTTCTTTGTTTGGTCACTGTGCCATTATTTCTTTGCTTGGTTACTGTGCCATTATTTCTTTGTTTGGTTACTGTGCCATTATTTCTTTGTTTGGTCACTGTGCCACTATTTCTTTGTTTGGTTACTGTGCCATTATTTCTTTGTTTGGTTACTGTGCCATTATTTCTTTGTTTGGTCACTGTGCCATTATTTCTTTGTTTGGTTACTGTGCCATTATTTCTTTGTTTGGCCACTGTGCCATTATTTCTTTGTTTGGTCACTGTGCCATTATTTCTTTGTTTGGTTACTGTGCCATTATTTATTTGTTTGGTCACTGTGCCATTATTTCTTTGTTTGGTTACTGTGCCATTATTTCTTTGTTTGGTCACTCTGCCATTATTTCTTTGTTTGATTACTGTGCCATTATTTCTTTGTTTGGTTACGGTGCCATTATTTCTTTGTTTGGTTACTGTGCCATTATTTCTTTGCTTGGTTACTGTGCCATTATTTCTTTGGTCACTGTGCCATTATTTCTTTGTTTGGTCACTGTGCCATTATTTCTTTGTTTGGTTACTGTGTCATTATTTCTTTGTTTGTTCACTGTGCCATTATTTCTTTGTTTAGTCACTGTGCCATTATTTCTTTGTTTGGTCAGTGTACCATTATTTCTTTGTTTGGTTACTGTGCCATTATTTCTTTGCTTGGTTACTGTGCCATTATTTCTTTGGTTACTGTGCCATTATTTCTTTGTTTGGTTACGGTGCCATTATTTCTTTGTTTGGTTACTGTGCCATTATTTCTTTGGTTACTGTGCCATTATTTCTTTGGTTACTGTGCCATTATTTCTAGTTTGAAATTGAATCTACCGTACTTCTTAAGTTCAGTGGCATTCGTTGCTGCCACAAGTAGCACAAGTATCTAACCTCTACGGAAGTTGATTCACATTGCCCTTCATCGACTTATACGATGCCATGTTTGAGGTATAACAATGAAACTCCCTTGACCTTGGATGCAGATATCCACACCTTTGTGTTGTATAACTCTATGACTCTATATTTCTTCAATTTCTCTGAAGGCAGATCAAGCAAACACTTGGTGATAATTGATATGAAAAGTTGTTTTATTTTCCAAAGAATGAATATACAGTACAACAGTTAGAATTGGGTTCTCTTATTCCAATCAATGTAATTTGTCTTTACATAATAATATAAAATGACAAGCATACTATGCTACCCCACTCCACTGGGTCAATTTACTTGATTTAAAGTTAATTTTCTAAGTTCCCTCTTATGTTTCATTCTTAGCACAGCCCTTTGTACCTGACCACCTCAGCTTTCTTTATGTTTAATAACTTACTTCCGGAGCAGGATTCTCGAAGGCCAATGGGGGTGGGATCAGGGGTGCTGGAGGGTGGCTCATAATTTTGCTCCTCTACTAGAGTGCTGGTTTGCCGGCACCATCTTGCCACCAAGCCATTTTCGAGAAGGCTGGGCTGGGCTGGAGGTGGAACTGCAAGAGTTGGTAGCCAATTGAAGCAATTAAGGGGTCTATTAAGGCCTGTCCCCCATGGTGACTGGAATTTTCAAGTTGGCAGGTAGCCTCACAATGCGGCAGAAACATCGCCAGTGAGAGCAGGTGGCCTCCAGATGGGAGATGGTGGGGGAGGGAAGGGGGGAAATGCTTCATCCCACGAGGAAACCCCAACCCCAAATGAAAATCCAGCCCCCAGCATCAATTTTTAGTCAAACTGACTACTCCACACCCCCCGCAATGAGTAAAATTCACCAGCCTAAGTTGGCAATGACTCTTTTTAAGTTCAAATGAATAGAATTTTCAGAGAACCAATGAATGTAAATAATCTTAATGTTAAAGGACCAAATTTTTGTCATAGAGGTGGGAAACAGGAGCGGTGATTGTTTTCAAGTAAAAGACCGATCCTTGGGGAAAACTGATTAAAGTTAAGATTTTCACATGGGGACGCCCTTAATTCATATGGAGGTGGGTTTCCTGCCCACTTAGAGCCAGTGGGGGCAGGAATGGAAATAGATCAGATGAAGCGTGGGACTACAGCAGCCATCACTAAAGCTGCTGATTATCCTAAGGGTGAGATCTGAGGTTTGTGCCAAAGCCTTCCACAGCACCAGAGGGAAGCCAGATGTCACAGGGAAACCAGAGGGCTCACACCAGGGGCAGGGCAGCCCCTCACTTCATCAATGCCAACCTGAAACTAATGCTGGAAGGAGAGGAGGGAGGTCCTCTTCCCAGAGGGTGGCAGGAGGAAGCCACGTTGTCTTGCAGCAGGGGAACTTGTCTGTTCAGCATTATCTCCCTCTATCTCATCTTCCTCCACCTCTCTCAGCTTTTGCTCCTGCTCCTTCCCCCATAAGCTGTCTGCTTCCAGGACCTCATTGCTCTTCAAGGTCCACACCTCTCTGAAGGGCCATGTAATGGAAAATGTAACAGACCACTACAATGACTGAGACCCTTGCAGGAGGCACTGAAATCTGATCTTCAAAAGCCCAATGGCCTGCTCAATGGTTGTCCTACTGAGCAGGTGGCATTGATTGTATTGCCTCTGTGTGGAGCTCCTGTAGAGAGGTCGGTAGCCATCTCTTCAAGGGATATCGCTTGTCCCCCAGGATCCATCCACACATCTGGGGGAGTTGGAGCGAAGATCGGAGACAACCTGGGCTGGCAGAGGATGAAGGAGTCATGGCAGCTGCCAGGAAAGCGAGCGCACACATGGAAGAAGTTCTTGTTGTGGTCACGGACCAGTTGGACCATTGAGGGAGTGGAAGCTCTTCCTGTTGATGAATCTCACTGGCCAGTCACTGAGTGCCTTGATGGTCATATGGGTGTAATCAACAATGCCCTGCACCTGGGGGAACCCAGCGATGGTGGCAAAACCCAATACACTCTGTTCCTGTGAGGTTGTGTGTCGTGAAATGAATGTGCTGCCCAACCCTGGCAAAGAGGACATCAGTGAACAGCAAAATGCAGGGGTGTGCAGCCATTTTCATGATGTACTAAGGTCTACAACTGATCCTTGGAAGGAGCCAGAAGCAAAGAAGTTAAAGGCCACAGTGACTTTGATGGCCACTGGCAGGGCATGGCGAGCAGTGCTGTGAGGTGCGAGGTCTTCGGCAACAAGGGCACAAATGTCTGTGACCATCTGCCTGCAGAATCGTAGTCTCTTGTGGCACTGGGTCTCAGTCATCTCCAGGTAACTGTCTTTGGCAGTAGATCCTGTGTTGAGGGTTTGGCTCCATTGCCTTCCTGCCCTCTTTCCTCGCCCATGCCCTCCTGATGCCCAGGGTTTTGCCTTTCCTGTGAAGGATGTTGTCGCTCATCACCACTAGGCCAAAAATCTGAGTGTTGTGTCCTCATTGCCAGCTGGAGCCTTCCTTCTGGGCAGGTCGCCAGGAAATTCTCCTTGGCAGCCTTGCCCCCTGCTCCTGCCCCCGTGATGCCAAGAAGGGCGCTGACCTCATTTAACACCTGAGTGCTGAGTGCTCATTCTCCCTGCCACATACACAGCACCCGTACCAAGTGCCACATCTCTCTTTGCCGGATTGACCCTCTTCTTTTGTCCGGGGTGATGCCTTGGGGCAGCCATAACTGGCTGTCCATTCTTTACCTGCCTCCCTTCAGCTGATCCATTTCTGAAGGCACAGGTAACCTGTGCACCCCTTTAAAAAAATTCTACGTCCAACCTTGATAAGCTCTTAATGAGCTTTTAAACAGTTTTAATTGGCCTCAATTGGGAGGAGAGTAGGATTCCTGTTCTGTCCTCCGCCCACCCTGGTGAACATTGCCAGCGCTAGGAATGGCATCCCGTAACTGACATGCTGGCCAGTGCCAGTTTTTCGGGGGCCCCCCCAACCCCCTCCCCCCACTGCATTCCTTCACCCTTAAGGGGCCCTGAAAAATTCAGCCCAAAGTATGTATCTTTCATTGTTTCAAGGAGGTTGGCCCAGGAGCCTCATCTGAAAACCAACATATACCTGACAGGCTAGCTGTCCTGTAAATGTAACCCCATTGAGAGTTAACAATGGTAGCACTTTTAACATATATTGCAGCTAGATTTCCCCCACTATGCGACATAGTCTAATATCCTGAAATGTGACAATTTAATTATTTGGTTACAATGCCATCACTGCAGTATTTGGTTCCTTTGCCTTTATTTATTATTTGGTTACTGTGACATCATTTCTTTAATAATCCTTTGTGCCCATTTTCATTATTTGGTTATTGCCCTATTCTACCAATTTTTGTTTCCTTTTTCCCTGTATATTTTTTACATTAATTTCTAATTTCTTTAGCTTCACTATTGTCTTATATTACTGGAGACAGGAAGATTTAACTTGATGTGGCCATTTTAAGAGTCAGATTGGGATGAGATGTGATGTGAACAGATCTCCCAATGTTCCCTCAGTTTCATCAGTTGTTATGGTGGCCGCCCCATGTACTATTGGTGCACCTTGGGTGCCTACCCAACGCAAAAGGACAAAAGTTACTTTCGATGACCAGTATGTCTGTTTTCTAAGGGATTGATGTAACTAAGATACAGACAATCGTTTGCAGGGGTCCAAGCCAGGATCCAAAGCTGGATCCTCAGGTAGGTTCCACTTACACTGGTCTGAGTGCTGGGTGGAAAGTAGCCCAGGTCCAAGGCAATTCTGGTATGGTAACTCCCTTCCCCAGCCCTATCCCCTTCCAATGTTATGGGCAATGTTTAGGGTGAGGGGAGGTTCTGCCCAAACACACCCGACTGGAAGTTCACAATGTCATACAGTCATAGGAGGAAGTGTTATGCTCTCCCCTGTTGTGACTTCAGAGGTAGGGAGAGCATATAATCAGGCGAGATAGTGGTGGCGTGGGACCCAGATCCACCCTCCCCACCCCCCCATCCCCCCACCCCCGCCCAACCTTCCTGCCTCCAACCATATTAAGTCCGGGGCAGGAAGCCCCAAGGATGGCCTTCCCACCCCGCTACCAGTTGAGGCCCTTAAGTGGGCAATTAATACCCAATTAAGGGCCTCATCCCACCGCCGGTATTAGCTCAGTGGTGGGCAGGCCTGTTGCCACATGGGGAGTGTGCCAAGCAAACACATGTGGGTAGCTTGCTGGCGCTGGGGGTTGGGGGAGGGGCGGTAATTCCCTAATTAAAAGACACTTAGTGCCTGACTGAGGGACCTGACATCAGGAAGTGGTGGTTGTGGTGGGGGCGGTGGGGGTGGGGGGGGGTGCACGGGCTGCTGAAATCCACCCTCCTATCCTTGCTGCCAACCCCCCTACACTCCCCTCCCCCGCGACCCCCAACTCACAAAGCCCCTCCCCCACTAACTCACCTGTGGGCTGGGTCCAGCGCTTCCGGTGAGCCCAGTACCAGTAGCAGCCACTGACTCTGCAGTGGCTCTGCTCAGTTAAAGAGCTACTGGCCTCTGATTGGCCAACAGCTCTCAGCAGGCGAGACTTTCGTCACTGGGATCCTTTCGCCAATGGCCGAGACCCCCTTCTCCCCGATAAAATCCCAGCCATTGAGTCACTGATGGCACAGAAGAAGGCCATTTGGCCCGTTGAGTCCCTGCTGGCTCTCCATGGAGCACTCGGCATAGCTGGGTCCTGGCCAATTTCCTGTTCCCTCCACTCCACACCCAGTAAACTTGCACTGGGATTTTGCCCCACTCGGCCCCAAAGATTTTCAGGACCACAGTATCCATAAATGGGAACTTTTCAATCTCATAAGAGATTGGTACTTCAGGGGTCAATCTTGATACCTTGCTTTTGTGTAAAATATTAATGACTTGGTTTGGTATCATGATCAAAATCTTTAGATTTTCATATGATCCAAAAGTAGGGAGCAGGACAAAAAATGGGCAACAAAGTAACTTGATTTAGAAAGATATAGTTATTTTTGGTGAGCAAGCCAATAAATGGTAAGTGCAGTTAAGTATTGATAATTGTAAAATAATTAATATGGGAGCTAAAAACCCAAAAAGGATGTATGTGTTAAATGGTGCAGTGCATTGATCAGAAAGGAGATCAAATGATTATTGCAGAGAAATCTATGAGACCACAGTCCTGAAATGCAGTAAAAAAGACAAATAAGGTAGTAGGTTAATTAACAGAGGACTAAAAGACAACTGTAACAAGCTTGTATCATTGTTGTATAAGGCATTAGCCTGACCCCATCTGGAGCACTATATTCATTTGGGTCACCAAATCACAGAAAGGATGTTATTGTTTTTCCAATAATAAACGGACAAGTAAGAAAGATGAATCTGGGTAACAGGAATTTAAGTTGTGAGGGAAGGCTAAGAAAGTTGGGTCAGTTTTCTTTAGAAAAGACATTTCAAGGTCATCCAGTTAAACTTTCTAGATTTAATGGGGAATTAACAAAATTGATCCAATTGTTTCTGTCCAATATTTGCCCAGCCCATTTCAATGAGCTAAGTTCAGAAAACCAGTTGGGGCGGCACAGTGGCTCAGTGGTTAGCACCACAGCCTCACAGCTCCAGTGACCTGGGTTTGGTTCTGGGTACTGCCTGTGCAGAGTTTGCACGTTCTTCCTGTGACCGCATGGGTTCAGCCGCGCGCTCCGGTTTCCTCCCACAGCCAAAGACGTGCGGGTTGATAGGTAAATTGGCCATTGTAAATTGCCCCGAGTGTAGGTAGGTGGTAGGAGAATTGAGGGAAGGTGGGGATGTGGTAGGGAATATGGGATTAATGTAGGATTAGTATAAATGGGTGGTTGATGGTGGGCCAAAGGGCCTATTTCAGTGCTGTATGACTCTATGACCCTAACTTGGGGAGGTCGAATTTGGCACATCGAGAAAGAAGTTTGTCTGATGTATCCGGGGGTGGGGAGAAGGTTGGAGATTGGAAAATTTCCCTCTGGATATACAGATATTTCCTTTTGTTCAGTTTAGTTTGACTTTCCTGTAAGATTTTGTACCTTTATTTTGTTTTCTCTCATTTTCTTTATTCATTATTTTTTGCTTTAACCATTCTTCTATTTCATGTCACTATTTGGGAGAAAGGGGCAACTTCAAATCAGCAAAACAATGTTGCCAAGTTTCATTTATGATGAACAGTTTATTTAATGAAGTTATGGAAATAAAAATCCTGACTTACAGCGGTAAAGGGAAATAAGCTATCTTGTAGGCAAAAGCACTGTGAGTGTTGCACCTACAAGTTACCAGTTCAGACGTTCCAGTCTATCACTTGGTTAAAGTAAACTTATCTTGTGTAGTTTTTTGCCTTAGGCAGAATTAATGTGGTTAACTGTTAAACTATCCTTGTGGTTGTTACGGTTACAACTCTTCTGACTGAAAACCCAGAAGTGCATACAGTTACTGCTCATGCTGCAGTGCAATGCATCTCTAAGGCTTCAAGGCCTCAGAAAATACCACGCAAAATGGAGGCTGAAACCGGTGGCGTACAGCTCAGAACTGTAAAGGATCGACAGTAAGTTTGCATTTATAATATACTCCTTTTCATTTACTTCCATCACGCAAATTAGTTTTTTTTATTCTTACATTTCCGTGCAATATTATTCTCCTGTCATTTGGAGCGATGCTGTTAGACGTCTGTTGTTATATTTTGTTTCCTATAATTCTATGGCAACATTCATCATTTACATTAATTGGATAGTCATCTCACTCCAACCAACATTAAACGTTTCTCACAAAGGAAAGAGAGAAAATAACCTTTGCATTTGGTCAATGTCCCCTTTAAATTTCCTCATTGTGCGCAGCTGGTTCATTTCAGTGCATGCTACCTTTAAAATGTTTTGAGGGATTTCAAATTTTCTGGATTCAAATTTGAATGACATGTTATTTCCTGAGCAGGGAGAAAGTCTTTATCAGCGGTAAACTCTCCTTTCGTAAATAAATTACAGTGAAAAGTTTGACACAAGGGGTTGGATTTTTATTTAACTGAGAGGGTGGGAATGGGGGGGGGTGGGCGGGTGGAGGGTGGTGGGTCACTTAAACCTGTGCCTTGGGTCGGTGTCTTGTTTCCCGATGCAAAACCGGCACACTCAAATTTTAAAAGGCTCCGCTGAGGGCTGAAGGAGCCAATCCACCTGAGATCACTAAACAGCCAGTTAAACCACTTAACGAGCCTGTCGGCTCATTAAGAGCCGGTTTGGAATTTTTTCAGAGGCAGGGCATGCACACAGCATCCGAAACACGACAGGGAGGAGCAGGTGCAAAGAAAGTAGGAAGCTACTCAGAATGGCTGGGCTGCAGCAATAGGCTCCATCAAAGAGGAAAGGCTCAGAAAAGGCCCTCATTCACAGGCAACCAGTTGTACAGAGTCAGGAGAATTATCTGTCATATCTCCTCACTCGTGACAAGGGCATTTTGATGGGGGCGGCTTTGTGCAGGGTGGACAGGCCCTGGAGGTTGGATGGGCCCTTCTGCTTATGGGCCTCATGGGTTCATGAAAAGGGGATTCAGGAAGACTGCACATTCCAATAGGAAGGAAAGACATAACAGGAAATGGGATTAAGCTACTCAAGATAGGATCAACTAGCAATGCAGGAGCACAGGCAGATCCCTGGGCAACAGGGGCATAGTGGTTAGGAACGAAGGGCAGGAAGACAAAGAAGGTGAGACCCTCAGCTGAGTCTACTGCCAAAGGAGAAGCTACCTGCACATGTCGGAGCGCAGTGCCATAGAAGACTACACCTGTCCAGCTAGATGGTTGCTGAGGGTCATCCGAGAGTTTGCAGACACCATCGCCATGGCCTTCCCGTGATTGTAAAAGCCACAGTGGCCTTTCACTTTTTTGCAACCAAGTCCTGCCAAGCAGTGACAGCAGCACATCATTGCATCACAGAGGTAATGGATGCACTGTTCAAGAGGGCAAGGGATTACATTGAATTCCAGGTGGATAGTCACACTCAAACTCAAAGGGCAGTGGGATTTTCCTCTGTCATTGGATACCGTCAGGAGCAGGGAATCATTGATTGCACCCATGTGGCCATCAAGGTACTGACTGACCAGTCAGGGAGATTCCTCAATAGGAAGGGATTCCATTCCCTAAAAGTTCAGCTGCCCTGCAACCACAGCCAGCGCTTTACGCTACCCTGAAAGCTGCCATGATACCTTCATCCTTCGGCAATCGCAGGTGACATGGCTCTTCATGGAGCTCCTGGAAATCCATGGATGGCTGTTGGCGGATAAAGCTTATTCTGAGAGGAAATGGCTGATGACTTAGTGCGTTACCCCACCAAGGAGGCTGAGAGACACTACACCAATGCCTCTTGAGCACAAGGTTCATCATTGAACAGGCCATCGCTCACATGAAGATGAGGTTCAGGTGTCTTGACTGGTCAGGTTATGCCCTTCAGTACACTCCCCCAAAGGTCTCATGTATTGTAGTGATCTGTTGTGCAATTCATAACATAGCCCTCCAGAGAGGTGTGAACCTTGAAGAGGGAGAAACACTGGAGTGGCACAGCTCCTCGGAGGAGGAGGAAGATGATGAGGAAGAGGAGGAAGAAGATGAGGAGGAGGAGGCTGAATGAGAAACTGGAGAATTATTCCCATGCTTTGCAGGGATGTTGCCATGGTAGGCTCAGGAGGTGTAGTGCTTATCAGGATGGCAGGGTCAATAATGCCACTCTGATCCAGACACATTTCACCTGAGCAATACTCAGTCTGCAGGACTTTTGGAGAGGAGATTCTCCTTCATCTAAGTGAGAGCAAGCATCCGTTAACAACAAAAGTCAGCACGTATCCAATGACATCCACCAGGCGAACACCACCGTCTGCAAGTTTCTCTCCAAGCCACACATCATTTTAACTTGGAACTATATCGCCATTCCTTCACTGTTGCTGGGTCAAATTCCTGGAACTCCCTTCCTAACAGTACTGTTGATGTACTTGCACCAGTTGAACAACAGTGGTTCAAGAAGGCGGCTCACCACCACCTTCTCAAGGGCAATTAGGGATGTGCAATAAATGCTGGCATAGCCAGTGACGCCCACATCCCATGAAAGAATAAAACAAAATCCTTCCAATGGCATAAGCACTGCAAGGCTCCAGAGACACCACTCTTCCCCAACACACGCCTTCGCTTTGCTAACACTTATTTTCCCTTCCCTGCCATTCGACATGATGAAATGGAATCACACAAATCTGTCTTAGTGCAACAATATGCCCAGTGCTTTATTGAATTACCATTTAATATAATTTACAACAGAAACACCCAAGTGACCCACAAAGTTACATTACTGATGTGGTGACCTGTGCTCACAGCCACTCTTACGACTTTCTCCCCCTGTGGCTGAGGATAAGGTGGAGGCAGACTGCTCACTAGTTCCTGTCTGGGACTGTGATGCCCATGGCAGTCGGCCTCATTGTGGAGATGCCGTGTGGTACCTCCAAAGGCTGCTACACCAACATCACAGCAGGAGCAATCTCTGTCACATGGCATAACTCTACAGATGCTTCATCCGTCAGAGGGGCTATGGAGAGGGTTGATGCTGAGAGAGCCCCATGAGGGGTGGCCCTCTCAACGCCATCTGTCGCCACCTTAGCCCTTTCATGGTGCCCTTGATCGCTAGAGGGAAACACCAGCTGGGGTGCAGCTGGCATCCATCCTATGCTTCATTGCACCATTTGCGCCATTGATCGATCAATGCTACAGACTGCGGTATGCATTCTGTGCATGTCAGCGCACTATTCCTGCATCCACTCTGAATGATGCCACATATGGCTCTCTATGAAGTTGGCCACGCTCTCAATGGAGGAGCTCATGAGCTCAAAGCACTGAGACATTGTGGAGCACACGAGATGAATGGACTCCTCCATTCTCATCCCATGATTCCATAGTGCCTCAGGTATGTCCGACATGTAGGCACACATCTTACGCTGATTTTCCAGGTAGAGCCACCTGTTGCGTGACTCCCTAGGCTCTGCATCTTCGCTTTGCTGAGCAAGGCTGTGCCTTTCCTCTATCCTCCGAGCGGAACTGGCCACAGCTGACTCTGCCTTCCATGTATCCTCATATTCTGAGGTGATATGCACTTTATCCTGTGCCAGAGATGTGATATTCTGCACTGGCAAAGGGTGGGCAAGAAAGATGTGATGGTGCAGGCTCCAAGGTGTTTTACTCTTCTGACTCTTCCAGAACAGGTTAGTGGTGTTTTCACACCTCCCCTCTGCACCTGGCCCTGTGGGAGACATAAGGGAAGGTGGTTATGAGAAATCGGCACAATCATCGGATGCTTCAGCTGCATGAAACAGAGACAACAACTTATGCATTGACAGTGCATTGCACAGGGAGGATTGCCATGCATCACCTGAACCTGGGGATGTTGAGTTTTTTTCACCCTGTCTATGTTGGACTCCTGTTTCTCCATCTCCAACGTCCCGGTTGCTTGCCACTCTGGCCAGATCAAGGGCCAGCCCCTCGAAACGTTTCAGTGATGCGAGCTGGGGGACCCACCATCCAAGTGTGCCCTCTCACTCTCCCTGGCATTGTTCTCCTGTTTGGCCTGCGAGGTGAAAAATGATGCCGTTCGGACAATGCCTCTCTCCCTCACCACTTGCAGCTTTTCATTTGCATAGGATGTTGCAACCTTTCCTGTAGCCTACTGTCCAATAGCACTAGGGTTCTGACCTCTGCTTATGCGTCATCAATGCTGCTGAGCAGATCTCTCCCCGATGGTCAGGAGAACTCTATGCGCACTCCGGAACCCGTCACTTTTGCTTTCCGGTGACTGCTGACCAGGAGGCACGCCATCTAGGTCTATCTTTGGTTTCACGTTTCCAGACCTGAGAAGGTCATTTGAAACATTTCCTGCACTGGACCCAGTTCCTCCTCACCATTCCTCTGCTGCTGAGCTCATGAGCCACCTCCAGCCATGTCTTCTCAGTCAGCCTTGTGCACTTTCTCATGCTGCTGGCAGGGACCAGGATATTTCTCCATGAGGTCACCGCCTCCAGCAGCACCTCAAGTGAGACATCAGAGAAACGGGGGCTGTCCTGGCATGGGGGCCCTTCCTGCCCATTGTCCTCTGCTCAACCTTCTTCCATCATGGAGACAAACGGCATCCATAGAAGTGCCTGGTGCTCTCCCTTTAAATCGGGCCCGTTCCTCCCTGTGTCCCTCCTACCCAAGTCCGCTGCTGCTAATTGGGTGGTGAATGCAACTCTTGGCCAATTAACTACTTTGCCAATTAAAATTGCCACGTGTGCACATTGCTGATGCAGTGGGGGCTCATGACCCAGAAGGGAACACCACATCGGGGTCCCAACCCCAGGATGGAAATTCCACCCAAGTTTACCTGACACAGAAGGCCTTTGATATTAAAATGATGCTTTCAACTGTTTTGCCATTTCTCAATATAATCTGTGATGGTCAAACATCTCTCAGATGCTTAAACAAATCAACTTTGGAATTCCTGGCATGACTATTAATAACTGGTGGGGGGTTAGTGAGAATGGGACCATGTTTTCAAAAATCAATAGAATCGCAAGCAGAAAACCCTTTTAAATCTTTAGGACTCAGCTACATTTTTGCATATTCAGCAACTGCATATAATTTTTAAGAACTTTAGGGATCATCATTTTAGCTTTAAAATAAGCCAAATTCATTACTTTTATAATGAAAGTCAGATGATTCTGTTGAAACGTGATATCCGAGCAAGGAGATCAAAGTTATTTTACCAAAAAACCCTATAATTAAAGTGGTTTTATTTATATTTGTCTTTAATATGCTGATGAGTTTAATATAAAATTTCTAGAGATATAACATCAAATTCTTACATTGCCACATATTCTGAGACTATTGGAACCTCCTGTCCTTCCCGTTAGTAAATTAACAATATTTTAAAGCGTTTTCAAAGAAAATGATGATAAAAACAATTGCAGGAAGCTGGGCAACATAAAAGTAAACTGTTGCATGTTATATTCTGAAGTGAAATTTCCTCCTCCTTATTTTCCTTTTCCTGCAGGACAATAATTCCCCTCAGTTAGAGATTTATTATAATTTTCTATTACATTCTTTAGCAATGTGCACACAAAGATTCTCTTATAACAGCAAAGGGAAATAGCACCTACTACTGACAGTAATGGCTTATTTTATCTGGATAAAAAAAAAGAATAGTGGCAGGTTTTTGTCAATCTCAGAACATGGCGATGATGCAGGGGCTACTTCTGAAAACAATGGTCCAATTGATAATGAGGGAGGCAGTGGATGCACTGACCAATTATTCAGTTTGCTTTCTTTTTGTTCAAGTTTATTGCTACTGTAGCTAGGGTAAGATAAAACATAGGTACATCTTTGTGTCAGCAATAGATTTTTTTTTCCGCTGACGTGTTGGCGTGCAGTCTTTGCTTGGATAGGATACGACCTGTGCCTCACATGCAAAGAATATTTTTGAAATGTTTTAATTTAAACAATCCTCTTACTTCATAGTTACAAGGACCCACTGTTGTCTCCAGTACTCTTTTTTTAGTGACAAATGACAGCCACGGAGCATAAAGACTGCTCAAATGGTTGTATATGGGAAAAATGGCCACTGGTGGTCATTTTAGAGCTTGAACATGTAGTGTACGTATTGTCATTCAGCCAGAGGAAATAGTGTACTCAAGAATTTTCACACTGTGCTACGAACTGTTGTCTTTATTAAATGATGCCAAGGAAGAACTCTTATTCAGGTGGAATTACAGTTCTGTGGAAGGACTGGAGCATTTATTTTATGCCAAGAAAAGTTTTTATGAATCATAAGCCATGTGGGTCCTGGACTAGTCTTGACTCTGGGCTCATATTGCCTCTGGACCAAGCAGTACAACATAGCTGTCAGTGGTTCACAAGCTTACTGACAGTCTCTTCACTTCACAATGTTATTTAAATACTAGAAGAACCATAGGGGTGGTATTTAACAATGATTTATGATCTGAAATGCACTACCTGAAAGGGTGGTGGAAGAAGATTCAATAGTAACTTTCAAAAGGGAATTAGACATACACTTGAAAAGGAAAAATTTGCACGACTATGGGGAAAGAGCAGCGGAGAGGGTCTAATTGGATAGCTGTTTGAAAGAGCCAGCACAGGCACGATAGGCCAAATGGCCTCCTTCTGTGCTGTAAGATTCTTTCTGGGGTAGGTGGGACCTCTACAAACAGGATGGTCTTCACCTGGACCAGAGGGGTACCAATATCCTGGGGGGAAGATTTGCTAGTGCTCTTCGGGGGGGTTTAAACTAATTCAGCAGGGGGATGGGAACCTAAATTGTAGTTCCAGTGTACAGGATGTCGAGAGTAGTGAGGTCAGGGATAAGGTTACAAGGACGCAAGAGGGCACTGGCAAGCAAGAACTTGGTTTAAAGTGTGTCTACTTCAACGCCAGGAGCATCCGGAATAAGGTGGGTGAGCTTGCAGCATGGGTTGGTACCTGGGATCTCGATGTTGTGGCCATTTCGGAGACATGGGTAGAGCAGGGACAGGAATGGATGTTGCAGGTTCCGGGATTTAGATGTTTCAGTAAGAACAGAGAAGATGGTAAAAGAGGGGGGGGTGTGGCATTGTTAATCAAGGAGAGTATTACGGCGGCAGAAAGGACGTTTGAGGACTCGTCTACTGAGGTAGTATGGACTGAGGTTAGAAACAGGAGAGGAGAGGTCACCCTGTTGGGAGTTTTCTATAGACCTCCGAATAGTTCCAGAGATGTAGAGGAAAGGATAGCGAAGATGATTCTTGACAGGAGCGAGAGTAACAGGGTAGTTGTTATGGGGGACTTTAACTTTCCAAATATTGACTGGAAATACTATAGTTCGAGTACTTTAGATGGGTCAGTTTTTGTCCAGTGTGTGCAGGAGGGTTTTCTGACACAGTATGTAGACAGGCCAACCAGGGGCGATGCCACATTGGATTTGGTACTGGGTAATGAACCCGGCCAGGTGTTAGATTTAGATGTAGGTGAGCACTTTGGTGATAGTGATCACAATTCGGTTAGGTTTACCTTAGCGATGGGCAGGGACAGGTATATACCGCAGGGCAAGAATTATAGCTGGGGGAAAGGAAATTATGATGCGATTAGGCAAGATTTAGGATGCGTAGGATGGGGAAGGAAACTGCAGGGGATGGGCACAATCAAAATGTGGAGCTTATTCAAGGAGCAGCTACTGCGTGTCCTTGATAAGTATGTACCTGTCAGGCAGGGAGGAAGTTGTCGAGCGAGGGAGCCGTGGTTTACTAAAGAAGTTGAAGCGCTTGTCAAGAGGAAGAAGAAGGCTTATGTTAGGATGAGACGTGAAGGCTCAGTTAGGGCGCTTGAGAGTTACAAGCTAGCCAGGAAGGATCTAAAGGGAGAGCTAAGAAGAGCGAGGAGAGGACACGAGAAGTCATTGGCGGATAGGATCAAGGAAAACCCTAAGGCTTTCTATAGGTATATCAGGAATAAAAGAATGACTAGAGTTAGATTAGGGCCAATCAAGGATAGTAGTGGGAAGTTGTGTGTGGAATCAGAGGAGATAGGGGAAGCGTTAAATGAATATTTTTCATCAGTATTTACAGTAGAGAAAGAAAATGTTGTCGAGGAGAATACTGAGATACAGACTACTAGGCTGGATGGGATTGAGGTTCACAAGGAGGAGGTGTTAGCAATTTTGACAAGTGTGAAAATAGATAAGTCCCCTGGGCCAGATGGGATTTATCCTAGGATTCTCTGGGAAGCCAGGGAGGAGATTGCAGAGCCTTTGTCCTTGATCTTTATGTCGTCATTGTCGACAGGAATAGTGCCGGAAGACTGGAGGATAGCAAATGTTGTCCCCTTGTTCAAGAAGGGGAGTAGAGACAGCCCTGGTAATTGTAGACCTGTGAGCCTTACTTCGGTTGTGGGTAAAATGTTGGAAAAGGTTATAAGAGATAGGATTTATAATCATCTTGAAAAGAATAAGTTCATTAGCGATAGTCAGCACGGTTTTGTGACGGGTAGGTCGTGCCTCACAAACCTTATTGAGTTTTTTGAGAAGGTGACCAAACAGGTGGATGAGGGTAAAGCCGTGGATGTGGTGTATATGGATTTCAGTAAGGCGTTTGATAAGGTTCCCCACGGTAGGCTATTGCAGAAAATACGGAAGTATGGGATTGAAGGTGATTTAGTGCTTTGGATCAGAAATTGGCTAGCTGAAAGAAGACAGAGGGTGGTGGTTGATGGCAAATGTTCATCCTGGAGTTTAGTTACTAGTGGTGTACCGCAAGGATCTGTTTTGGGGCCACTGCTGTTTGTCATTTTTATAAATGACCTGGATGAGGGTGTAGAAGGGTGGGTTAGTAAATTTGCGGATGACACGAAGGTCGGTGGAGTTGTGGATAGTGCATAAGAATGTTGTAGGTTACAGAGGAACATAGATAGGCTGCAAAGCTGGGCTGAGAGATGGCAAATGGAGTTTAATGCAGAAAAGTGTGAGGTGATTCACTTTGGAAGGAGTAACAGGAATGCAGAGTACTGGGCTAATGGGAAGATTCTTGGTAGTGTAGATGAGCAGAGAGATCTTGGTGTCCAGGTACATAAATCCCTGAAAGTTGCCACCCAGGTTAATAGGGCTGTTAAGAAGGCATATGGTGTGTTAGCTTTTATTAGTAGGGGGATCGAGTTTCGGAGCCACGAGGTCATGCTGCAGCTGTACAAAACTCTGGTGCGGCCGCACCTGAAGTATTGCGTGCAGTTCTGGTCACCGCATTATAGGAAGGATGTGGAAGCTTTGGAAAGCGTGCAGAGGAGATTTACTAGGATGTTGCCTGGTATGGAGGGAAGGTCTTACGAGGAAAGGCTGAGGGACTTGAGGTTGTTTTCGTTAGAGAGAAGGAGGAGGAGAGGTGACTTAATAGAGACATATATATTAATCAGAGGGTTAGATAGGGTGGATAGTGAGAGTCTTTTTCCTCGGATGGTGATGGCAAACACGAGGGGACATAGCTTTAAGTTGAGGGGTGATAGATATAGGACAGATGTCAGAGGTAGTTCCTTTACTCAGAGGCGTGGCGTGGAACGCCCTGCCTGCAACAGTAGTAGACTCACCAACTTTAAGGGCATTTAAGTGGTCATTGGATAGACATATGGATGAAAATGGAATAGTTTAGGTCAGATGGTTTCACAGGTCGGCGCAACATCAAGGGCCGAAGGGCCTGTACTGCGCTGTAATGTTCTATGTTCTATGTTCTATGATTCTATGAAATGACAATGCAGACTACTACGGTGCTTCACTGGGTAAGATGATTTTTGTGCTCAGATCCATTTGAAAATGTTCTCAGGCTCAAGTCAACAGTAACACTAATAATAAAGTTCTGTCATATGTGTGAACGGCAGTCTCTTAGCAGTAGTTCATTTGTCACAGAGCTTGAAGGACTTCAAGCAGTATAATTGAAGAACCAATTTCATTCTCAATGCCATTAAATGAGAGGTATAATTGATATTTGTCTGGGTATGTTCTGCTTTACTTTTAGTCTTGAATATTTTTCTTTAGAAGATATTGTTCAGCACAGCTGAAGTAAGGAGTACAAAAGCCTTTCAGAGTGGCAGAAATTTGAGAATAACATTTTTCAAAGTACTGTGTAGTGACAGTAGTAGACTAGGGAATTAGACAGAATGTACACTGTGGTGAATGCTGTGGTTGTGCAAAAATTCTATCTCTGATAAATAAGGGTGTTTCCTTACTAATCTTCCGTTTCTATATTCTTGTTCATTTATATCTGAGATCCTTACCTGATCTGGCCTATATTTGACTCTAGATCCATAGCAATGTGGTTGACTCTCTTTGAAACGGCCTAGCAAGTCACCCAGTTGTACCAAAACCGCTACAATAAACTATAATAAGAATAAAACTGGGTGGACTTCCTGGTACGACCTAGGCACTGGATTCGACCACGACAAAGGCATGTGCAGCAGAGCCAACCCTTCAAAGTGTTCCTCTCCAACATCTGTGGATTTGCGCCAATATTGGGAGAACTGTCCCACAAACTAATTAAGCAACAGCCTAAAATAGTCATTCTCACAGGATCATACCTCAGATAATGAAGCAATCTATAAACGCACTTAATGAGATTTGGACAACAGTCAGACTTGGGTTGATAATCGGCAAGTAGCGTTCATGCCTCACAAGTGACCATCTTCAACGTGAAATAGTCTAACCACCTCCTTTGACATTCAATGACATCGAATCATCTACTATTAACATCCTGTGGGGCTACCATTGACCAGAACCTTAACTGGGCCAGCCACATAAATACTGTGGCTACAAGAACAGGTCAGAGGCTGGGAATTCTACGGCGTGTAAGCCACCACATGACTCCCCAAAACTGTCCACCATCTCCAAGACACAAGTCAGGAGTGTGATGGAATACCATCCACTTGCTTGGATGGGTGCAGCTCCAACAACACTCAAGAAGATTGACACCACCCTCGACAAAGCAGCCCACTTGATTTGCACCCCATCCACTACCTTAAACATTCACTCCCTCCACCACTGGCGCACAGTAGCAGTAGTGTGTACCATATACAAGATACACTGCAGCAACTCTCCAAGGCTCCTTCAACAGCCCCTTCCAAACTCACAACCTATACCACCTAGAAAGACAAGGGTAGTAGAACATGGGAACACCACCACCTGCAAGTTCCCCTCCAAGCCACACACTATCCTGACTTGGAACTATATCACTGCTTCTTCATCGTCGCTGGGTCAAAATCCTGGAACTCCCTCCCTAACAGCACTGTGGGTGTACCTACACCACATGGACTGCAGTGGTTCAAGAAGCTGTCTCACCGCCACCTTCTCAAGGGCAATTAGGGATCGGCAACAAATGCTAGCCTTGCCAGCAATCCTCACATCCCATGAAAGAATAAAAAAAGCTTTATACTCTTGAGATTATGTAGTGATATTGTTGTATACTTACTTCATTTTATAGAACAAAATCAATATTCTTAGTATAATTCGTGAATACTAATCATTAGGGAAACTGGACATTAAATGTGCTTATTAATAAAGGATGCTATATAGCTCATGATTTCAACTGTGTATATTAATTCATTGTCCCATTCTGCTGGGCTTAATAGCCAGAATGGTCTTCAAACCTGTTCTCTCCTCTTAACAATACTTTTTTTCTGGAGCCAGGAGAATCTCTAACTCACACACTGCTCACTCGTCAAAGATTAGCCCAGAGTTAAATCGGCACTGTGTACTTCAGCAATTTTATTTAGACAACATATGAGAGCTGTGGCTGATAAAAGGAGGAGACTCATGTGCTAAAATATTCAAGAAGCTATTAACAAAAGCAAATCTTTATAGAAGTAAGAAAGAAGGAAGGAGAACATCAAAAAGCCCAGTCTAAAAGGGTGGATGTAATGCTTCCAAAGTCTTCTGCATGTGACAGCAAGTGGTACAAATGGGGATTGGGTGGGGGAGAATTTCCACAGGCTTCTCCCGGTCTCCCATTGCAATTACAGTGAATGATCAGCAGAAACCCTGGAGCATTGGCATAAATGGCGTTTTTAGCCATTGACAACATTTCTCCAGGGGATCTTCCAATCCTATAACATTAGGTTGGGAGACCACCCCCTAGGAAAATGTGAAATGAGAAAAGGCCTTTTGGTCCCTCAAATCATATTCAAACTATATATCATGAGCTCTACCCAAACTATTTAAGGATGTCATATTCGGAACAGTCCCAAGATTCTTACATTCTAAACATTTGCTGTAAAGCACACTTTAACTGGTAATGACTGAAATGCATCAGTAACTATACAAATACCTTTCTCTGATATTTAGGATCATTTACCAACTCAGTAGAATATATCTGTCTTGCCTTTAAATGGTGAGAGAATATTGCAATTTTATTGAACAAAAACAAAAGATTACCTTGTAATTTCAGATAACATTGGAATATTGCAGTATTTTTATTTTCATGACATTAGTTGTAGAAAGATGGTTTAACTTTCCCCTACCTCCAACACTATTTGCACACTAGCATTGGCTTTGAATATAGGTGGGGAGCTATTTGTATCGATGAACAATAATTCTATTGCATCTTCAATGGGAACAAAGGGCTGTATTTAAAGAGGAGATAGTTTGAGTACAGTCGAGATACATTCCCATTAGAGATAAAGGTAGGACAAACAAAACCAGAGATCCCTGGAAAATCAAAGAGGTAGAGAGTAAGATGAAGCAGAGAAAGGATGTGAATGACAGATGGCAGGTTGACAATACAAATGAGAACTAGGCTGAATGTAGAAAGTTCAGAAGGGAAGTGAAAAAAGTAATGAGAGAAGCAAAGAAAGAATATGGCAGCTAACCTAAAAGGGAATTCAAATGATTTCTATAGGCATGTAAATAGTAAAAGGAGGGTGGGGCTGATTAGGGACCAAAAAGGGCATTTACGCATGGAGGCAGAGGGCATGGCTGAGGTATTAAATGAGAACTTTGTATCTGTCTTTACCAAAGAAGAATATGCTGCCAATATCATAGTGAAAGAGGAAGTAGTTGAGACACTGGACAGACTAAAAAATGATAAAGAAAAGCTATCGGAAAGACTGACTGTACTTCATGTTGATAAGTCAGCAGGACCAGATGGGCTGCATCCGAGGATACTGAGCAAAGCAAGGGTGAAATTGAGGAAGCACTTGCAATAATCTTCCAATCCTCCTTGGATTCCAATCCCCCTTGCCAGAGGACTGGAGAATTGCAAATGTTACAGTCTTGTTCAAAAAGGTGTGTAAGGATAAGCCTAGCAACTACAGGCCAATCAGTTTAACCTCGGTGGTGGGAAAGCTTTTAGAAATGATAATCCAGGACAAAATTAACAGTCATTTGGACAAATGTGGATTAATTAAGGGAAGTCAGCATGAATTTGTTAAAGGCAAATCATGTTTAACTTAACTGAGTTTTTTGATGAGGTAACAGAGAGGGTTAATGAGAGTAATGTGTTGATGTGGTATACATGGACTTCCAAAATGTGCCAGGTAACAGGCTTGTCAGCAAAATCAAAGCCCATGGAACAAAAGGGACAGTGGCAGCATGGATATGAAGTTGGTTGAGTGACAGGAAACAGAGAGTAGTGGTGACTGGTTGTTTTTCGTCCTGGAGGACGGTATACAGTGGGGTTCCCCAGGGGTTGGTACCTCGGTCCACTTTTCCTGATCTAAATTAATCACCTGTCCTTGGGTATACAGGGCACAATTTCAAAATTTGTAGATGACACAAATCTTGGAAGTACTGTGAACTGTGAGGTGGATAGTGTAGAACTTCAAGAGGACGTAGGCAGGCTGGTGGAATGGGCGGAGGTGTGGCAGATGAAATTTAATGCAGAGAAGTGATACATTTTGATAGGAAGAATGAGAAGAGGCAATATGAAATAAAGGATACAATTCTAAAAAGGGGTGCAGGAGCAGAGGGTCCTGGGGGTGCATGTACACAAATTGTTGATGGTGGCAGGGCAGGTTAAGAAAGTGGTTAATAAGGCATACGGGATCCTAGGCTTTATAAATAGAGGCATGGTGTACAAAAAGCAAGGAAGTTGTGGTGAACCTTGATAAAACTCTAGTTTGGCCTAAACTGGAGTATTGTGCCCAATTCTGGGCACCACACTTTAGGAAGGATGTGGAGGCATTAGAGAAGGTGGAGAAAAGATTTATGAGAATAGTTCCAGGGATGAGGTACTTCAGTTATGTGGATAGATTGGAGAAGGTGGGGCTGTTCTCCTTTGAGAAGATAAGGTTGAGAGGAGATCTGATGAAGGTATTCAAAATCTTGAAGGGACTGGACAGAAAGGGAGAAACTGTTCCCATTGATGGAAGGTTCGCGAACCAGCAGACACCAATTTAAGGTGAATGGCAAAAGAACGAAAGTAGACATGAGGAAAAACTATTTTTTTACTCAGTGAGTGTTTAGGGTCTGGAATGCACTCCCTGAAAGTGTGGTGGATATTCAAACGTGGCTTTCAAAATTGGATAATTATCTGAAGAGAAAAAACCTGTAGGGCTACAGTGAAAGGGCAGGGCAGTGGGACTAGCTGTTGCTCTTGCAGAGAGCTGGCACAGACATGAAGGACTGAATGGCCTCTAACTATGCTGTAACCATTCTCTGTTTCTATATGATTCTATGATTCAAAAAGCCATATTATTTCCTAAAAAGGGAAGAAATGTTGATGTGTGTTTTCATATATTTTGTTTATGAAGTTGCTTTAACTCGACAGATCTTTCAAAATTAGTCAGGATTTTCTCGTTTCTCTTTTAGTTAATGTAAGCACATAGACCACATATGGGTGGAATCTGAGCAGAACAAACGGAGAACTTCTGCCTCCAAGAAGGCAAAAGTTCTGGATTTGTACCCGAGCCCTTTGACTGCTACAATGCAGGGCTGGGGGTAGGGAGAGAGTCATAGGTTTCTATGGAAGGGTAGCTGGATGGGCTGAATAGCCTCCTTCATTTTCACCGATCTTGGTGACATCATCTAAAAGCACAGCGTTAATTTTCATGTACGCTGACACTTAGCTCCACCTCAGCGCCACCTCTCTGACTCCTCCATTGTTGCTAAATTATCAGACTACTTGTCCGCCATCCAGTACTGGATCAGAGATTTCATGCAATTAATTATTGGGAAGCCTGAAGTCATTGGCTTCAATCCGTGCTCCAAACTCCGTTTCGTAGCCATCGACTCCATCCATCTCCCTGGCAACTGTCTGAGACTAAACCAGCCTGTTCCAACCTTGGTGTCATACCTGCATACAAACCCACATATCTGCACCATCAGTAGGACCACTTATTTCCAGCTCCGTAACATTGCCTGACTTTGTCCCTGCCTCAGCTCATCTGCTGCTGAAACCCTCATTCATGCCTTTATTACCTCTAGACTTGACCCTTACAGTGCACTCCTGGCTGACCTCTCATTTTTTACTCTCCGTAAACTTGAAGCCATCCAAAACCCTGCTGTCTGTGTCCTTGCTCACACCAAGTCTGCTCACTTATCACCCCTGTGTTTGTTGACCGAATTGGGCTCCTGGTCAAGCAACGCCTCAATGTTAAAATTCTCAAACTTGTTTTCAAATTCTTCCATGGCCTCACCCACTCCCTACCTCTGTAATCTCCTCCAGCCCCACAACTCTCAGAGATCTCTGTGCTCATCTAATTCTGGCCTCTCTTGAGTATTCCTGATTTTAATTGCTCCCCCACTGGTGGCCATGTCCTCAGCTGCTGAGACCTTAAACTCTGGAATTCCCTTCGTAAATCTCCTGCTTCTCTACCTCCCTTTCTTCCTTTAAGATGCTCCTTCCAACCTACCTCCTTGACCAAGCTTTTGGCCATCGATCCTAAAACCTCCTTATGTGGTTCAGTGTCTAATTTTACTTTATAACACTCCTGTGAAGCACCTTAAGATGTTTTATACATTAATGACACTATATAAATTTAAGTTGTTGATCTTTGTGAACAGCATGAATTGTCTATGAGCACTTCTCGTTAACCTAAATAGTTAGTCACCAGCTACAAATCTGCTCCATAAGATTTTCAGCAGAGCTTAGCAATGTGCTACGTGTCAGCAGACAATTTTTTTATTGTAACCAAGCATAAAAATCAATAACAATTAATCCACATAAAAGCATATTTGATTCAAACGTATCAAATCACTGATCCCATTTATTCATTCCCATTCTGTAGAATTTCTAATTCATGAAGAAGCTTCATATTAAAATTCCTGGTCCATACAGTAAAAGGTTTCCAAATAATCCTTTTTAATACTCTGCAATTAAATACAATAAGTGAACTTTTACATCTTCTTGTCCCACATTATGGAAGTCGAAACATAACTGTAGAAAAATGTTCTTGTTGAATGTTTTTGGTTTAAATTCCATTACTGAATGAATGATTAAGTAATTGTGGTACAGTACAAAGATTTCAATATTGCTTATTCTTTTCTTGCATTTTGAACAAAGTCAATCCAAATATTCATTGCCAAGCTATCCTAGTCATATTTTTTAAATCAGGATTTAATTGTGCTGTATTACTTTTCCATATAATAGGATGTTGTAGCAATTTCCTTCCAATTTGCTCCCCTCTCTTCCTGATGGAATGACTGCTAGCCTTCTAGTACCATGTGCGAGTGACCATTCCCCACATTTGAGCCAGCATAGTGAGTGCCAGCAGACTATTGGATGACAGGAAAGGGGAGCATCAGATCTAAGCCTGTTAATTTGACGTCTATGCTTTTCAGTAGGAATCATTGGACAAGAAATAGGCGAGGAGTTCTGTTAAGGAAATAGGAAAAGGAGTAGCTCATTCAGATCCTCAAGCTTGTTTTGTCATTAATTGAGATCATGGCTGATCTGTACAATTAACTCCATCCACCAAAATGGCTCCATTTTCTTTTAGATCTTGTCTAGCAAAAACCTATCAATCTCAGACTTAAAATTACTAATTGAGCAGCATCTACTGCTTTTGTGGGAGAGAGTTCCACACTTCTACCACCCTTTGCATGAAGAAGTGTTAGATTTCTTTCTTCCTCCCCTTTAGACTGGGGAACATTGAGGCCGAATGTGATTTCCTCCTTCACTGTACTACTTGACATCAGCAAACTTGATGCAAACCAAGGTCAAACCTATCACCTTCCAGTCTGTATAGCTGAATAGCACGCTGTGAATTATATTTAACAGAGTTGCCAGGGCAGTCATGTTACTGTAATTTCTAAAAATAAAGAGGATAATTTTCTGCCTGTCAGTAGTTTCAACAACATATTGTCGTGCAATAATAGCTATAAAGGTTTGGTTTAGCATTCTGGACAAAGAGTCTCATTTTATGATATTGTTTACAAAGATGGCAATGGTACTTCATAAGGAACTTCAGAACAGCATTTTAGGGTGTGGATAGATCCAGTTACTTATAACCACGTTGTGGTTTCTCGGCAGTCATGTGATGTGCTCAAATGGAGCTATACGTTACAATGTGCAGGCATGAACAATAATGCTATACTTCATCAGGCATACTCAGAGCAGCACTAAACAGACCCTTTGGGCCCATGGCTTTTCCTGGTCATGTGAGAGTAGCTCCCATCTGATCCTAGACCTCCTGAATGCTATGTATTGTTTCTTTGCTGGATTTCTCTTCACCATTACAGTTTTTTGGACTTCTGCCACATCCTTTGGTCAATAGAGATGGTAATCACCACCTTGCTATTTCCTCCCAACCCTGCTCCCTGGATGTGGGGGTGCTGAAGATCACTACCCACTTGGAGAGTGGCTCATTAATCACGAGACCCACCTCCAGTTCAGTAAAATGCATTGTCCATGTTTTCTGCTCAGTTAGATTGCAATTACTAATCATCACATTGAGAATAACACCCAGCTGGTATGATGGAGTTAAAGAAGCCAGTTCCTATTAGTTAAGGTCATAACCTGTGATTATTCCGGCCACGTTCTGATTCATTGATTAACATAGGTGCCAGATATACTAATTAGAAAATGCTGCAGTCCTATGTCTGTGCTCACCTGTTTAACATGATCCAACCTACAGAAGTCTCTGTGGAAATCATCAGCTGAGTTGTGAAGCAAGACAATAGCAGCTTCCCCCACATTTTCTGAGACATGCAAATTGAGGGGCATGGGTTGTAAAGCCAGATAGACAATGGCAGTTTATTCCTGAGCTTCAGTATAGTTAAGTGCCATACCTAAGACGGTCAAATAAACCAGGGAAACTCATCAAAATGGTGATTAGCAGTTTAAAGTAACTTGCAACATGAGGCTGTGACTTGTGCTGCAAACTATTCCTTAGTCTTATCCTGAGAAGGATCTAAGAATGAAAAATCTGAGTAGACTTTTCCTACTCTAGAACCAGTGGACTTATTCATCTCAGCACACTAGAGAATTACTTTGATATCAAACTGGTTGTTGATTTTAGTCAAATACTTTGCGCAGTTGTTTCTAAAGCCCTGAAATAGTTGCATGTTAGCACTTCTTGTGGTTTGATCTGAATTTCGTCTTATGACTGCTTATACTCATAATGAAATGCTTCCGGGGAATGGTGATTCAGTCTCAGCTGACATCAGCCACGTGACCATGGGTGAGGGGAGATTGAGAGGAGTGGGTGGGTTGATGTGTAATCCACAAGTTTCTTTTCCTGGTTTAATTGGGTGTGAAAATGTGAATGCTTAACCACTCATATGATCTGTGCTGTGCATGACTGGAGTTTGGTTGATTGCTAAATATTTAAAAAATGGAATATATGGGGGAAATTCTCCTCTTTGGAGCAGACTTTTGATGGGCAGAACTTCCACCCATCACTCCTCCAAATCCACACAATCCTGGTCTGGGATCATTAGGTCTGCATGGCAGGTTCCTGGTGAGATTCCTACCATCAACAAGGAACCTACTGGTGCAAGGACTCATAATCCTAGCAGGAATGCAGTGCGCACCAGAAGAAGCAAGCCTTAAAAGGGGCAGAATCACACTGAAGATTTGATTCAAGGCTCTGCCTCATGAAAGCCTCAGCCAAATCCCAGGTAGTCAGCAGGTAAGCCTTTGGGGCTAACTGGACAGAGTGGAGGCTGCAACAAGACTTTCATCCTTCTTTGGGGCAGATCTGGGACTTTACTGTTGCTTTCATGGGCTTACTGTCACCTTCCACATGACAGCCCTGGGAAATGGGAGAAAGTGGAAAAGTCCACCAAGCTTCCTGATCTTGGATCCCACGCCCCCACCGCTATTTGCATGTGGCAGACGGGGAAGGTATGACCAGCAGCAGTTCTGGCTGGTAGAAGGAAATCCCAGTCAGGTTGCTAAGGCAGTAGTAGGCCTCAATGCCCAAATTCTTACAACATTTTACATCCAAATTCAGATGGGATCATGGGGGAGACTTTTTTCCACTGATAATGGGAACAGTAAAGAAATAAAACTTACATTTTTATAATATATGTTTAATAGTAATTTGAGGTGAAAATGCCAATGTGTTATGATTATTATCAGGTTCAAGTCCTATGCCCAGACTTAAGCACATTATCTAGGTTAGTACTTCTGTGCAGTACTTAGGGTGTGATTCATTGTTAGAGGTACCACTTTTCAGATAAAACATTAAACCAAGGCTTTATCTGTCTTTTCAGATAGATGTAAGAGATCCCAAAAATGTATTTGAAGAGTGGGGAGTGTCTTGGACAACAATATTCCCTTAACCAAGATCATTAAAGCAGATTAACTGGTCATTCACCTCATTAACTGTTTAAAAGAGCCTTTTTCTGTGCAAATTAGATGCCGTGTTTGTGTGATTGCACTTCAGAGGGATCATTTTCTGACTTTGCATTCCCAGTCACAAGTGTTGTCGACTGACAATGTGGGAGAAATTTAAACCCTCCCCACCTATTGGAAACCAGAAGTGCAGTTAAAACAAGGGAGGTGGCATACACCCCCAGAATCTTGCTGCAGGATTGGATTTTAACCTCCTGTTCTCAAGGCACACAGGACACCTGTCGGAAGGCAGTCGGAGATGTGCTTTAAATATACAGAACCCACCCAACTGCCATCGTCAAGGTCCATCTGCAATTTTATTCTGAGGCCTGAACGAGTGAGCTGCCTGGCGAGAGCTGCATGAAGGCTCAGAACAAACCAAGTGAGAAGATTTCTTCTTTAGGTTTCCTTGTGGGCCAGCATGAGCAGGAATGCTCTTCTGTGCTTCTGCGCCATACAAAGAACCCTTGAGCCTCCACTGCCCCAGGCTGCCCACATCAAACCACCACCGCCCCCCCCCCCCACCCCCAACCTGTGATTACCTGCTGACCCACTTAGCCCTGGGGACTGTTCCACTGGAATCCCAACAGCAACATCCTGCCATCCAAAATCCCATTGCTGTCCACCAGCCAGCCAGTGGCTTGAACCGGGACGTCGACAAGCAGTTGAAATTAGTCGGCCTTGCAGCATACAGGTTTATCACTTGCCTCAGACCCTCCCCCCTCATCAATCCCATTCCAACTTAAGTTTGACCTCTATGAATTGGAAACCCAAGCACACTGTGCAATATTTTCCAAGCACTTCAAGATTTCCCAGTGTGTGCTCAAAGTCAGAGAATTCTATGTCAAAAGTAATTCATTGGTTTTTAGCAATATTAGGCTTCCTAATAATGCAAAGGTGCTATATCAATGCAATCACTGGTGCCATTTAATAAGATATCAAGACTCAAAGTAAGTTGCACCATGCTGTATAGCACCGTTGTGCCTCCATGGATTACCTTAATGAAGTCGCAAACTCCCGCCCCGATACTATCCTCTGCGGATGGGGAAGATGGGCAGGTTGGTGCGAAAGGTGGGGACTGCCAACCCCCTGTCAGACCACTGTGCTGGGGGAAAGAATGGCTTCTCTCCTTTAGAAGGAGGACTCCACTCATGCTGCAGTTCCACTGACCCTGGCAGTGCTTCCATATCTCACACAAATGAGCATTCTTCCATATGTGAGTCGAGACAGTAAAGCCTAGATTTTCTGCCTTGCCAGAAACCTAACATGACAGAAAGAAAGAACTTGTATTTATATGGAACCTTTTATGACCTCAGGACATCCCAAACCACTTCATAACCAATGTCGTACTTCTGAAATTAAGTCACTGTTGTAAGGCCAATTTGTGTCCAGCCAGCTTCCACAAACAGCAATGTAACCAGATAATCTGTTTCAGTGATGCTGGTCAAGGAATAAATATTAGTCAGAATGCTTGTGAGTACTCCCCTGCTTTTCTTTGAATAGTTCCATGGGATCTTTTACCTCTTCCTGATGTGATTTAACATCTCCTCCGAAAGACAGCATTTCCAAGCGTGCAGTACTTTCTCAGTGCTGCACTGTGTGTCACCTAGAGTTTGTGGTCAAATCTCTGGTGTGGGACTTGAACTCACAACCTTGTGACACAGGTCAGAGCGCGACCAACTGAGCCACAGCAGCCAACATGGTGGCCTCTGTTTGCCTGACTAGGCTCCTGCTGACCATAAGCCAATTTTCTGGGTTCAGACGAAGGTCTGTAATTTTAATGGGTTCACAGAGAGCTTCGCACCTGTGTCAAGAAGCCTGTCTTGGAGGGCTGCTGATACAACAATGCTGGACACTAGTAACATGTTGGTGCTCCTTGCACACAGTGTTGATATGACCGTAATTCCACAATTTCATCCCATCATTACTGCACACTCTGCATATGCCGGTCCATATTTGTGCAAGTGGATTTGCTGTTTGGTATTGCTTCCAGCAGAAAATCACAAATGCAACGGCTTCTCGGATGACTTTCTGTCCATGCCCACCCCAGATCCACCCAAGATCAGGTGAAAAACCAGTCAAGAATTGGGCAAAGTTTCAGCAGGTTGTTTAACTGTGAAGGGAATTGCAGCTCAGCTCAATCCTGTCACTTTCTACTGAGTCACTGGTAATAGTCAACTCGTTAGGACCGAGCTGCTTTTTAAATATTATTCTTCTGCTACTGATGGATGTGATCTTTTCCCACTCTATCTGCAGCTGAGGTTAGCTCATCAGATAATCAGAGATTGGATCTGGTCTATATACTTTACCACTACATGATTATTTCAATGGCTATAAAGCACTTTGGGAAAAGTCCCGAGATTGTGAAAGGTGCTTTGTAAATGCAAGCCATTCTTTATCCATTTCAAATAATGCATTAAGTTGTCAGGGAGGCCTTCATTTCCCAGTCTAAATAGAATTTGGTGAGAACTGACATGCTAATAGCAAGTTCATTTTACTCATTAAGTACAGCCCTGTCCTGTCTGTTGCCTGTGGCTTATGTGGTAATGCTGTTTGTTGAATATTTTTAGCGTTCACTATTTTCACTGCTCCAATTGTTGGCTTAATCATAGGTTTTTGTACTGGTTTCACAAATAGTTCCCTGTAGTTGCTTTAGAAAGAAACTACTGGGGGAAAAATTGGATAAGACTTGAAAACGGGCGCGGGAATCACAATGCAGAATTAGCCGTGCCTGTTCATTGCGATGCAGGCAACACACAAATTTTGTGCTGCCTGATAATTTAAATGATACTAGCGTGCAGCCCAGCGCCAAATGTGCTGCTGAGTGGCTGCACGCCTCAGCAGGGGACTCAAGGTTGTGTGAGGCTAGCAGCACTTAAAGCTAGCCTGCACGATTTCAAGCCAGCCTGCACCTCTGAAAGGGGAGGTGCATTTTGGCCAGAGCAGGTCCTAGAGGAAGTTGGGAAAAACTGGCTGACCTGCGAAAAGAGGGAAAATAGTGCAGCAGAATAGAGTGCATGCTTCAGTGTTCTGACGCAGCACTGGAGGGCTTGGTGAAGGACGCGGACAGGAGGAGAGATGTATGATATCCAATAGGGGCCAGGAGACCCTCCAGAAAGACACAGGCAAGGTAATGGAAGCAGATAGCCATCACTGTCAATGCAAGCAGTGTAGCCCCAAGGACTGGGCTGCAATGCAGAAAACAGTTTAATGAACTCACTTTAGTGGTTAAGGCCAGTGGATTCATCCTAATATGCCATATCCTTACAAATGAATCACTAGCCTCTCACATTGCTCAATTCATCACCCCCCCTTCAATCACCCACCAACTATCTCTATCAAACATGACATTCATAACATTCATAGCCTCACTTCACCTCACCCTCACTCACTTAGCATTGCTGCAAGTCTCACAACTTGCACATGGTGCCAGCTATTCAACTATGACAGGCACATCACCCAAGCACATCGCAGAAGAGTCACTGACACACTTGCAGGATAAAGTAGCGCATAACTGCAGACAGCAACACCTAACCGGCAGGAGACGGGCACGGCTGTGTGTCCACACCCTGATGAAGGAGACCGCACTGGCCATTATTGGAGCGGCCACTACCGAGGCCATAGCCAGCAGTGCGGCTGAAACCATGGGCCGAATTTTTCCATCACCGGTGAAGGCCCGCCACTGTAGCCGAAAGCAGGAGTCGACCCCACTTCGGCTGGTGGTGGGATCCTGGGGTGGCATATCGCTGCCGCTGGCCAATTAACAGGCCATCATTGAGGCCACCAACCAATTGAAGGTTGTGGCCCATCCCCCCCAAGAGCCGGAGTTTACCTGGTGGTCTCCTCACACAGTGGTGGGCCCTCCTGACATGGGCAAAATGCCCGTAGGGGTGAGAAGTGGCCATTAATTGGTCAGTCCCATAGACGATGACAGCACACACATACCTAATCCACCTTCTCACATGCCACTTTCCCCTCAGCCCACAATCTATTCTGATTTATAAGCTGCAGATTGTGTAAGCACTTCTTACTTTCTTCCCCTCCCCTCGCCGCAACCCTGCCCTTGAGCCTTTCTCCTTTCAGATACACAAGAGCTGCCACCTCATCTGGTACTGTTGTGGGAGTGTGAAATCCACGAGGAACAAGAGACTGATGATGATGAAACAGCATCACTTGATCTCACACTTGCAGCCATCAGCTCAGATCACTGGCACCGTGCTTACTTTAGAGGGGAGCATAGAGGCGGGATCTGTACATGGTAGGCTGAATGTAATGCGGTCATTTGGAGTAGGAATGGTGGCGTGAGAAGCCGGATAATCGTGTCGGATGCGTTCTCCCAGAAATCCAGTGTTGTGACATCGGTTCCGGATCTAGTCAGCGGTGGGAAAGCACCAAGGTGGCATCGCCACCCAGACGTCATGGGAATGCAATCTAAATTGCTGAACACTTAGTTTTAATACATTAGTATCTAATTCATTGTGATTCACTGGGGGTGTGGGGGAGGCTTGGAATTAAGTGGACGTCACGCAGTCCTCACATGCCTTCGGATTCCCAGCTTTTGAAAGCTGGTGGCACCTAGGCGAGGCCTCAGTGCCACGATGGGTAGGCAGCCATGACCAGCACTGCAGAGGAGAATGTGAAGAGCGGAGGCCATTGTTGGCCTACAGTGCTGTGCCCTCTCTGGGGGGAGTCATGGTTTTTGGTGGGAGTACCGACTGAGTAAAGCCTTGGGTGCTCTGCAAGGCGGGGCTTAGGTTTGGGTGGCTGTTTCAGGTTGGGTGAGAGAGTTGTGTGCCCATACTGCTGGATGAAAGGGTTGGCTATCAGCAAGGGTGGGTACTGAGGACCATCAGGGAGTCTGCTGGGAGAAGTAGCAAAGGCACAGCTGCCAAGGCATCGACAGCACTCTGTAGGCCCACTGATCACCTGGCATGGGTCTCATACACCCTGTCTTTTTGGACCCCCCCCAGCATAATGTGGCATCTCCAATGAAAGGAGGGCTGGAGGCAGCTGTGCCTGTACATCAAGCTCCAAAACGAGAGCAGCAGCAGCCAGCCATGCCAAGAAGGTCCCACTTGCACCAGAGTGCGTACCGGACTCGAATCAGCTACCTCCAAATGTCCAAACAGCATTGTCAGTGAAGGCTATGGCTCTTCAGGGAGGCCATCACCTACTTATGCCCCCTACTTCGGGACGAGTGGCCAGCTATGGGATTTGTGTGGTCACCCCATGCCAGTGGCCCTGAAGATCACTGATTGCTTTTAAGCGTCTGGATCATTCCGAGGATCTACCAGAGACATGTGCGGGGTCTCCCGGCAGCAGACCACCACTGCATCAAGGAGGCGACCGATGCCCTTTCAAGAGGGCTGGCGACTATGTGCGCTACCGGACTGACCCGGACAGTCAGGCAGAGAGGGCCATCGGGTTCGGGGCCATCGTAGGATTGCCTCAAGTGCAAGGCATGATGGATTGCACCCATGTGATCATGAAGGCTCCAACGGACCAGCCACCTTCATCAATAGGAAGGGCTTCCATTCAATCAAAGTTCAACTGGTCTGCGATCACCAAAAGCGTTTCCTGCAGGTGTGTGCCCACTTCTCGGGAAGCAGCTATGACGTCAACCTACTTCAACAGTTCCAGGCGTCACAGCTTTTCAGGCCCCCCTTGCCTTCAGGGATGGATTCTCAGGGATAAAGGCTACCCATTGAAGACATGGTGACTGATGCCTATGAGGAACCCTCGCAATGCAGCGGAGGAGAGGTACAACACTTGCCACGGCTCCATCCCAGCAACCATTGAGAAGGCCATTGGCTGTTGAAGATTCCATTGCTTACATCAATCCGGTGGATCCCTGCAGTGTGCCCCAGTGAGGGTCTTGCACATCATGGTGGTCTATTGTGCTCTGCACAATCTAGCACTGCAGAGGTGAGGAGGCCTTGCATGACGAGGACATGATTTAAAGACACTCCTCCACTGACATAGAAGATGCAGAGGAGGGAGATGAGCAGGCAGCACTGAATGCTGAAGCCCTTGCACCAGAGGCCAGGTAGATTGAACGATGGGCCAAGGAGACAAGAGACAATCTCAATCACCCAATTCTAGCCACCATGATGGCCTGTCAGAGTAAAAACAATAAAGACTCAGCTCAATGCATGCAGTCTGTCGCCTCCTTTCTATTTATCCTCCATGCCTTGTGTCCAGCTGTACCACACACTGTGGCCTATGGGAGATCCTATTCAAATGAGGGCTGTGCCTACATTGGCATCCACTAAGAGAAAGGGTGAAGTCAGCAGCTCACAATTAATGCATGATAGAATAATCACTTTTACACAATGAAGGTTAATTGCAAGAACAAAAGAACTTTATATAATGAAGCAAATGTCTAATTTCAAATACCAATGAAACCCCCAAGTGTCTTTAGGTGGTTTTCTTTATACGTTGCAAGTGCTTCTATGAGGTGTGACCCCAGCACTAGCAGCTGGGCTGAAGACAGGCTATTGATCAGGCTGCCCCTTGGCCTGTGATGACTTTGGCGGCTATCCTCTGGCTGCCTGAGGCTTGGAGGGTCCCGCTGTCTGAAGGTTTCTTGCATGGGTGCAGGACTCTCCTGCGGTTTCACAGCTACTGGAACTGAGTTCACTGGCAGACGGGCTGAGAAGCTACTATCCACACTCGGAGGGCCCTGAGAGGAGCCCCCAGCTGTGGAGGCCAGCCTCTCCTCTTCCCTTTCAAGGCTCACTTGAACCTCCCTGCTCACCAGAGAAGGACGAAGAGCTGGAGAAGACTCCAGGTGCCTTGTCCTTCTCTCGCCTTGCCACTGCTGTGTTGAGCTCATGGCCAAGGTGATGGTGTACGGGTCAGCGTGCATTTGTGGGATCTAGCTCTCCATAATGGTCACCAAACTCTCGATGGAGGAGGCCATGCACTCACATGCCTGAGACATGGCAACGCTCATGGCATGGATGGACTCCTCCATTGTCCATCCATGGCTGCAAGTTGCCTCTGGCATCTCTGCCATGTTCCCTTACCTCTCTGTCCACTCCAGCATGTCCTGTGCTGTTGATACCAGACCCTCATTATCAGCCTGGGGCACAGCATGGGCCTGAACACCCACAGTCCTCCGACAGCCAGAGGCCTCGGTGTACGTGTGGTGTTTTCACCAGCTTGTGACCCTGATTCTACAGCTGAGTGGAAACCCACTGAGGTGAAAGTATCTGCACTGATGGAAGGTGCAGGAGAGTCACGGGACGGTGCATCCTTTGACTGCAGTTCCTCCTCAGTGGTTGATGGCTGCCCCCCTTCTGCTTGAGTCTCCTGCGGACACCAACCTGCATCAGAGAACACAAACGTGTGGGTTCAGCTGTGCAGATCTCGTCATGCCAACCAGAATTAAACTGTATGTCAATGGAAGACAATCCTCATTCTCTTGTATGGAGACTCCTGTCTGTCAGATATGGAGTGGCCGGTCTCGGTCCCGCTAATTCTAGTGCCGCCTCCTCAGCTGTGGAGAGAGGCCGAAGATCTGGGATCCCTCCGCCAGTCCAGGATGTCTCCCTCTTGTTATGGGCCCTCTTGTTCTGCAAGTGGAAAGAGGGAGATAGTCATACTTTGCAGAGAGATCAACATGACAGTTCTCTAGTGTCAGCTCCTCGTCCCTTACTGGGGGGTCACATACAGCTCATGTTCCTGTCTGCTTCCAGTGGAGTTTATGTGGTGAGTTGTGAAAGAAGGTGGCCTGTGGGCGAGATGCAGCCATGATGAGATGATACCTAACCCCCTCTGCCCGTGCAGTTGTAGTGCCTCCCTCCCCATGTCCCACTTCCTCCTGTGTAGCCACTTGTAATCCCTTAAAAGGAGCAGTCACCTTAGCAGAACAAAGGAGGTCATTGATCCACTTGCAGCACTGTACCCATGTCTAGGGGTTACCCCACAGCTGCTAACTTCCCCAGCTATCTCCATTCAGGCTTGTTTGATCAGGCGGGAGGACCTTTTCTTGCCATCACTGGGGAAGAGGACCTCCCGCCTTTCTCTTGCAGCCTGGAGGAGCATCTCGAGGGAGGCATTGATAAATATTTTTTGTGATAAATATTGTGACTTGCCTCTGTCATCCTGCGGCATCCTTCTCCGGGGGGTGGGGTGTAATTCCAACACTGGTCTCAGCAGTGAACAGCAAGCAGCAAATGAGTCCAAGGCAGCAATGCAAGCAAGTCTGGCAGGGCTTTAAACATGGCACCAACACCTGCTCTAGAGTCATCCAATGCCCTATTCGGCGTCTCGCATCCCGCTCCCACCACGTGATTGGCTGGGCTCCGCGTCTCCATTCTGTAAAGTGTCTGCCTGACACGTGATCGCTGTGGGCCGACCACCCACATGACTAGTGGGAATGGCACCTATTTCCAGGTCTGCCGCCAAGACCCGCGACAGGCTCACTAAATTCAGCCCGATGAGTCAATGGGCACGAGTGGACGTGGTGGCCAACTCCATGCGAACACTTGCAGACCCAACCATGGTGCAGGGTCTAATGGCCAAAATCTCACATTTCATTGCAGCACAAGCAGAAGCCACTCAATATCTGAGTACTGTAGTGGAAGCTCAGACTGAGGTCCTGTTTGTTGCCTTGCAGGCTCAGACGGCTGCCATCAAGGCTGCAGATCTCAGTGCTCAAAGGGTGTGGTCTCACAGCAGCCCAGCAATCTATTTGCCAGCAGATACCGCCCCGGGGGAGTGGCAGTGGCTCCGTGGAGCGCGAGCCTGCTGTCCTCTCTCAGGATGATAGCATTCGTCCTCTCACTACCATTGCTCTGCCAATGCCCCTTCTGTTGCCGGTCAGCCAGACTGCTGTCACCCATGCCAATGTGAAGCTTTCTGAAGCCACATCCTTCTAGGGCCAGGAAAACTTGAGGTCATCACAAATTAATTGAACATTTCTTTTTGCAACTTTTTTTGTGATGAACACAAAAATTCATCAGTGAGGATTGCAGTATGAATCGAATTTTCCATTTAACACTCAACAATCTTCAAAAGGAGTGCCCAAATGGAAGAATTCAGGTAGCACTGAAGTGGAGCCAAATAAGATTCACTTTTTTCTTTCGACAAAGGCGTCTTCAAATCACCACAATTCATCAAAAGTGTTTAAAAAAATGGCAATTATTGGCAATGCTGATTTTAGATATTCAGTAGCACACACTGAGTGAAATTATCCCTTTGTGCCAATACAAAATGTGTGCAATTTTGTGATTGGGTGGCACCAAGAATATACAGAGTTCCTCTTGCACCTCCCCTTGCGCAAACTCTCCTCATCCATTAAAACACAAAGGTGAAGTGCAATGTGTGATGTTGTTGGGACTTGAATGAGGTTTAGCCGTGTCTGGTATAGGATATGAAGCAAAGACCGAGAGACAAAGACTGTAGCAGCTGAGCATAAAGGCTTCTCCATTTATTCTGTCTTAGTTTCACTTTCTCTTTGCTAGCATGTATGTTCTACAGCAGCCTCTAGAGTACACAATGCAATTTCAAAACACTACAACACTGCACAGTAATATGTGTCCGTATTTAGATCATGATGAATCTGCTGATTCTGCCTTGTCCTGCTGACTATTATTAAATGCTAGAAAATTTTGATCCAGTGGTTGTATGCAGTTCTCTCGCATTATGATGAGTTTTACCAGGAACTTTGTATTTGCATGAGGCCCTTTGCAGGGGCCTTTAGTTATCAGGTCATGTGATAATTCGCTGCTGCTCATTCCCACTAGATAAGACAGCCTAACCTTCTTTACATTAGGCTTTCTACAGACAGCTGAAAGGGAAGACATTGATCTTAATTTTGTCAGTTAAGTTGGGCTTAAACCTTAGTACCAGATGGGAGAAAGGACAATTTGGTAATCACTACATCACCTAGTCCTTCACAAGCAAATACATTGAAAACAGCTCAGAGTTCGGTAATGATACAGATGTACAGACAGTTTGGTGCCACAACATGCTGATGTTCTCAGACTTGAGGCATAGATTGGTTTAGTTCAATTTATGTTCACATTTCTTGCATCTTGAATTCCTGGCCCCAGCTGCAGCGATATATTGAGCGAATTCCCTTAAGGAAAGAATGAAAATAAGATCTGAGAGTAGATGGGTATTATTCTTGTACATCTTCTAAGGCCAGCTTCAGAATTGCTTTGTTGGGAGCTTGGTGTTGGTCACTGTCTCAGTCAGGAGCTAGAATGTGCTGCAGGATATTTTGCAGAGAAGAAAATTCATGGGAGGAGATGGAAGATGATAACAACTCGTCTTAAAGGGGTGTTTCTTTCTCAATCTGCCAATCCACTACGCTGAACTGCTGAGCTGCTCTCATAGTTCCGGCTGATGAGAAGATTTGAATACAACAGCCCATGGTGGGCCTGATAGAAAACAATACATGTTTCTGGCTGTTACTTTCAAATTAGCTGATTAAAAAGATTCGGTCTCTTTACAACTTTGATGCTGCCATTTATTATTAGTGACAGTTAAAAAAATAAGAACAGTTCCCTCAAATGTTTTCATTTACTTTCACACTTTTTTTTCACATCCTTTCTCACGCATTGACATTAGTGTACAGCACAGTCATGGCGATGTGAGAGAAGTTGAAAACCACTCTGATGGCCATCAAAAACCAATGACTTCCTTATCCCCATTAGACACTTCCGTTTCAGCAGCAGAATAGACGCTTGGTGGCTTTCGAAAGCCTCCTTTACGTGAGAACTACTCTGATTTCTGATACTTCTTGTCTGCTCTCTGCTCCCAAAAAAAGTGGAGTTTGCATCTAAAAAAAATTCTTACTTCTGCAGTTCACATGAGGAAGAAATGTTCTCTAGTACCCTTGAAATAAAGTTAACTGAAAAAGGAACTGTTTGTCTATCAGATGAGCATGTCTGATGGTGAATAATTTTAAAAAAATTCTTGTACAAAGTAACAGCATCTGTACTGGTAAAGACATGCCTTTTCCACAGTGGTCACCGAATGTGATTTTTCTTGACCTAGTAATTCTGTTCCAATTACTCCACTGATAAGTCTTCTAAAGGTATATTTGGTTTATGATTTATTTTCTCAAAAGGGTCAAGCTCTGCTAATTCATTTTGTGGATGACTGTTCTGTTGAATGGCATATGTTTTATGATGTCCAAACCACCATGTTCTAGATCACAGCGGCCCATTTTGTTTGTTTCTTCCACAATGCTTATTTTTAAAGAGCTTTACTGCATGGAAAATGATCTTGTGGTTAAGGATGATGAATCTCATTCTGCATAATAACTACTAATTGAATATGTGAGTCACACAAGATGAGTTTCATCAGTTACTTGGTGGGATGCTTTATGGAAGTGGTACTTCTCCTATTGGGAGAATGCCAACCTTATTTACCTGGTCTACAGGGAGTGCTTTCCCATCTGAAGACAGAACTATACAGGAGTCTTAGTTGTAAAGGATTGTGTCATCTGTTCAAATGAAGGAGGATATATATGTCCAATAGTGAATGAGTAGCCTTGCTTTCAGGATTGCACCCAGCTGCATTCAAAGAGAAGGACTTGTCCTGAATTTCCAGACTTACCTTGGTGTTGGAGAGGGTTAAGGGGAGTGGATGTGTGGAGACTAGATACCTCTGCACAGAGAGGGAGGGAAATGCAAATGGTGAATTATTTCAAGCTACAATGTGTAACCAACCAGCAATTTGCTATTGAGACTTCAAATAAGTTACCTATCCAGCCTTTCAAGCACAAAATGGCGTAAAATGTGGGCAGGGTATGTAAAAGAGAATAAAACTCACATAGGGAAAAGTCAACTCCCCTCCCACTCTCAAAATGTAACTCAAAATAATAAACTAAATGGAAAAAAGAAAATTAAATTAATGTTGACTGTCTCTTTTTTAATCTGATTTTCTATCTTAACTCCCAACACCCCCAGGCACCACCCCCCACACAAACAGACGCAGAGGAGGTAATAGGTCATGAAGTTTCATTGAACCAGAGGGGGTAGAATGAGCTGAATAGCAGTCTTCTCCATAATAATCATCGTGCTATTTCCTAAGGTGCTGAAACATAAGTCAACCACTTTCACCTCGAAAATACATTCAAACAAGTTCCCCTGAAATTTCTCTATACCATATTTTAGTAGTGGTATCAGCCCATTTCTTTCAAATAGTTTAACCACTTAAAATGAAATAGCTGAAAGACAATTTTCCGATGAACACGCTTTGTATTTGTGTGCTATTATCCAATAGCAAAATTAGAAGCCTCTGATTTCTTTCTCTTTCAGGATAAAAAGATATTGCATCTTTCAGTCTCCACAAAAACTGACAGTGCTCAATCCTAACAGTGACCAACTGTCCTGGATTGCTTCCTGGACATTCTGTTTAAGACATGGGTGCCCTGCAGCCTCTTAAAAATAATAAATAATTGGCGGAATGTCCTCGGGGTTTAATACAGGGCTGTGACATTGAAAACGAAACCTTAAAGGTGCTGGGTACTTTTTTGCATTGAAGGATCCTGTCATAATACAGCTGCAAGTTTGCCAATGTGATGTTCCTCAGTTACAATTCTTGTTCATGATTGCTATCAGTGATTCCTACCAAAAGTGTAATGGGTGCAGATGTCAGTTGAAGACAGCATCAAGCTCACATATGGTCCCAGTTAGTGAAAAGCCCACCAGTCCCCTTGTTCTGGGGCTTGTATATATCCAGTTCAGCAATGGCACCCATGGATTTTTTTTTTATTATTCGTTTATGGGATGTGGGTGTCGCTGGCAAGGCCAGCATTTATTGCCCATCCCTATTTACCCTTGAACTGAGTGGTTTGCTAGGCCATTTCAGAGGGCATTCAAGAGTCAACCACATTGCTGTGGGCTGGAGTCACATGTAGGCCAGACCAGGTAATGACAGAGATTTCCTTCCCTAAAGGACATTAGATGGGTTTTCACAACAATCGACAATGGTTTCACGGTCACCATTACACTAGCTTTCTAATTCCAGATTTATTAACTGACTTCAAATTTCACCATCTGCCATGTGGGATTCGCACCCCTGTCCCCAGACACTAGCCTGAGCCTCTGGATTACTAGTCCAGCAACATATGAACATACAAATTAGGAGCAGGAGTAGGCCACTTAGGCCCTCAAGCCTGTTCCACCATTCAACAAGATCATGGCTGATCTGATTGTATCCTCAACTCCACATTTCCGCCTACCCGATAGGCTTTCACCCCCTTGCTTATTAAGAATCTATCTACCTCTGCCTTAAAAGTATTCAAAGACTCTGCTTCCACCGCCTTTCAAGGAAGAGAGTTCCAAGACTCACTACCCTTAGAAAAAATTTCTCCTCATTTGTACCCCAGGATGAGTTATTGGGATAGATCTTGACTTGTGCGATAGTGTAAGCCAGGTAATAGCAAGTTGGCAGCCCATTTTACATCTCTCTTGACTTTTGTTTCCTTTGGCTTAAATAGAAAAGACTAAATCTACCCCATTGACTTCAGCAGAGAAAATTGTATGAACATTGGAGGGCAAAGTTGGCGCAGGCGAAGTATCAAGCTGATCAGTTCTCCTCAGTCTAATTACAATACAGCTGCTAAGATAGAAATTATTATTAGTACCACTAAGATTGTGGTGAGTTTATTTATCATTGTTTCATTTGTTACATCCATTCTAGGCAGACCTAACAAAATGATAACAGATGATTTTAATCAGTCACATTATTGTACAAGGAAACATCAACCGAATGCTTTAGAAAAGCAACTGTAAATTTTCTGTGAAAGGTACCATCTGTACCTCCGGGGAGGATGTCACATGCACCTGTTCTGTTCAGGACAATTATATTATTTGGCACAATTGAAAGTCAATTTGAACAGAGCAGCAGTGTTCTGAGAAGAGTATGTGATTTGTTATGTGCTCCGAGTTTCTTTTTAAAAATCTATAATATATTAAAAATATTATGCATAGTATGCATTTCCTGTAGATGTCACACTTTCCCCCATCACACTTTATTAACACCCCTAATGTTAAGAAAACTATATGTCCTTCCACTCATGGTGAGCAACCCCATGGATAATCTGCTGGTATTTTTTTCTTATCGTCTTTTTAGTAGGGCAGTGGGAATAAAAAAGAGATAGGTATCTCTCTTAATGTTAATGCTGAATGCCAATCTTGAATGACCAGTTCCTTTAACAATCAAAACACCCTGCCCTGGAGAACACTGATAGTGGCGCAGTGGTTAGCACTGCAGCCTCACAGCTCCAGGGACCCGGGTTCGATTCTGGGTACTGCCTGTGTGGAGTTTGCAAGTTCTCCCTGTGTCTGCGTGGGTTTCCTCCGGGTGCTCCGGTTTCCTCCCACAAGCCAAAAAAGACTTGCAGGTTGATAGGTAAATTGGCCGTTATAAATTGCCCCTAGTATAGGTAGGTGGTAGGGAAATATAGGGATAGATGGGGATGTTTGGTAGGAATATGGGATTAGTGTAGGATTAGTATAAATGGGTGGTTGATGGTCGGCACAGACTCGGTGGGCCGAAGGGCCTGTTTCAGTGCTGTATCTCTAATCTAATCTAATCTAATCTATAAATAGAAGCAAAATACTGCGGATGCTGGAAATCTGAAATAAAGTTCTCAGAAAAGGCCACTGACCTGAAACGTTAACTCTGTTTCTCTCTCCACAGATGCTGCCAGACCTGCTGAGCATTTCCAGCACTTTCTGTTTTTATTGCTACAGATAGAATTTGTTTAATTTATTCTTTCTCAATGATCTCTTTGTATTTAAGTGGCCAGACACAGAACTAAAGAAATCAATAAAAAGAGGCATTAAAACAGCAGAATGGACTCATGTTAAGTATTTCTGGTTGGACTTATTGATGATCTGAAGAGAACATCTTCAGTTATGTTATCAGTTATGAGCTCTGAGGAAGGTGATCTGAGGATAGGTTGGAGTTGGGGGCAGGGGGTAATCAAGAACTGAAAATACTAATACAGAAACAGATTCCATCTTTCACAAGAAGGACCCTATCTGATGGTATGATCTGCTGTATGAGAAATCAGAATTATCAGTAAGAGAAGGTTTTTTAGCAAAGATTTTTAAATATCCTTTTGGGAAAAAAAAATCCTAGCCTTTGAAGACCAGAAAAAACCAAGTCTGCTGGTAAATTGTTTGAACGTACTTCTGAAACCACATCCTTATTTCGGCTTAAAAGCAACATCGACAGCATGTAAGTAACTCTGTGTGGAAAGAATCTAAAGCGGACAAATTCCTTTAGAGCTAACAAGAGTGACCGTAAAAGCTGGGTCTTTGATATTTCCTGTTCTTCTAAGTCTCGAGCACATTTTTTTTTGTTGAAAATTTTACAGAACTTCATCTGGAGCAGAACCCAATTTGATATAAACACGTTAGTCTCTGATGTTATATTGGATTAAATACAGATCATAAAATTGGTAGATCAAAGACTCATTCGTTTTTTTCTTCGAAGTACCAGTAAATCACCAGCGGTGTTGATTATGGGTAGTTGAGGGCATGAAACACAGCATTCTATACTGAACTGATGTTGGCTTGTTCCTTGTTCAGGTGTTGTTTGTTTAGGCTTTGCTTTTCTGTCAGGAAGGATTGGGGGCTAAGATCTTTGGGCAATTTAGACTGAAGACCAACTGGTGTTGCTTGATGAGCATCAGCTTGATCAGCTTCAGAAAAAAGTTCTGATGAAAAATACAACCATAAATGCCAACCTATGTTCCCCTTCTAGGTACTGACTGGCCTACTGTACATTTTCAGTTTTTTAGACCTCCAATATTTGCAAGTGTTTCTTTTTATCTTTCGTTTTTAAGTGGTGTTTCTTAACTATGAAATGTGGTCCATGAGTGCAGTATACAGGACAGGGATATCAATCTGTAAATCTCTATATATTTGGGGGTAGAAATGAGTTAATGCCTTTGCTAAAACGTCGAGCAGTGGAATTTCCGAGTGCAAAACAAAGTAAAATACTGCAGATGCTGGAAATCTGAAACATAAACTGAGAGTGCTGGAAATACGCAGCAGACCGAGCACCATTTGTGGAGAGAAAACCAGAGTTAACGGGCTGGATTTCTGGCGAGCTCAAAAAATGGCGGGCCGCACGCCAAAGAGCCGCAGCGATCTTGAACGCGGCGGCTCATTTCAATAGTTGGGACGGCCTGCCTGCTCCCCAATCACATGGAGGGGGGCGGGCTGTCCCTTTCCGGCAATGACACAGCTACCTGTGCGCAGATGCTGGTGGCATTTTTAAAGGGCAGTCAGCCCTTCTGGCTTATTTAAATATTTAAAGAAATATACACCAAAATTAAATAAATACATTTCTTTTGCCCGTTTCCCACACCCCCAATAACAGTAACTACTTGCCCTTCTTCCCCCCCCCCCCCCCAAACACTTACCTTCTACATCTGACCTTCCACCCCCCCCAAACTGCACAAAGTTTAAGGTTCAACCCTTCCCCCCATACCCTGCCCCCATTACGTGTATTTGACCCCATTTACCCCCACCACCTGCACTAACAAACTTACGTCCTCCCCTCTCCCCACCAGTGCTGTGCCTCGTTTCCCCGAATGGGGATCTGAAGGCGCAGGAGTGCTGGCCGCCGTGCCAAAGGTTGCGGTGGACCCTCACCATCTAAAGTAAGTGTATGCAAATTAATTAATTTCATTAATTTGTATATTCAAATTGTGGTCCCGTCGCCCAGCGGCGGGGTGGGGTGCTGCCACGGAGCCTCACCGCTGCCGGGAGGATCGGGCCAGGCCCTGGCAGCATCGAGGACGAGGCCTCATCCGGAGCCATCTTCAGACCCTGCCCCCGCCACGGATCATGACGTCGAGGGCTGCTTAAAATCCAGCCCAATGTTTCAGGTCATGACTTTTCATCAGAACTTTCATCAGAGTTTCATAGTGGATTTGTTACTAATATCACACAGTATGATTTCAACCCATTTGTGTTTCTGCTTGATTTTAAGCTCTCATTGGTGACCAGTCAGATTGCAGGAACAGAGAATCTGGTGAATGCTAACAATTTTTGTAGTGGACGGGCTTCTGTGTTGTGTCTCCAAATTGAGCAGCAGGGGTAGATGTCAATGAGGGACAGCAGCAAGGGCTGAGTGGCCATCAGCAATTTACTCTGTTGCATACATCCGAAACTGCACTCTGGCCTTCAACATTATATATATAAAATTTGCTGCTGTTTCAGAACATTTTTAAAAACTGCATATTTCACCACAAACAAACCAACATTAATCATAAGGTATGAAAGAAGCACATGAGTACAGCACATTGTGTCGGTGACAAGGACAAGGAATTTCACTGCTGAGTTGTCACCATTTTATAATACTCTCCATTAGATTTTGTAATGTTATTTACATCATGGTTTATTAACCATTTAAATATTATTTTGAAACAAAACTAGATTTTTGTTTCACATTTGGGTTTGATGAGCTGATTAGCCCTTGATATTAGATTATACCCTTAAAAAGTGGTTGATCGAAGATAAAAGCTGATGAATGTTTTAAGTGCTGAAGCAGGATTAATGCACTTAAATAAAATCCAAAGCATACAAGGTTTGTTAGATCAGACTATACCATAAATTTAGGATTCTCTGTGGTTTTAAATGTTCTCTAATTCTACTTCATAACATTCAGCTTTGGAAATATAAAGAAAATCACTTGCATGTTACATGAAATGTAACATTAAGTTAAAACGATTAGAGCTTAGTTTTAGGGTACTTTACAACTTTCTACCAGAAGAAGAATTAAATCCATTGCAGAATACATATCCTGCATTATTTTAGGAGTTTCAATTTTTTATCTTCATATTGTAGTTTGAACTTTTAAAAGTAAGTTATAATAAATAAGGGAAGTTAGATGATTTTGTTAAAAGTTGATCTGCAACCTATACTTTGCAGGGTTATGAAAATAGTTTTCTGGTGAATTGCTGTATTTTTAACCCACTATGGGCAGAAAGTTGATTAATTTCTTTGACATACACTTTCTAAAATAATATTTCAAAAGTGTGTCCTTTTTATTACAAAACATCGAGAAATATAGACAGACTACAGTATTGAGTTGCTATTTCTCAGGAGGGGATCATGCACAGACAACGTGGTGTACACTGTTACGTTGTTGTGCAATGTCACTTTGCTTCACACAACATGAAACGCCATAGCGTACAAGGCTATGGGCCAAGTGCTAGAAAATGGGATTAGAATTAGGTGCTTGATGGCTGGCGTGGACACGGTGGGCCGAAGGGCCTGTTTCTGTGCTGTATAACTCTATGACTCTAATTTCAGTATTTTGTCATGGAACTCTTGTTTTTACTCTTAAGATAATAGAAAGTTTGAATCTCGTATTATTTTGAAATGTGACCGCAGGTATCAATGGAAAAAGCACAATGTACTGTACCAAAGAGTAGTGGAAATCTGGAACTCTTTCCCCCCCACTCCCCCCAAAAAAGCTGTTGAGGCTAAGTGAATTGAAAATTTCAAAATTGAGATTGATAGATTTTTGTTCGGCAAGGGTGTTAAGGGTTATCAAATTAAGTCAGGTAGATAGAGTTAAGACACAGATCAACAATGAACTAAATGAATTGTGGAACAGGTTCAAGGCGTTGAATGTTCTTATATTCCCACAGACTGGTGAGATACAGGCTGAGTCTCCTACAGAGCTGGTTCCCAGTACTCACCATGTCTGCTGTAGGTAAATGCTTCTCTGCAAGAAAGGAGGGAAAATTGGGAAGACTGATTTGCAGGCTTCTCTCGCACATTTCCCATTGGCTAGATCAGAGCAGCATTGACAAAAATATTGTGATCAGAGTGCCGGTGCTTAGATATAATTGGTGCATTGGTCAGGATGATTAGGGGAGGAAAACAGAGGGGGCTTGTGTAAAATTATCATAAGCAAAACAATACACCTTATGACAATTATCTTCCATACCCATAAGTTAACCTTGCAGAGCCCTATTTCTTCTCAAAATATCTGACCTGTAAAGTAAAATTATCTTCTGTTTGAAGGTGTATGTGTTGATTGCAATTTGATAATATTTCTTCTGAACATCGTTATAATTGAAGACAATAATTTTCTTCCTACCGTAACCATACAGTACTGATGGACAATCTAAATTTATCAGCTTTGGTTGAGTTTGCTCTAGTGATGGGATTAACGAGCAACTAAACTGAAAACAGATTAACATTACATTTATTTTTTTTAAAGAACCTTTATTGGTATTTTAAATGATTGTAATTTAAAGCCACAGTACTGTGTAATGGGAGAGAATGATCACATGGTTCCTTTTCATGCCACGCATTATCATTTGGTGTTTTTTCGGACCTGAGCTTCTGACCGTATACCCAATATATCATCAAGGCTGCTTACTTCCAGCTCCATAATATCAACCACCTCTGCCGCTCCCTCAGCTTATCTTCGGCTGAAACTTTCATCCAGCCCTTTATTTCCTCTAGACTTGACTATTCCTCACTCTTCTGATTGCCCTCCCATTTCCCATGCTTGAACTCATCCAAAACTATGCTGCCTGTATCCTAACTCAAACCAAGTCCCATACATCCATCAGCCCTATGCTTGCTGACCTACATTGGCTCCTGGTTCAGCAATGCCTCGATGTTATCATTCTCATCCTTGAGTTCAAATCCCCGTGTGGCCTCACTCCTATCTCTGCCACCTGCTCCAGTCCTTCAACCCTCCGAGATCTCAGTGCTCCTCCAATTCTGTCCTCTTGCACATCCCTGATTTGCAGCACGCCAATATTGGTGGTCCCGCCTTTAGCTGTCTACATCCCAAGCTCTAGAATTCCTTCCCTTAACGTCTCTGAACCTCTACCTCTCTTTCTCTCTTTAAGTTGCTCCTTGAAACTGAACTCTTTGGCCAAGTTTTTGGTCACCTGTGCTAATATCTCTTTATGTGGTAGGTATCAAATTTTGTTTGCTAACACTCTGTGTAGTGCCTTGGGATATTTTTTAACATGTTAAAAGGACCACCTACATGCAAGCTGTTGTTTCGAAATCTGAAATTCTGGGACTAATAGTGAGTTTCATTCTCAGTCTAAAAAAAAATCAGACTGTTACAATGTGAAAGTTTGGAGGAAGGTGGCAAATGAACAGTTGAAAAGAAGGGTTCTGAGAGACTTTTGAAAGCGGGGAGAAAGCTCCAAAGGACCAGACAATATGGATGAAAGAGTGCTTGTTAACAGTGAAGCAGAGTGTGTTGGGGACAAGAGTAAAACTGGAGCTGGAGGAGACAATTGAGGGACGGTGGGACCATGAAAAGATTTGGAAGTGAGAACAAGGATCATGAAATCAATTTGCTAGGGCACAAGGAGCCTTATATTATGATAAATATTTTTTATTTAAGATGTGAGCACAAGTAAGCATTGTGGAAAATGGTTTGAAGAAGTTACTGAGTTCAATTATAAGAGAGAGCCAACTAAATATAAAACAGTCATTACTCTATTGTGCAGTTTGACTTTATATGTTATCAGAAATCTCCTCCTGCTGTCAGACATAATTGCTCATCCTCAGTAACGTCAAGGAGTAATTTAATAGTTGCTGTTTAAATAAATATATATAAAGAAGGAAAAGCTAAATAGGTGTTAGTGAATCAAAATGGTTCATAGCTAATTTCGTAAAAATTGATGACAAGATTTGCTTTTTAAAAGGGTGTATGAAATGTACAGTCAAAATAGACAAGAACTCAGGGCGGTAAATATAAAATAGTCACTAATAAATCCAATAGGGAATTCAGGAGAAACTTCTTTACCGAGAGTGGAGAGATTGTGGAACTCACTGCCACAATGAGTGGTTGAGGTGAATAGATAGCATAGATGCATTCACGGGAAAGCTAGATAAATGCATGAAAGAGAAAGGAATAGAAAGATATTCTAATAGGGTGAGATGAAGAAGATTGCGAAGAGGCTCGTCTGGAGCATAAACACCAGCGTAGACCAATTGAGCTTAATGGCCTGTTTCTGTGCTGCAAATACTTTCTAAAATATTCAAATTTCCTTTCTCAAAGATTTAAAGAAAATTGGGAGTTCTCTTTGAGAGGGGGAAATGGTTTCTTAAAGCTTTTTTTCTTGTTACCATTGTTTCTGATCTAAATACTTCACAATTCATTTTAGTAACATTTCATACTCCATTTGAACATTATCTAAAGGGCAATCCAATTTAGATCAATTGCAGAATATATAGTTGTAAATATATAGGGCCCCCATTAACAATCTTGAAGTCCATTCAGCCTGGACTTTGGTCGAGTCAGTAAGTTCAGTGATGGTAAACATCTTCATGGGATATACCAGCAATGCTGTTTGACCAACAGATAGTGAGGGCTGAAATGTGTTCTGAGTGAAAGCTTTACCATTTCATTCCTCTGGACTGGATGTCAGGTCTGTTGCTGATGACCCCATTACAATTCAAAACAGGAGTCTGAGTGTGGATTTTAGCTGAAGATTATGGAATAAATTGTTTGGATGGAGGGTGGGTGGACTTCTGCCGAGCTAGCTGCTATTTTGCTTGGTGCAGAGATCAGTTAAAGATCTTCCACATAGCTGATATCTCGGATCTGTGCAAAAAGACCCATGATACATACGCCCTTCTTTTCCTTTAGAAAATAAGCAACAACAGATTACAACAGAGATTTAGAGACTACTTGATAGTTCTTGTAATTTTCTAAATTGGCATTTAACTAACTGTAGTCCTGCACCAGCTGGGCATCACTGCATAAAGCACATACTTGCTATTGCAATGTATGCACAATTTAGTTGTTTACATCACACTGTCTCACTGACATCCTCGCTGAGTATGTTAACTTGTTTTTCCAACGGCAGTGTTAGAGGCAGCATTATAGACTTCAGTCTTGCACATTTGCACTTAAACCTGCTGAGTTGCTTCATACATCACTGGAATTCACCGATATGCCGTAAATTATTTCAGTTTAACAGAGTTGACCAGCAATCGCTATCTCCATTGCAGTCAATGATATTAATAGTTAATTTATTCATCTTACATTTCTATAAAAAAACAATATTTCATTGCACATTTTTAGTAGAGCGATGCCACTCATTTCTAGAGTTGTGCTATGGCGTTTCATCTTGTGTGGGTTAAGAGCACTGGTGCAAATATCGCGCTACCCCTCAATTACACTGTGTGTTATTTTGATAATTATTGCTGCTGTGTTGCTATGTCGCATCGTTTAATTATATAAATCTAGCAGTAGAGGGAGAATGGTTGGCCACAATGGAGATACATTTGGGGTCTGCTGTTTCCTTTTTGTTTAAATTTTACTAACATTAAGGTTCATCCCCTGATCTCTTGCAAGACCATTAGGGGGTGTACGTGCTCACCACCTTGGCTGAGAATTGTTATGTGGTAAACTGGTACCATGGAGACCTAAAAAGTATCTTGGGGACATTTTTAATGTTAATGAAAAAATGGAGTTGGGTGAATTCCAGTTTCTTCCTGGAAAACAAAACATAGAGTATCAAAACAAATTGTAGTGTACCAAATAACTATCCCACGAAAACATTTTGCTGCCTGGTAACAGATGTAGAATAACTAAAATTACGTAAAATTGCTTCTGAGGTACTTGCAATGTTGTACTGCCCACATTTCTTTTCTCTGGGGACCCTGCCATTGGATGTTCTGAAAGCAAAAAATGATTTTTTTTTCTGATGTTGATAGGTTGTCTTGCGCACTGGACACTACTATCTGTCAAAATTCCGTTCCTCATCACTAAGCAAGTTTCCTCAGCAATCGTTCCTTCTGCTATTACTAAAGAAACCTAGGGATTTAGATTTTATGTTAGCACACAGGCAATGGCCTAAATGGCAAGTTATTTATTTTTTCCCTTCTTTGACAATTCTACACACCCGTTTGGGAGATGCAGTCGAACTGGGCAAGGGTCAGAGACAATGATACAACACTCTAATACCATTTGGCTGATCCATGTTCCCTTCATGCGCAGCTCCCTGATGTGTATGGGATCGCTGTATTTATTATCATTTAAGTCACTTGTTAAAACATACCTCTTTAACCAAGCTTTTGGTCATCTGTCCTAATACCTCCTTATGTGGCTCAGTGTAAAATTTTGTTTGATAATGCTGTTGTGAAATGCCTTGGGACATTTCATTCATTAAAGGCACTATATAAATGCAAGTTGTTATTAACTGTAACTTTATTTTGCGACCTTTCTGAAAGCTTGAGTGTGTTCGGAAGCACTAAAATTAATGCACAGCTGAGTGGCCAATCCAAAAGTACAACAATGATGTTGCCAACCAGCCACTTAATCAATGTAAATAATACTAATCCAGCTGGGAATTTCTCACAGACATGGAGGGACAGTACCAAAGGCATAAAATAAGATTGCCTAATGGTGATTTCCATATGTGAGGCCTCAAGAGAGTTCCTTGCTACCTTGCAGAGGGGCAACCTACCCAATTCCTAGAAGGTAAAGCAGGTATGGGTAGCTATTACCCTGGTGATCAAAACATGGCCATGTACCTGGAGAAACTGGAAAGATATCCACAAGAAGGTGTCAATCTTGAAGGAAAGCACCAAGGTAAGATAGAAGAATGACCATGAACAAACATAGACAGCTGTATATCAACACTGTCTATTTGTATGAAGCCACTGACTTCAAAGTAAGCAAAGATGTCAGATATGTTTCTTTGAGGATTTTAATATACTAAATATTAATTGCCAAAATTGCAACAGAAAGGGAAATGAGCAACACGATTTAGGAGTAGTTTAGCAAAGCAAAAGATCTATAGTCTAGAAAGATTCAGCTGAGAAAGATTGAACAGCCACTTTAATTGTGCACACGTGGTAGTTGACAATTGCAATTTCAATCAGTTGATCAGCATTTGTGGGCAAAGTACTTTACTGATCTTTCCTAAATTATCATTTTACTCAAAGACATATTGTCTTCTCTATCCAGTAAACGACCACCTTCAACGTAAGAGACTAAACTTAATGGGGAGAGGTGTTGATGTAAGTAAATATTGGGAAGACCGAAGCAATTGTCTTCAGTCGTTGCTATAAACTCCGTTCCCTAGTCACCAACTTCATTGCTCTCCCTGGTAACTTTCTGAGGCTGAACCAGACTGCTCACAACCTTGGTGTCATATTTGATCCTGAGATGAGCTCTGACAACATATCCACGGCGTCACTAAACTGTCTATTTCCACCTCCATAACATTGCTCAACTCTGCTCGTGCTTCAGCTCATCGGCTGTTGAAACCCTTATCCATGCCTTTGTTACCTCTAGACTTGACTATTCCAATGCACTCCTGGCTGATCTCCCACACTCTACCCTCTGTAAAGTTGAGATCATCCAAAGATCTGCTGCCCACAACTTGGACCAAGTCCTGTTCACCCATCACCCCTATGCACGCTGACCTAACTTGTCTCCTGGTTAAGCAACGCCTCAATTTTAAAATTCTCGTCTTTGTTTTCAAATCCCTTCATGGCTTCGCCCTTCCCTATCTCTGTAATCTCCTCCAGTCCCACAACCCTCCAAGATACCCGTGCTCCTCTAATACTGGCCCCCTGAGTATCTCTGATTTAATTGTTCCACCATGGTGGCCATGCCTTCAGCTGTCTAGGCCCTAAACTCTGAAATCACCTCCCCAAATCTCTCCTCATCTCTACCTCTCTTTCTTCCTTTAAGACACTCTTTAAAACCTATCTCTTTGACCAAGCTTTTTGCCATCTGACTTAATGGCTCCTTATGTGGCTTAGTGTCAAATTTTGCTTTCTTAAGCTCCTGTGAAACACCTTGGGACATTTTATGATGTTAAAGGTGCTAAATAAATACATGTTGGTGTTGTTGTAGTACATCAACCTTTGGACTGGTGATAATGGAATCATCAATTGGGAGCCAGTACATGGCATGGATGGTGCACAGGCTTGGGAGAGAAACACCATGCTCCTTGTGCTATTATAAGCCAATAGGTTATCTGTGTAAATGTGTTTCAGCCAATGTAAAGCACTGACTGTGGCGTATCACAAAATGTATCAGATATTTTATGTGCAGTAATAGCATGCCTAACTGAGCGCATGTACTTATTTTGTGCCTTTTTCTTCTTGCTATTTATATCTTAATCTCTTAAGCAGAATGTTAGATCCCTTTTAGCTACAAACCATACCACAGTAGTCGGCATCATCACCATTTGAAAGTGTCGCCAGCCCAGCGATGCAGATACCAGCAGGATTTTGTCATTCAGTGGAGAATGTAAAGTGAGTTTGTTTTGATGGGTGTAGAAAGACAGGAGGTGGTAATGAAGAATTACTAGCTGCTGAGTGGAGGCTTCATGTTGGTATTGTCCCTACAGAATTGTGTTGTAATTCTGACCTCAGTAGAAGGCTGTGAAAGGAGGATGTTCCAGCAGCATGAATGGGTGGCGAATCACTTCTTTCCTTTCATGGCATGCAGTAAACTGGTTCCATAGGGTTCTCAGTCAGTTAGTCGAAACTATGTAGCAACAGCCTGATCTACAGACTTCCATCGAGCAACAGTTAGCTTCTGTTGGGGAGATCTCGGACATGGTAATAAAAAGCATAGTTGGAACATTTCTCAAGGACATACCCGTTGGTGCTGTTGACACTTTCTAGCAGTGCAACTCTATGGGCTACATTTTAACAGTCCGCCGTCAAAGTAGGCGGTGGACGTAAAAAAACGCAGCTTGCGCGCACTGGCGCCACGTCACAGAGCCGCAGCGATTTCAAATGCGGTGGCTCATTTGCTTGACCGCGGTACTCACCCCCCCCCGCGATGATGTGGGGAGGGTGGGTGAGCCGTCGCCAGCAATGGTGTCCGGCGCCAATGCACAGGCACCGCCACCATTTTTACAGGGCTTATAGCCCCCAATGGAGATTTAAAATTAAAGGAGCAGGCCAGTTCAATGACCAAAACAAAGACTTAAATTACCGTTAAATTTATTTTCCACCCCAACAATGGCATTTCAAAACATTCCTGCCCTTTTCTGTCCCCGGAATTTGTTTATCAAGAATTCCACCCCCCGCCACCCACCCCACCAAAATTCGGCACCTTTGCTCTTGACCCCTTCCCATCACCGCGCACCCCGCCCCCCCGACCAATCTGCAGTGATGTCATCTCACTCCCCCCCTCCCGCACAGTGAAACAATCCTCCTCCCCCCTTCCCACAGGTGTCGCGACACGTTTCCCCAAATGGGGATTCGAAGGCGTGGCATTGTCGGCCGCCCGAATGAAGATCAGTGAGGTGATTAAGGAGGCGACGGGATCCTCATTAAATTAGGTATGTAAATTAATTTACATATTGAAATGGGGGTCCCGCTGCCAAGCGGTGGGGCGGCCGCCATGAGGCCTCACTGTCGCCGTCGGGGTAGGTGGTGGGCCTCCGCCGCACCGATTTTCATTGCCTCCCCCGCCAAAGTTCCTGACTGCGGTGAGGCTTTAGTGTCTGAGCAGTTAGATGGCTGAGTTGTTCTCCTGGAGACCATATGTGTAAGCAGGAGGCTCTCTAGCTGCTACCACTTGCTTGCTTGCACCTGTCAAGTGACAGAAGAATTTCCCTGAAGCAAGCAGGATATCACAGATGATACTTAGAACAAGGGTACAGAAGCAGACTTGTTACCCTGAAGGGGTACAGGGTACTTTGCATTGTCATGGAAAAAGGAGATGCAGATAGTGGAAGCATAGTGGCTAGTGGAAGCATTCATGAGCCACACGGGTAATCTCGCAATTACTTATTTGGCCAGTCCATCCCTATACGGGCAGAACAATTTGAATCTGCTATCTGTAAAATAGAAGAGCAACTATATCACAAGCTGGTCCACAGTAGATCTTGTAGGAAGCCTCCATCCTACTTCTACCAGTGGCACATCACTTATGAATACAACAGTATTAAGGCAACCAGGTTGCTCTAGTACACATAGCATAAAGGAGCAGCACATTAAATTGCACATATATTGTAGCTCCATAAACATCATCTTAACCTATGCAGCCTTTTTGTGAAATCCAAGTTGATGTTTTCCACTTAATCAACAGTAATAAGGATTGATTGTTTAAGAAAATAACCCCCATAAAAGAATGTCTAATTAACCATGAACTCAAGGAAGGAACGTCCCAATAATTCTGGTTACCTCATGCTGTAGTGGCTGCTCATTTTCTGCTGGGTCTACCTTCCTGTTCCATCTCAGCCTCCTGTGACATATTTTTCTTCTGCTGCTCTTTAATAAGAAGACGTGCACCTATCCTGCAACTGAATATAATGCAGTCATCAGCCTGTCAAAACATATATAATGTATAGTATTAGTAATGCAGTGGTGATCTTCAAATTATCTAATCATTGCCTGTAAAGAAATGATGACAAATCATTGACTCATAATCAGTTTTATCTCCATTGGTAGGACTGTCTTTATGTTGTTCCTTGGTTGCGGATCTGGTGGTTTCCAAATTGAGATGTAGTCTCCTTACACATGTTGCTCTCTTGCCTGCCGACAAACTGTGCGTAGTGTAGTAATTGGTTCAAGTTGTCCTCCTATGGCTTTGCCAAATAAAAGGAGGATTTCTGCTCCTCCTTTTACTCCTAATTCTTCTCCTCCAAAACTTCCAGCAAAGTGAGGCTGCCTGATAAACTGATGGCACTGCTTGGACTGAAACTTTGTGTTGTTTGCTTCGTGCTAGACATCTGCCAATTCCCTCTGTTATCTTAGTGCTACCTTTAACATAGGCATCAGGTCCATGTGGACTTAATTAAGAACATTTGTAGGCTTTCCATCGATACTCAGCCTGGCTCAATGATAGTCCTCTTGCCTCTGAGTGAGAAGGCCATGGGTTCAAGCCCCACTCCAGGACATCAACATGTAAATCTAGGTTGATATCTCAGTGCAATACTGAAGAGGTGCTGTATTGTCAGAAATGTTATCGTACAGGTGAGCTGTTAAACCTAAGATTCCATCTGTTTGATTGGACTATAGTACTATTGAAAGTATAGCTGGCAGTTCTCCAAATGCCCTGTCTAACATTTTTCTCACACCATAAACAGATTACCTTCTCATTGCTGTTTATGGGACTTTCTGTTGTGTGAATTAGCTGCTGTGTTTGCCTACAAAACAGTGACTACACTTCAAAAGTAATTCTTTGACTGTTAAACACTTTGAGACATCCTGAGGTGTGAAAGTTGCTATATAAATGAATGTTCTTTCTTTTTTAACATCCCTAAACAAGAAAAGAACAGTGAAAGCATGGTTGCTGCATTTACGTAGATTTAACCAGTTCACTTTCAAGAGATATTTTAGAAGCAAAAGTAAAATACTGCAGATGCTGGAAATCTGAAATAAAAAAGGTAATTGGCCTGAAACGTTAATTCTGTTTCTCTCTCCACAGATGCTGCCAGACCTGCTGAGTATTTCCAGATATTTTAGGAGCATGACTTAACAATTAATGAGTGCTCTGTTAATGCTGAGGCACAAAATTACATACACTTACTGCATGCTCAACCTATGTATTAACTCTAAGACACAGAGGAATTTCAATCTTAAGTATACCTTTTTTGTTGAGCAGTTGAGAAACGCACCTTCTGTTAGTAAGCGGAATCTGTCAGGCTGTTCAACAATGAAAATGCCCAGTTAATTCGTACTTCTCATATGTGACTTTTTACCATAAACTCTAATTTAAACTGTGCCGCGTGGGGTATTGTTACTTTGGTGCTGGGAAGCAGTCACGGCTATTCTGGCTGGAAACGGGGCTTTAGTAAAGTTGCTTACTTTGCTTTCACTGTGTTGTAGTTAATTAAAGCCCTGCGATCAGTTCATATAGAGTAAAGAATTATGAGTTTCCTGAGCAAACCTGTTTAAGATGAAGGGGAATCAATTCAGGCTTCCAGAATGGAACTGTTCAAGTGACACTCACACGCTTGTACTTGTGGCTGAACACTGGAAACTCCCTACCTCAGACTATATTAAACATGGTGCTGCCAAATGGGAGGGAGTGGTGCAGATTAGTACAGTGCCAGAGAGAGCTGTTACAAGTCTTGAAATTAAAATAATTGTGGATTGGAGCTGGTGGTTATACTATAAACTGCTCTTCATATTTTTCTAAGACCTTAGTACTTCTGATCATCTGAATAAAACCCAAAATGTTGTATTGTTTACAACATTGGGTACCAATGATCAAATTCAAGATGGCTACCAGTAGCATTTTGATTTTTTTTTAGAGATACAGCACTGAAACAGGTCCTTCGGCCCACCGAGTCTGTGCCGAACATCAACCACCCATTTTTATACTAATCCTACACTAATCCCATATTCCTATCAAACATCCCCACCTGTCCCTATATTTCCCTACCACCTACCTATAGTAGTGACAATTTATAATGGCCAATTTACCTAACAACCTGCAAGTCTTTTGGCTTGTGGGAGGAAACCGGAGCACCCGGACAAAACCCACGCAGACACAGGGAGAACTTGCAAACTCCACACAGGCAGTACCCAGAATCGAACCCGGGTCCCTGGAGCTGTGAGGCGGCGGTGCTAACCACTGCGCCACTGTGATGTTCATGTGACCACAATAATGATGATGGAGTTTAAGGAATTATCGTTAACCTTTTAAATGATCTGTCCCAGCAATATCCTGCTTTAAACTAGGCAGCATTAATCAGATATTGTTGAATACACCTCAATGTGACTATCGACGGCAGAATTAATTTCTTGGGATTGTAATGGGCTTAATAACTTACAAGTCTTAAGTATACCTTTTTGTTAGAAAATACATCTTTCTTTCTAAACTAAGCATAGGCAATAATATCTAAGAAGGCCATCAACAGTTCTTTTGTCTGTTTCGTATTGTAATAATTTTGAAGCCCCAGTTGTTTTTTTTTAATTCTTTCATGGGATGTGGGCTTCACTGGCAAGGCCAGCATTTGTTGCCCATCCTTAATTGCCCTTGACAACTGAGTGGCTTGCTCGGCCATTTCAGAGGGCAGTTAAGAGTCAACCACATTGCTGTGGGTCTGGGGTCACATGTAGGCCAGACCAGGTAAGGACAGTAGATTTCCTCCCCTGAAGGGGATGAGTGAACCGGATGGGTTTTTACAACAATGGATGATAGTTTCATGGCACCATTACTGAGACCAGGGGCTGAAATTTGAGTGCGCCGCCATTTGTGGTGGCGTGCTCCGATATTGCCAGTCTTCCTGCGCAGATGCACCATCGCTGAGCCCTCGCCATATTTTGCGCGGGGGCTCATTTAAATGGAGGGGACGGCCACTGCATCCCCAGCAACGGCATCTGGTGCCACCATGCAGGTGCCAGCGCCATTTTTATAGGGCTTCAAGCCCTTCAGGTACTATCAAATTTGCTGCTGGGACAACATAAGTTATTTTGCATTTATTTTACTTCATTTTAATATTTAAATGAAGACCCCACTGCTGAGCAGCGGTGGGCGGGGTGGGGGGGGGGGTGTGGGGGTTGCTGCACCGAGGCCTTGCCGCCACTGGTAAAATGTGACGGGGCCTTCATGGCATCACGACCCCTGGCACTGGAGGTCTCATAAAATTCAGCCCCAGTTTTCAATTCCAGATTTTTTATTAATTAATTTAATTTCAATTCCACTAGCTGCCATGGTGGGAATTGAACCCATGTCCCCAGGGCATTAGCCTGGGCCTCTAGATTACTAGCCCAGTGTCATCACCTCTACAGCACAGTCTCCCCAAAATTAATTGTCATAAAAGTTTCTCCCAGAAAAGACTTACTTAAAGTTCAAAACCCGCAACCTACAGTGCATTGCATTTACTGTCACCACTGTTACCTTTCAAAATCAACATGATCATTTGCCACCAAATCTGATGCCAGAAAAATCTTGTTTCCTCCTCAAGACTAGGCACCATTCCTGGAATCTGGGATAAAGCCACATTGATTTTCTTCCCATCCTGATGTTACCAAGTTGACCATCACCAAATATTGCTTGTGCTTTTCTACCAGGAGAGTTTCACCTACACAAAGGAGTGAGATTTGATTGGATGAGGTCAAAAATAGTGAGCAATGTTGTCTCCTTTTTAAATTTTTTGCTCCACAGGTAAACATTGTTGGACAGCCTAGGTCTGTTTCAGTTTAACATTAGAATTAGAATTAGAATATTACAGCGCAGTACAGGCCCTTCGGCCCTCGATGTTGCGCCGAGCTGTGAAACCATCTGACCTACACTATTCCATTTTCATCCATGTGTCTATCCAATGTCCACTTAAATGCCCTTAAAGTTGGCGAATCTACTACTGCTGCAGGCAGGGCATTCCACGCCCCTACTACTCTCTGAGTAAAGAAACTACCTCTCACATCTGTCCTATATCTATCACCCCTCAACTTGAAGCTATGTCCCCTCGTGTTTGCCATTACCATCCAAGGAAAAAGACGCTCACTATCCACCCTATCTAACCCTCTGATTATCTTATATGTCTCTATTAAGTCACCTCTCCTCCTCCTTCTCTCCAACGAAAACAACCTCAAGTCCCTCAGCAACATGTCTACACCTTTTAGAGAAAAAATAGTTAGATAATTGTACTGATGGGAACTATTAACCAGTCTAGAAGAGTTAATGCACACGACATGGATAATGTTTGGTATAATATGATGTTTGACTAAAAAAATACTTCTATAAGTTTTTCTTTAAGCATCAACTTTTAGAAATTAGGGCCTGAATGTTGTATAAAACGTTGTTAAAGAATGGCCAGTTTGTTGAAATTGTTACTTTCAATGTTTTTCTTTTTGTCCAATATTCCAAACAATAATCTAACCACAGGAAATTCTGGTAAATGAGCTGCTAACACAGTGTAGATACAGCGCAGGACTACACACACAGTAAACAGCGGAGGCAGCAAGCTACAATCCCACTACCAATGGATCAGGTCAAAACTCTGCAGTCCTGCCGCCTACAGTCATGAATGGTGGTGGACAATTGCCAACTAATGGGGGAAGGAGGATCCTTGAGCATCCCCATCCTCAGTGATGGCAGAGCCCAGTACATGTGTGCAAAAGACAGGCTCAAACCTTCACAACATCTTCAGTGAGAAGTACTGCGTGGAAGCATACCTGCTCCTCCTGCCCCACAAGCAGTGCCGTAAAGGCACTTTTATTTTCCACAAAGCAGTCCTCACCTCCCTTTAGGTGCCCAGGAAACTTGACCGACAAGAGTTAAATCTGGAAGACAGGTTAAATCTAAGACACACAGCCTCATTATAACACACCTCTTGAGAGCAAAGGAGGCGGTTTGGGGTCAGGTTTTGAGATTTTTAAAATCTTTACTTCACATCTGATCCCAACCCATCCGTTTTTTGGGGGTTAAAATCTGAACCCCCCCCCCCCCCGAATGTGAATGGGGGATGGCTGCTCCAGAGGTGTTCTGTGTGCCTGCGCATAAATGAACTGATCTCCAACGGTGATGTTACGACAACTCATTTAAACATTACTCTGGCACTCCCAACACAGAGGGCAGGATTTTTCCCTCAGGGGGTGAGAAACAGAGGTTGGGACAGTTTCCGGGTGCCGAACCTGCCCTCAGGAGGAGATGGTCACTCATTGTGATTTCATGGCATGCCCCCTTAATTCGCATGGAGACAGGCTCGCCAAGCAAATAAATATGGCAGGCGGGCACTCAAAGCTGCAGGGCCAATCAGAGGGCTTCCAGCTTGACAGGAGCAGCAGGCTTTAATGGAAGGTAAATAAGAGAGCTGGCATTTCAAGATGGAGATGGATTTAAATTTAAAAATGGCTCATGGAGCCAGGCCACCACTGTGGGGGAGGAACCCCGATACAGGGAGGCCCATGGCTGTTCATGCACCCAGGCGGGCAGGGAGGGCCTTTAGGCCTGCCTGGAGTGTGCCCACCTCCCCCCACCGTTTGCCATTGGGAAGCCACCTCCAGGCACCTAAACTGGTTCCCACCACCTGTGGGAACCTCAAGGCCAACTGGAGAATCCCAGTTGGCCTCCTTTAATTGGCCTTAAATGGCCCTTAATGAGCCATGTGGGTTACCTGCCTCTCCGATCCTGCCTCTGCAAAAATAGCCTGGAGGCGGGATGGAGCCAGGGACCCAGCATGCCGGCCGGAGGGGCTATTTTTAGTTCCTGCCTGCCTCCAATCCTGGCCCTGGCCGGGGCTTAAAATCCAACCCGTAGGGTGAGATTTTAACTCATTTTAAACCCATTCACTTGCGCAGCATTAAAATCGGGCCCATAGTGCATGATCTGCTGGAAGTATCGGCTGGATACCTGGAGCTCAGAACTTAGGGCACCAGCAATTAGCCTGTGCAGCCTTTTGAGGCTGAAGTACAGAACAGAAGACAAGGTGGCTTGCCCCATTGAAAAATAAGGGCTACCTAAGCAGTAGCGTTTTCTTCAGTGCTCAACAACTGGAGCACTGTTCATGCTCCTCAATTGCATTATTGAGAGACCTCCAAATATAAACATTTTTTATACTCAGTTTGATATCCAGTGCAGCCAATTTGCATTGGGTTCCACTGAGCCCAGTGGGACTGTCATAGGCCTTGGTCTCTATACCTGATGATAAAGGGAGACTGTGTCTGATGGACTTCAGCTTACTGGGCATCTCAGTCGCAGGCCTTGTATTTCTGCTGGTGCTTTGGTAGAAACAGCAGTCAAGAGGAGAGCAGTGATCTCCACTGTTTATCACCCCTATGTACTTTCTGGTCAGTAGAAAAAGATTTTTTTTCTGTGCCTTCACTTTCAAAGCTCCATAAATGTTTGGTTTAGAGTCACCAGTTTTATACTTGGCAACACTATTGACATTGGTAATATTGCAACAACTGTTAGCGTAAAACTGCCATAAAAGCTTCCTGGAGAAGTCATTACCATTTGATTGCAAGTACCCTGGGTGTTGCGTCTTTATAAGGCTCTAATATACTTATGGGAAACATGTGTTGCAATGGGGCAGTCGGATGGGTAGATTAAAACTTGAGAAAACAATTTAAAAACTTTTCAAAAGCCTTTTCTTTTTAATTGGTACAACTGTAATTAAAAGTCTATTTAAAATGCAGGATTAGTGCTACTGCAACACAAAAATAATCAGGATCATAACACAGAAACAGCAAGTAGAAGCATTCATTGTGTTAATACTGGAGATGTATGTTATGAAAATATCTGTTAACCAATCCTTATGAACTTTTTCCCTTTATTATACAAGCTAAATTTGAAAATGGTATTGTGCAGTTGCAGTTTGCAACTGCTTTAGTCTTGGTACAGTATATGTAGTATCTAAACGCTAAAATAACAGAGCCTAATATTTAGATACGGAAAGTAAGTGATTTTCAAATCTCTATCTATTGAGTCATTCATACCTACTGCTCTACAAATTATTCATCTGATATCCATGGGAAGGTAGATGTTTTTTCGGTTTCAGTCACATTTAAACATCACTCGTTTTTTTTTCTCATCACTCTTGTTTCTTAATTTCTAGAACTCGAGCAGTATTTTTCCAATGAACCACCTTATTAAAGAGCCCTTCTCCCAGAACAGTTCGAGAGTGAAATTAATCCTGGGCGGGAGTGACAAGCGGGCCTTGGTGAACTGGCAGCCCACTTTTACACCCTGTTCGATTATCTTGAGTCCATGGAAAAGAGAAGTGGCCGAGATGTAAAATGAGCAGCCGACTCATAATCACTTGTTTTGCGTTACTGCCCAAGCCCAGTTTCACCCCCCTTCTTTTTCTGTTGAATTCCATCCCTTTTACCCACCTCAGCCTCTCCTAATGGTAGTGGCTTCTGCTATGGGGTGGTTTAATGGACACCAGCATCCTGTATTAGTGGTCATCATCACTTGTGAGCTGATTAAGAGAACACCGCCAGGCTGCATGGCCACAGGGACCATCAGAGATGAGCCTGCTCCTGGCCTCAGCCGACATTCACATATATGTCCTTTCCCACCAGGATTACAATCAGAAGCAGGAACCTTGACAGATGTTTTTTAAAGCCCTGGGACACTGATGCCAGTTGTCATACTCCCACTGCTTCCCCAGTTGAGAACAGCTATCTTATCACAGCGCATGGATCAAACCTGTGTGTCACAGTATCGTATCACGCACTGACTGTGACATGCGGTTTCTAATCAAATATATCAGTGGATGATATTAGCTGGCATACGCTGTAAGTCTCCATTGCTTTTCATAGTAATGTGTTTGTATGTGCAAACAAATGATAACGATTTCAACATCAATGTAAAGCTCTAGAAATGAAATAGATTGAGCAGCTGCAGTTTCATGAATTTAAAAAAAATCTTTTAAAAATCAACAATTCTGGATGTAATGAATGATGCTTAAACAAGACCACACTTTAACTAATATCACATCGAGCAAGAATTACCATTCAAGAATTTTCAAAAAGCAATCAAACATTTTACTTCTCCCCGCTCCCCCCATTTTTGTTTCATTTAAATGTAAAATTCACCCCGCCAGCCCAAAAACTAAGGGGTAGGAATCTAAAGTCTGCCTTGAACTACTGTGGGGAAACTGGCAGGGATGGGGCAGCAAAAGCCCAGGCTTTCCTTCTGCAGCCCATCGGAGCACTCCTATTTCTCCAGGCACCAGTAGGGAATGTTTTCTGTTTAAACTTATCTTAGCAGGTTGGCTTTCTGACAATTTTACCCGGCATGGCAGCCTCACAGGGCATCCCCTTCAGGAACAGATTAAAATACCATCGGAGTCCCATGTACATCATATGATCACAATTTGCATTACTTAATCAGATTGCCACCAGACTGTGGTATGAGCTTCAGCTTCCCCAAAACCAATTGTGTTAAAATTGCAGATCAACAGGAATGGAGCAGAAATTGGAGATACTCCATTTTAAGTGCTCTCCAATTGGGGTGAGGGGAGTTAAAATCACCGATCAGGAGACCAGGCATGGTGGTAGACTATATATGCAGCACCAAACCTCCACTCCTCCACACACACCACTTGTTTCTGTGGGACATTTTTGTCAGAAACAATGGGGCACATGGAGCATGGTGCAAAATGCAGCTAGGTTTTGGTGGTTAAGGAGATTAGACACATACTGCAATTCACAAAGGGGAACTTCAAACAAGTTGCTTCACTGCAAACAGAGCTTCGGGCCTTGTGAAGGACTTTCCATCAACTCATTCATCAGACATTTTCCACGTTGCCCAAAAGGGCCACTTGTTGCTCCTGTATTGTTACTTTGTTTTTTTAATGACGTGTGTTTTATCAAATTTAATTCACAGAATGCCTACGGGATGTAAAATTATCTTCGGTACACAATAATAAGAAAAGTAAATCGATATGTCGAACTACAATATATCTCTAAACTGTTTCCATGTTTTGGGATTTTTTTTGTGACCATTTATCCACAGGAAGAATTTGGAAGTGATTTTCATTTGAGCTTTGTATTTTAAATTAAAGTGAGTCCAGCTACATCTGGGAGCTAGGCTGACCTAATGAGGGAAAACTCGCTAATCTCAAGCTCAGAGACAGTCAGAAACAGAGGGCTGAACAGGAAATTTAAGTGAGCACACTAATAGGAATAATCTGACACATATTTATCCTTTTTTTGTTCATAAGGAGTGATCTGAAGTAGTTGGTTTAAGGTAATATTTCATTATTGCTATTAGTTGTGGTTAAGGGGGGATTTGCTGGATGTGTTCAAAATTATGAAGGGTTTCAATGCAGTAAAGAAAGGAGAAACTTTCCAGTGGCAGGAAGGTCAGTGACCAGAGGATTTAGGATGTTTGACGCAAAAGGAAACTTTTCTTTTTACACAGCGAGCCATTGTGATCTGGAATTCACTGGAAGCAACTTTCAAAAGGGAATTGAATAAATAATTGAAGGGGAAAAATTTACAGGGTTATGGGGAATGAGAAGGGGAATGGAACTGATTGGATAGCTCATTTAAAGAGCTGGCACAGACACAATAGGCTGAATAAGCTTCTTCTGCACTGTACGGTTCTATGATTCTATGTCACGCTATTGAGTGGGAGAATCAATGAAAGTGCAGGCTATGTTGAATGATACATCAGCTCTCTTGGGATTTGCTGATATTGAATGATAGCTGCAAATCATTCAGCAGCATAACAGCTATGGGCAATGATAATTTTGGCAGCCACTACCAATACCATCAAAATGTTGCAAATTGCCAGTATATACCCTTGTTGCATATGGCAAAGTGTTGTACTTGGCACCCTGCTGACTCAGGACAAGCTGAAATAGTTATCCTTGGTTACTGTCAGAATAGGCATGCTAAGAACTGCAGAATAAGGGATGTTCCCTGATCAGGCTCTCCTGCTGAGGAAGGACTGCTGATTGAGAAATGGTGGGCGTACAGTCTCTACTTTTCCATGCATTTAACTTACTGGGCAGAAAATCAGGAGCTTTAGGCCCACTATTTCCAGACCAGTGCTTCTTAAGAATAATGCTTCTCACAGAGAGCACTTGATCCGGGAATTAGCCCTACATTTTGGGGCCCGCTTGTCTCGTGGTCATGTCTTTCGCTATCTTGTACCACTCCAACTATGAAATACTGCATTTGATACAATTTTGAAACAAACTCATCATGAGGAGTATATAAAATGAACCCCAAACCATTATTGAAGAAGTATACTTTTTTTTTTATTCGTTTCATGGGATGTGGGCGTCACTGGCAAGGCCAGCATTTGTTGCCTTCCTCTAATTGCCTTTGAGAAGGTAGTGGTGAGATACCTTCTTGAACTGCTGCTTGATCAGAAATGTGGAAAGAATTATAAAATAAATAACTAAAAAATCTATTGCAAAAGACAAAACGTACGAAACCTGTGGCATGTTAAGAGCATGTTCGCACATGGAACTTTGTTTCTTCCCAATCTAAATGTGCTCACGATGAACAGTAACCCTGAAACAAAAGCTGATGAAGTGAGCCAGGTGCTCATTTAAATATTTTTGAATCAAATCTGGGGCCTAAGACACAAAATGGGTACAAGCATGTCAGCTCACAAATGCAGCAGATCACAGAACTGCAGGAAATAGGTGTGGGACCTAGCTTCTGAATATAGAAATACTCTGTGCCTGTTGTCTACCCACGTTCCTGCCACATAGCACCACAAAAAGTACCCTGCTGTTGAAAAGTCTGTCCTGTTAGTTTAATTATAGCGTAAGTTTAAATAGCACTTGGTACTGTAACAATAGGCTCTTATTCAACCTGGATTGGGTTGGGGGTGATAATACTGGACTAATGGAGTTTCCTGTGCATTGGTAGGGCAAAGGTTCTAGTCCCTGCGATGGGCCACACAGTGAGGAGATAAATTAGCCCCAGGTACCTTCCAGTGATTGGTATAAGTGAGCACTGCAATCTTTTGCCCCCCTGTCAGTGGTGTCTAAGGGATGGCTAAGGGGAAGAGTGGAAGGGGGAATAATTCATGCCAAAAATGGGTGAAGAGATATAAATTTCTTGTAAGTTCCCTTATAAAAGAGTAATACATCTGTACAACTCATAATTAATGTGAAAAGAAGTAATTATATATTAACCAGTGACAACAGAGAGAAAATACTCTGATCATATATTAATATTAATATTGTGGCTCTTAACTTTAGTTTTGAACCAAACCTACAACTGCAGAGGCTATTGCTTTGTACGCAGACCTGAAAACTGTCAGATAATTATAGGATACCGCAGATAATTTACATAAAATGTTATGTACACATATATTTATCAAAGAATGGAACATTCAAGCTGTTGCTGTTCTTTTGTACAGGCATTCTGCCTGGTAAATAGTGTTATGGCTAGGCCTATTGGTATATAGATATCTCTGGGCAATGGGAAAGCTTGCATTTAATCCAGTAGACTTTCACGTTGTGCCAATATGTCTTTTGTGCGACATTCTTTATTCATTAGCTCAATAAATACTCACCACTACTACCACCAGTGATAGACCCTATAACCACCAGAGCTTCACCATACTGTTAAGCGGTTTAAAAAATGTTCTCTGTAGACAAGGCAAGTTTGAAGGGTAAAGTCTATAGTTGTGTGCTGGATGTTTTTCACAGTTCAAGCAGCGTGAACATTTCATACATTTGACCATTCAGCTTTACCAAAATCTGAGGTGCAACATTGCAAGGTTATGCACTTTTCTTTCCTTTAGATTTATTTTCAGCAGTCGGCTTTTCAGCTCAATTTCGCTTGAAAACCCACATGATTTCCTTGTGAGCATTATTTCCAGCAGTGGATGGCCGATGTGTCCCAATGGGGCAAACTGCCTTCAGCTGTGGTGTAATTGTTGTCTCGGATGTAGAAAGGAGGAAATAAAACTAATTGCGGAGTTATTTCAGTTCAATCCTACTGCATAGGTTGTGAAAGGATGTTTTCATATATTGAATTACCTGTTGAATTGCATTTCCCTGTGCTCGGACATAATATTCCCCATCCCATTCACATTTGTATCACAGAAAATTGGAACCTTTTCCAACTCCTCATGTTCACACAAATAGTAATAAATGAAAAATTGCAAAGGTTGCGTCAATGTTGTGGCTTTACTTGCATTTGTATTGGATGCTCTCATATCAAAATCATAGAACCATAGAAAAATTATGGCACAGAAGGAGGCCACTCAGCCCGTCGCGTCCGTGCCAGCTGAAAAAACTAGCCGCTATCTAATCCCACCTTCCAGCACCTGGCCCATAGCCTTGCAGTTTACAGCACTTCAGGTGCATGTCCAGGTACCTTTTAAAAGAATTGATGGTTTCTGCCTCCATCACCGTTCCTGGCAGTGAATTCCAGACACCCAACCCCTCTGGGTGAAAAAGTTTTTCCTCATGTCCTTCTACCAATCACCTTAACTCTGTGCCCCCTGGTAAATAACCTCTACGCTAGGGTAAACAGGTCCTTCCTGTCTACTCTATATAGGCCCCTCATAATTTTGTACACCTCTATTAAGTCACCTCTCAGTCTCCTCTGTTCTAGCGAAAACAATCCTAGTCTATCCAATCTTTTCCCATAGTTGCAACTTTCAAGCCCTGGCAACATTCTTGTAAATCTCCTCTGTACACTCTCCAGAGCAATTATGTCCTTCCTGTAATATGGTAGCAGAACACTCATGGCTTCCCATATGAAATTTAGCAACTAAGGAAAGGATTACAGTATTTTCAAATTCAACAGGGACCTTCTCTCATTCCTTTTGTCTCTGTGCAAACCTTTATACATTGACTTTAAAATTAAAAGTAAAAAAAGTTCTGAATTAAATGGAAACTTTCAGCATACAATGACAAGCTGATATTAACAGAATGCTTTATTTCAGTTCCAGATAGCAGTGTCTGTATTGGGAATAAGACTGGAATGGTGCTTGTATGAGCAACTTCATTCTCCTAAGGGCAAAGGTCACTTATTACCAAAGCAATTGGAGATAAGCACTGAAACCATATTGAAAATCCAAGCTTCTCTGAACTGGACCAAAATGGATATATTTGTCAAAATCTGAATTTTGTCCAGTTTGGACCTCTTTGAATTCCAATGTATTTACCCTCTTATAGTTGATGTGTAATGGGACACAAAAATGCACCCTATATTTGCAACATCATTTTCACTGCCCTGCCAGAAGGTACAGTCCATCTTGGCCCTCCACCATGTAGTGGTAGGAGCAGCAAAAATATTTTAACTACAAGACATGATGTTGATCCCTGGTGAGCGAGTGAGGAAAGTTAGTACATTTTCAAGTCCTAGTGATCAAGTAAAGGACAGCTACATATCTGAAGCCTGAGAGTACATGAACACAGAGATGCTTTTTCTTCTTGGTGTTGGTCTCAAATTAGTGAAATTTCCACTCATCATGCAGTCTCCATTGCTCTAGTCCTCAGTCTTCTTCCCATTTGCATTACTGTTCTTACAGTTCATGTTGCTCATGTTCTAACTGAGACTCATGCTCTTTTAGCTGAAATATGCTCCTCTTTGCATTCTTATTGGCCAATAACCTCGTCAACTCAAGTTCAACTTCTTTTGATTTGGACAGTTTTTAAATCTCTGACCGGGATTTTACCGGCAGCTACGCGGTCCCAATGTTGGGACTTCAAGTGGGTGGCGTGGCTGCGTGAATGAGGAGCGGAAGTTGAACTGCAATATTGTCAGGGCTGTCCGATTAACAGCAGGCAGGCGTGGGAGCTGGCCAGTTAGACGGTGTGGGTGGAAGGACATACTGGATCAGGATAGGCTGGTGCCATCTTTAAAAGGCAGCCAGCAGTAGTTTTAAAAATAGGAGACTTGGAGGAAACTGAGAGGGAGGCCTGGCAACTGGAGTGATTGGGAAATGGCAAAAGGCAGAGCAAAGGTGGTGCCCAGGTTTTCTGATGCCCCCCTGGAGCTGCTTCTCCAGACGGCATGAGCTTGGAGGGAAGTCCTTTTTCCCTTGGGAGGTGGAGGCCAGCTCACCAGACAAAACGAGCATGGATGGGGATAGCAGAGGAGGTGATCAGCCATGGGGTGGTTCCATGTACATGGCTGCAGTTTAAAAAGAGGATCAATGACCTGATGCAGTCTAGCAAGGTGAGTGCAGCGCATAACATTAAGCTTGCAGCCTTGAATGTGACAAAAGATGAACATGAATTTGGTGAGGGGAGTGCCCATCCAGTCAGTGGCAATGCCCAGGCACCTGCATTGGCTACCATATGCATAGAAGCCTCTCTGTGGAGGACACCAATCGGAGCTGAACGCTGCACTCAGTACTGCATGCAGCAGGCATTTCTGTGGCACCATGATTGACAGTTGGCCTGCCACCAACATAGGCATGGTGCGTGTCTATGACGGGCGAGTGACTGGTAATTTAAATGCTTACAGCAGAAGAGAGCTCACAATGTGCGAAAGAGAGGAAGAACTGGAGGCAGAATTCCATATAGGGCGATCTTTATGCTGATGGAAGAAGAGGCATTGAAGCTAGGAGGCATGGAGGCAGGCCAGGATATCGCTGATGGTGAGTTGGGTGTAGAGCCTCAAGACAGTGAGTGGCCGAATGGATGGGGGCAATGGACCTTCTGGCGAGCAAAATGCATAGTGCTCATATGTGTACTACAGGTCACATAGAGCTTCAGATGATGAGTAGTCAGAAGGACATGTTGGAATGCACAGTGCCCTCTCACCACTCCTCTCTCTCTCTCTCTCTCTTACAGTTCATGTACAAGAGCCTGTGGGACAGCCTTCCACCTATGAACAGGAGGAGACCTCAGAGGATGCAATGTCACATCATTTCCTTGTACCCTCCACCACCGCAGATACTCTCATGTCAGCGGGCAGTCGCACATGTGTAGCAAAGGGGTCACAATCTGCTGAGCACAGACACGCTCAAGCAGCTGACGGAGGCAGTGGCAGTAGGGACCACTCACACTTGGAGGACTGTGGGACGGCCCGGCGGTGCTCAGCTTCAGGCTGATGACATACCTCTGGAGAGTTTTGAGGGATTGGTTGTAGGGCTGAAGGAAGTTACAGAAATATGGGAGGGGCAAAGCCCTGAAGGAATTTAAACACAAGGATGAACATTTTAAATTTGAATCATTGGCCAACCAGGAGCCAATGCATTTAGCAAGTGATAGGTGAGGAGGACTTGGCACAGGATAGGATGTGGGCAGCAGAATTTTAGATGAGCTGACATTTATTGATCTTGGAGGCTGGGAGACCAGCCAAGATCATTTGGAATAGATATAATTGAAGATGACAAAGGCATGGATGAGGGTTTCAGCAGCAGACGGGCTGTAGCAGGTAAAGGCCTGCAATTGAAACCCGATCTGGGCCCGACAGAACCACATCCAACCTGAACCCGACCCGGCCCGAGTCCTTTGACGTTTATACCGTGCCTGACCCAACCTGACCCTCCCCGACTACCGGAATGAAGTTAATTATATCAAAGAGCTTGTGCTCTACCTTGGATGGAATGAAGACGTTCACTCGCTCACTGCAGACTAGTGCGGAGTCCGGATGCACATGTCCCGCCTTGACATCCTGGCTGTTCAAATTTTGAAGCTTTTCCCTCCCTGAGCAAAAGGCAGCACTGTGACCCAACCCGACCCGACCCGAGCCTGAATGCCGAACCCAGAAGAGAGACCCGACCCGACCCGACCCGACCCGACCCGACCCGAACCCAACACATGTGGTCGGGTCTGGTCGGGTTCGGGTCAGGTAGCCATGCTCTAGCGGCAGGGGCAAAGGTGGGCAATGTTATGGTGTAGGCAGTTCTTGTGATGTACGGGGGACAAATAGTGACAGGCAAGAGAACTTTACAAAAGCAGAGATTTATAATTATATATATTGGAGGTGTGTGTGTTTAGTAACTGCAGGTCACCATTCATTTAAAAGTCTCTTATGTGGGAACTTCACCAGTACATTCTTGAAGTTTGTTATTTTTAGGAAAACAAGAAAGAATGCTCCTTTAACGCTCAGGATGTTTGAGCAAGCCTGTTTTGAAATGTATAAAGTTTATTTCTTGCTTGTTAAAAAAAAAATTGCGAATAGATTGCTCAAAATTCCAATATTGAAACTTAAGTGACCAGCTATTCACCATCTCATATCTTACATTGTTCATGACATAGACCTATCACTGCCAAATTTACATGGCCTGCAGTGCACCTCTGACAGATGGTCAATTTTCTTATTTATTGTTGAAAGAGGGGACTCAGAGAAAGTCTGCAGGAATATGACTATTGTCAGTACCGGAGAAAGGGCCAAAGAGGCCCTGAAAAGTAATTTTTAATTTATTTTTGTGGGGCCAGGCGGGGCAGGAGTGCTGCCAGCCTCCACCCAGCAGTCTCTGAGCCACCCAATATTGTATTGTCTTTAATCCAGGAAGCTGCATCGGGACACCGATTTGGTGCCTGAAGCTCCCTGGTTCCATTTAAATGAGGCCGTGACTTCAAAATGGCTTTGGCCTCTTCACCACTGGAATGTGCTGACTGCCAATGTGCTCCACCAATCAATGACCCAAAAGTCGAAAACAACCAGATTGTGTGACCATTCAATTGTTCTTCCTCCTCAGTGATGGAGACACTGTCTCTTTAATTGGTTATCAATTTAAATCTCATAGTTGGGTTTACTGATACATTACAGAGATCATTGTGGAAAGATTTAAGCAATGGTTTCAATTTTGACTTGCTGTTTTGTGTGTTTCTTTGAGAAGAGAGGTTAGGCTGGTTGGTGGCTTCATGCCACTGATCCTTTTAACAGGCTGATTGTAAGATACTCCTTTTGCAGCTGTGGCCACATTTCTGCCTCTCTCAGGGACTCTGAGGCTTGAGGTTATCTGTATACCTTTACTCTGCGTACATTAGGTTTTACTGTAAAGAGCTTGTGTTTAAGCCCTATTCCATGTATCCCCAGTGACAAGAGCTAGTAAAAGCTTGGATCAGGCAGCCAGTATTGATAGGATATAACACAAAGGTTAATGGCTTTTTTTTTTTATTGAGAAACCAAAGTGAAGGTCCACGGTCCATAGTTCAGGACACCATTAAGGTTGAAAAGAGTAAAAGAGAAGGCAAGGTCAATCAGGAAATAGTGATTAAGTAATGCTAAGCTTGTATTTTTAAAAGCTTTAAGATGGTAAGAGTAAGGAAAAACTGATGGAGGGGGCAAAGATTTCCATAGCTTTGAGGTGCTGGTGAAAAACAGGTTTGATTTCTATTAAAAGGTGTGTTTGTAATCATTACAGAATGAAATTACTGTACAGGAGAATGATTTATAAAATTATGCAACAAGTGTCTCCAAGTCAGGCATACAAAATTGGTCAGATCGAATTCGGAGCTTTCTTTGAATTACCCTGGCGAGATGCCTAACCCTCAACCTCGGAAGACCACGGCCTACTACACCATCATAACATTTAAATTCCCCACATCCTCTAGTCCTTATGGTTTCTCTGAGGGTGGCTACCTTTGACTTTGTGGGTATTTTGTGCTGCGGTTCACTTTGCTCTGGGATTTGGGTCAAGACTTGGCCCAAACTCATCTCAGGTTTATCTTCCTCCACATTTTCATTTCGTGTGTGCTGTCTTTACTTCCTTTAGGTTGCCACTCTTGTTTCAGCCAGAAGATTGGAGTCAAGAGAGAGAGGGATTCTCTGCAAGTGATGATTTTGGCAATCAGATTAAGTGGTCCTTATGTTTGAAATACATTTAAATAGTACTTGTTTAAAACATTTATATGCTCAGTGACTCCAAAACATATAAATGAAGGTGGTAAATTAATTTGCTTCACAAATGTTATCTGTATATCTTTACTGTGTTGCAGGCACCACACAGGCACAATAACAAGATCACTGCAGTTATGTATATTTATGCATGCTCAAATGAAGAGCTACTTACCATTGTTCAGATAATGAAAACTCTATTAAACCTATTATGAGATAATCGAGCATGTATTGTCACTATTCTCTGAAATAAAGAATTAACTTGAAAATTTACCTCAGTGTTGTTAATGCAAAATTTACGTCTGCTATTTATTTTGGGTTAGAAATCATAGAAAATTTACGGCGCAGAATGAGGCCATTCAGCCCATCATGTGCCAATCGACAAAGCATTATCCAGCCTAATCCCACCTTCCTGCACTAGGTGCATAGCCCTGTCGGTCACAGCTCTTCAAGAAGACATCCAAGTACTTTTTAAATGTGATGACAGTTTCTGCCTCTACCACTCTTTCAGGCAGTGTGTTTCAGGTCCCTACCACCCTCTAGGTGGAAAAATGTTCCCACATCTCCCTTCTAATCCTTTTACCAATTACTTTAATTAAATCTATGCCCCCTGGTTTTTGACCCCTCTGCTAAGGTAAATAGGTCATCTCTATTTATTCTATCCAGGCCTCTCATAATTTTATACACCCCAATTAAGTCACCCCTCAGCCTCCTCTGTTCCAAGGAAGAAAACTACAGCCAACCAATCTTTCCTCATAGCTAAAATTTTCCAGTCCTGGCAACATCCTTGTAAATCTCCTCTGCACCCTGGCGAGTGCAATCACATCTTTTTTGTTCTTAATGGCTTGCAATGCCTTCAAGATAGATAATAAAGTTTAAATGTCTTTTTCCTTGCTGAGCAACCCCATGATCTGACCATCAACAGCTGATTGAATTGTCAGGTTCCTGCCAGTGAGCAGAGCCTTTTCTGTAAATCTCTTGACTCTCACTGCCAGTGGGAATTAGATGCTTTGCACCTGAAATCCATGCCTCCTAACTGTGGCATCGGTCCCACAATGGTAAAGTTAGCTCAGGTAGTTTTCTTAATATAATGTCATATTCCTGTTGATAGAGAAAGTATTTTATTGGAATCTGACCCACTGAACACAAGAATCAGCCATTTTGAGGGACGGGTGGAGTTTAAAAAAATCAAACTACGTGGAGCAGTGCGTAGTTCAAATCAGCCTTAACGCCACTCTGAAACTCGGGTGAGAATGAAATCCACCTTGCTAATGCTATTTACCTTCCAAAAGGGTCCACCTCTGAATCTAAACTTAGTATAATTTGATTTTGCTAAATATTGCGATTGAACACTAGAAATATATATCACATTTCAAAATAGTTCTTAATTAAGAATTATCTGAGCATAAAACTAAAAATGTACACCTGTAATTTTATTTTAGAATTGAACCCTGCCCACAGTACCAAAAAGGGTTAGGCTGCCACAGTGTGGTATTGTATGCAAGTTTTCAATTTTGACATGAGAACAACTCACTGTGTAAAGAAATGATGAGCAGTTATTTTTTTTAGCGTAAGCGAGGTGAGGCCAAATCAATCCAAGTGGTGACTCACATTTTGTTACAACACTCTTAATTTGTTTTCTTGAGTGGGTTATGGTAGTGAATTCGAAAAAACTTCAAGTTAAAGGTTTTAAAAAATGTGTATTCCAAGGTTGTACTAGTGTACTCCCCTCCAGGGGAAAGAAGTACTGGTCCATTTACGGATTAGGAATTGACAAAAGATTGAGGGAATAAATGCTTCACTTTTGTACTTTCAGCACAGAACTTGACACAGCAGGCGGGTATACTGGGAATTCAAACACATGTCCGATTTATAGGCCCATATTTTTCTATCCATTCAAATTGATGGAAAAAGATTGGGCCTTGCAAGGGGGTCGTAGGGTGGTTGGGGGGGTGCACCTGATTTCCTGATATATACTCTGAGGCAAAAAAGCTCTGTACCAAGAGCCGTAAAGACTAAAATGTACGTCCGTGCATTGACTGTCAGGATCAGGCTCTGGACATAGTAATAGGGGTGGACTCAGAATACAACACTGTGCCCAATTGAGCACAAACTGGCAATGTCACTCAGAGAATCCTTATGGCCATCTCCTGAAGGTGTTGATGCTGGTTCAGGTATGGTTTCATGGCTGGCCACATTTCAATGCCATGCTGAAAATAGGCATTTTTCATATGTAAGTCGAGAGAGGCTCTATTTGAACTGTAAAGTTTATTTTGAGGTGCGTATTGCTAAGAAACCACATTGAATGTTCCTGTGCAAACTGTGGTGCCCTGAATACTAAAATAGCCCTGCTCACCTATTGAGTCAAATCTTTCATTGTAAACAGTTTTATGATGTGATTCTGATTTTCATATCTCATAAATCTTCTTCGGGAATGCTGGTGGAAGTGAAATCAAGTCTGGTTGATGAAAACAGAGTCCACACAGTCAAATTTGGGATAACTTGAAACAGTTTTGCCTCATTTGCAAGTTCCACCAGGATTTGTTTTGAAAAGATTTACTTAAGAATCTATTAAAAAAATGAAGTACTGAAACTATTTTTATAACTCTCATTGCTGTTGCTCTTTATCCAAAATATTGAGTTCACGTTATCAGCAGTTCAAGTATAAGTAAGGGAGGGTAATGTGGGATTTACAGGCCACACCTGTACTATTATGTGGTTTGGCTTTGCATTATCAAAATATAACAGTATTTTTTAAATTGCTGTTTGTGATTGTAACCATAGCTGGTTTAATTACTTACTGCTTAGCCGAATTCAAACACATTTTATGACTTGATTTATGATCCATTATATTATGCATTTATAATCATTGATTTTATTTTAACATTTCTGAATTTTACAATAATCCCTGCATTTTTTAAAAAATGCACAAGTTATATATAATATATACATTTATGATTTGCAAATGTACTTCTGGCAGCGAATGACATCTACTGGACTTGGGACTTGAAAACAGCTAACCTCAGGAATGATCAGGAATGTCGCACATGTTTTTGGAACAAACACAGTCCTGGCCAGAAGTAGGACAGTGGGAAGGAGTATCCACCTGATCAACAGTATGCTGACCCTGAGCACATTTTGGAGAGCTCTCAGCATGGGAACCACCTATGTTTGGGACCTTTCCAGTTGCCATGTGGAAAATTGCATGCTGATGCAGGATATAAAGGCAGGCATTAAGGCTTATAAGCACATAGGACGTAAGGCACAGAATGCCCCATTTCTCCGATGCAACCATGCAAAATTCTGCTGGATGCAATAAGACACATAGTAAGGGAGCTCTCTTTGCGAGGGCATGACACCAGGTTTCTTATCAGTTGCCCAACAAGAATGCTGATCAGTTGTTGCTTCTTTTTGCCTTTTAACTATAGATATATTCTTGGTTTCTGTGCCTGATGCTACTTGTAGGCAGTTTGTCTGTTAAATTCAAAAGAAGCTGTCACATGAACAAACAAGTCACGCATGCCAGTAATTTTGTCAGGGGTTGCCCAAAATGCCATTGTATATCTGCCAGAAGATCATCGGAAACGCAATTTACATAGTGGTGATGAAATTGGTCTGAATTGTTGTACACCACAACTAGTTTTCTTTTATATTATATCAGGCATGTTGTAAAACAGGCTGTTGAGTTGCTCTGACCCTGATTTACCCTACTGATCTAGACTATTTTCAGCCCCAGTATATCCAGAGCTTTTGCCAAAGTTATAGCAGCTGATAGGGAGAACTCTCGAGGAAATTCCTGCCGATAGTATGTTTGTGGTAGAATTGTATAATATGGCTCCTTCCCTCAAGCCAACTGCTTGCAGACAACTGCATCGTAGTCCTGACAACATTTGTATCAACTTAGCTTAGCCCAAGGTTTCGGTGAGAGCTGCTGCTACATAACTCCTCAAGTACACTGAATGAATTAAAGGAGGTAATACCATGCTAATACTAGGGGATTAAAGATTTCATTCTTGTTGCAGTGACAACCATCATTAATGCCAAGAGCAATGCTCTATGCACTTGATTACAATGTAGGAACTTTAATGTCTTTAACAGCACAGCTTTTCATTAATTCACCCATCACGCTTACAATGACCTCCTCCTTACACCTTCTTAAGTTACTTTTAAAGCATGTGATCAACATCCTTTCTGCACAGGGGTGCACTAAGCACCATGAATTTTCTCTGGAAATGTTATTTCACTCGCATTTTTGCATGCACGCAGGCCAAATTAATTGTTCCATTGAAAGACGCCACATGATGCATCAATGTGTCATCACTTCAATAGTGGGTTACATGTATCATCATGCTAATTTCAGTTTCTCACTTCTTCTCTTCCATTTCTCACCTCTATCTTTATACAACTGTCCATCACAACCTTTCTTTTTATGGTTAATAAATGTTACTATGGTCAGTGCTCTTCTGAACTTTGTCTTTTGCTTTGTCTAATCTTCCAAAACATCATCCTAAATGGGCCTGACATACATCCTCACTGTGTTGAAATCAAGACTAATCCCACAGTCTCATACTCTAAATATTTTTTCTCAGGACCTCAAATCAAAGAATTCCTCAGGTTTTTCCTTCAGGTTTTTAAAAGCCAAGTTTGCTGTTACCTGATTATGACGTCCTGACTTACCTCATCACTTTTCCTTGTTTTCAAACCTGATGGTGCCCGATACTTGACTCTTTGACTTGTTTTCTCAAGTTAAACAAACACAGTCCAACGGCCATTCCTTGTCGCACAGGCCATCAGCCCTCAGAGTCTCCTTGCAAAACAATTCCAAGAAATACAGAATGATGCAAAACTCATTTTTCAGAATAATTTTCACGCAAACAGCACAATGTATAAATACAAGAAGTTTCAGAAACAAGGTTGAGGCACACTTAACGCAACTCACTCAAAATGTTAACATTCATGTGGCATGTGTTTAGTGTCGCTTGTGTGATTAAACATAGTGGAATAGAATTTCCAATCTTTCACTGTAACCTGTAGCAGGTCAACACATGGAAAATCATATTGAGCATTAGCTTAAATATTTAAATGCAGCGTTAAACTGCATAATTCTGAAGAACATATTCAAGTGCACTTTTGAGGGGGTGGTAATGCCATCAGTTATATTAAAATTGATCGCTGGAGCTGGTGCTATGAACAAATATACATCCCCCTGACATGCAACCTCTGCAAAAGTCTATTGGACTCGAACTCACAAGTTTCCAAACTAGAGACCTTGATCCTAGGAAGTGCACGAGACAACCCAATGGGTCTGTGAGGTTATCGTTCTGGCTATCCTTCAGATTTATGCACTTTTCTGTATTTGCTAACTCACAGTATAAACATTTTCTCTGATGAAAGCACCTTTTTCTTTACTTGCATTGTTTTTCAGAAGTTTGGTTTGGAAGGCCCTGAGAATGTGTCATTATTTTCTTGGGGTCTCCTGCACAGAAATGTTATGAAACTATGGTCAATTCACTGAAGTATGAAGTGTATTTTTTATAAGGTTTCCCTTATTTATTTCTCCAGAGGTTCATTCTATTAAGCTTGTAAGAGTAAAAGTTAATAAAGTTTAATGCTTTATAATCCATATTCAGAGTTCTCTACAGAATAGCAGATTAATTGTCCCCATTTTTACTTCTGAAAATGGTGAGCAGTTCACCACTTCTCTAAACTGACTGTCCACCTTCTTCAGTCCTACACATTCCTTTTAAGTTGTGAACTGAGTTGGAACACAGGGTTAAATAAATGCACAAAACCAGAAAATATTTTTATACTTTGTTGTACACCCCACCCTCATTATCAGGTTTTCAGTTATTTCTGTTATCCACTCCACCCTCTATCACACCCCTCCCTTATTAGAAGACTCTCAGTTATAATCTTATCTCTATTATGAAGCTCTCAATTTTATTGAACTTTCAGTTACACTATGGTAAATTTTCAATCAGTTACCCTGATAAATGCAGGTAAAGTATAACTGATCCAAAATATGGGCAGAGATTGGTTACACCAGATCACCACCTTTTTAGCACCTCACTTGATTTTCTAGTTGGCTTTATGAGCAGCACTGGAAGTTTCCACTAGTTTCCCATTTGTAATACTTAAAAGTGATTCCAATTTATGTCACTTGGACATCCATGCAATGTCTCAGAATTTGCACTGGAATATCACTCTGAGTCATTAACACTCACATATAAAATGCGTGAGTGTGTTTGCTAGGAATTGTACTCTATGCAGAAGTGCATTTAAATAGACTTATTTAAGGATTTATTATTGCATTTTAAGTCTGATTTTCTCAATTTATTTTGTAAGTTTATGTTCTGTTCTTCCTTTTCAGCACTTAGTGCTCCAGCAAGCTTTGTGCCAGATGTTTTGGCACTCTGATCTTTTTTGTCAGAAAACTTCATAATATTAGTGCAATCTGTTGCTCATGCCAATCTCCTTTGCTTATGTTTTTTGGAGGAAGGGAAGGAGTAACAGAAGATGTGCCTGGGCAGACATGTATCCATCTGGTGGCATCCGTATTTATAGACAAAGAGACATTTACCTGGATTTGTCACAGAGCTCTGCCTACAGCTACCCTGAATAATCAGGTAGGCTGTGATATAGCTGTGCCATCTGCTGCAAGAGCACCTACAGTTAGCATGCACCATAGGGCAGACGCTGCTAGTGGCAGTAATGGTCTGCTATGTCTTCAAATCCTGTACCTCCATCTCTTTCCTGACATGCTGTCCTTTGGGAAAGGTACTCTCGATTGGAAAACAGGACTACCTACCTTGTAATTATCTCTTACAGCAACAACTTTACCAACTAACAAATGACAGATTTTATTATTATGCTTCCAAAACCCTTGACCCAAGATTCTGTTTCCTGCCTCTATATTTATTGTGGCAGCCATTGTGTTTAACCAGCCATGTTTTCTGCCCAAACAAAGAAAATACTTGCATTCATATTGCACCTTTCATGTCCTCTGAATTCCCAAAGCGCATAACAGCCAATGAATTACTTTGAAATGTAGTCACTGCTGTTCTGTCTAATTTTCACGCAATAAGGTTCCACAAATAGTAAATCAATGAATGAACAAACCAATTGTTTTTGTGATGTGGTTGAGGGATAAATGTTGGACAGGTCAACTCTCTTCATCTTCTTCCAATGGTGCCACTAGGTTGTTCATATCCACCTGCAAGGACAAAATGGTTTAATGTCTTAGTGGAAAGTCAGCACTCCCTCAATACTGCACTGAAGTGCTCAAGTGCTGAAATTGGATTTGAACTCTAAACCTTTTGACTCAAAAACAAGAGTAGTACCACTGAACTAGGGAAAGAAAAAACACGAATGCTGGTTGATCAGTGTGTGAATGAGCAAAAACAGATTAATGTTTGGGGTGTGACCCTTAATCAAAATTTCTATCACATTGACCCATTTTTGCCTTTCAGGTACTGATTGAACTGATGTGTGATTTCTGTTTTTATTTCATCGCAATGGGTTAAGTGACTAACTGTAAAAGGTGGGATGGGTTGGATGATGACTGAAAATGGAACACAGTTAGAGGTCAGGGGCTTTAATTAGATTCACATCAAAACCCTTTGCTTCAATGTTGGGCATAGATTGAAGGTAAGGGGCAGGAGGTTTAGAGGGGATTTGAGGAAAAAATAATTTCACCCAGAGGGTGGTTGGAATCTGGAACACTGCCTAAATGGGTGGTAGAGGCAGGAACCCTCATAACATTTGAGAATTATTTAGAATAACACTTGAAACACCATAGCATACAAGGCTACGGGCCAAGTGCTGGAAAATGGGATTAGAATAGATAGGTGCTTGATGACCGGCATGGACACAATGGGCTGAGGGGCCTGTTTCTGTGCTGTATAACTCTATGACTCTATGATTATTCCGGTTGTTTTTTTAACATCTTATTCTGTACAGAGTAGTTTTCCTCTTGTTTCGATCATTTTTTAACCCCTACAATGACACTGTCCAAAATACCTCCGATAATTAGTGTAAAAAAGCTTCAAAAATTCACAAATATTGTGAGAAATTTGATGTAGCTCCAAGGCATTGCTTTTTTAATGATCTGACCACAGGTTCAAAAATAAAGGTCCTTCAGTTACAGTTAGATTGGAACATGGAGTGAGTATTTTCACAAAGCTGGTTCATTTGATGTGCAATGCTCCAAAAATAGAAAGAACAGGATCAATCAATTGATTACTTACTAATGATACATGTGAACAACAGTTAGCTCTGTTAAATGAATAGCCTGTTTACCACAAATGCTACTTATTTATTAGGAGTTTATCCTCAGCGTGGGGCTTGGTGGTTAGGTTCCTTTGGCTATCATTAGCACATTCTTTATTCAAAAAAGGTTTGCAATTTTGTTACATGTGGAGTATAGAGCTAATTTGCCTCTAGCTTTAATAAGAATGTGTATTCTTCTGAAGCAGGAAAGAAAATATTTTCTGTAATGTGAGATGTTTCACATTTTACATTTCACTAAAAAAATTCCTATTTTAACGTTGGACAGTTATTAAATAGTAAACACATTCGCTTACCACACAGGTGCGAACATTGATAAACGGTATCTGAACTTACTGCCAAAGGTACCTTATCATGAAATCAGATGTCTGGTTGGACTTAATCCAATTTACTGGTTGACTGATACGTTTTATATATATTAACAATGCAAAATGTAATAAATAATATGGAAGTATGGTAAGGTAAAGGTTAACAATGGAGCTAAAAGATGAAAAATGTTTTTTTCTGAATCCACATTGCTTCCTATCAAACAATTCATTAAGTGCAAAGATCTGTTCTTCAGTATAAATCCCTGCTATCAGCTTCAAATGGCAAGTGTGTGCATGACCTAGAATATCAAACTAAACTGCATTTCCAAAAAGTGGAGTCACAGTATTGAAGCAAGTCAAAATATATTCAAAGATCCTAGGAAGCTCTCAGTATCTTTAAAAAAAACACTCCTGTGGCTAGACCACATTGATCAAAATAGTCCACAGTAATGAGCATTCACTAACTGAGTCTGAACGTGCTAACTTTGAAATACCATGATAGTTTTACAATCACTACAAATAGTTGAAAAGGACTGTGCTTAATGTCTCCCTTCATGAACGTGTTAATTTAATTTTGTAAGACACTTGTAAATGCTCCTCAGCTGAAATTAAACTATACCAATTCTTTTATTTCTTTCCAGCATCTGAAGCAGCTCTTCCAGGGGAAGTAAAGAGCAATTTGACACATATTTGTCTGATGGATGTGCATAATGCAAATTAGACTCTCCCACCAACTATGATTTTCTGCCTATAAAATTATTGAGTGTCTTACAATTTTAGAGGACCAGGGTCTTCAGTGCTTGTTGGATATTCACACTGGAGAGAGAGAAGTGAAGGCTTTTCCAAAGAAAAACATGTCTGAAGTACATGTGGATTATGTCTGGATGAGACGGAGTGATGTTCAACCTTCACCTGGAACTGGAGCAACACCAAGTTGTCTTGGAGGCACAATCTTGGAAGCTGACTCAACACAAGCTTCCCACCTACCAGCCGAATAACCCACTCACTGACCAAGAATGGCAATGATTCCAACTGGCCAAGATCCCTAGTACATTGGGCGTACTCCTGGCCCTCATCCCGGAACTAGTTCCCAGAAATCAAAACCAAACAAGTTGCCTCACAAGTTCCCAGCTTAGTCATACCAGTCATTTATCAATGCATCCCTCCCGCAAACACCATACAAACAAAATATATAATGGATTTATACCATATACGTCTCTTATAGAGCACCGAGATTTGTTAATCATACATAACATTTCTAGTGACCAGAAGTATCATCTCCATCCGGTTTTGCTGTATACATCCATAAAGCAATAACTATCTTAGTAGAGAGTAATGATGGGTGTGGGGTGGGGAGGACTGAAGAGCACACTTACTAATCAGAGAGTGGAGTTCAATGTACACTGCTGAGGGTGGAAGGGCCTATTACTGGATCCTCCATAGGATCTTCTCTAGAGCATGATAAGTGTGGGAGGGTTTGCAACACTAGCCTAAATATGTATTATCAATCACACACTGACATCTTCACCATCATCCTTGATCCTTGCAAATTAGAGTATATTGGGAATGTCCCTGCCAGTGTGAAATCTCATAACACCGACGTGCTGACATGGTCACATAGCTTAACATTACACAATTGCATTGAATATAATTAGTAGAATATATTGGTTTCCTAGTCAAACTCCTTTGCCTACTGGTTTAAAGCCAGTAACCCTACATCCACACTGTTGCGGGATGTTTCCCATTCAGAATTCTTCAGCCTCTACGGAAGGCCTCTTGATATGGTTTCTGGAGCTACCACCCAGTTTTCCTGTGATCTACAGTTCCACCCAATGAGCATCCACTGACAAATAGGTCATTCAAAAATTGCCCATTCAATGTGTTTGTGTGCCTCCTCATCTACGCATCCTGCACAATCTTAGTAGCCTTCTCCCACTATCCCTGAGGGATGACCCTGGACCTGTCAACTTGCATGGTATTGTGAAAATATAGAGTTATTTTATATTCTCATTGTTTGTATCTGGGAGAACCATGTGATGTGTAATGTATCACGACCCAAAAGGGCATAAAAACATTGCTGAATTCAATCATTTTGAAAACACTTCATAGTTAGCAAAATTAGTTAGCTCCTTCCTGGATAATTTACTAAATTCATCCATTTACTTGACTGATGTAAGTTTTACAAGTTTTTATCTTTTTACACCAGAATTGAAAATCCCTTCTACAGCTGGATTGGCTTTTTAACCACAGGATAGTAAATAGTGTCCAAATTATAGCCAAGTGAAAAAATTGTCAAAGGAAGGTTCAGATGAGGAAGCCCATTCAGCTCATCCAGCACACCCAATCATTTAGATATCACTATTTTAATTTCCCTATGTTAACAGCAATTGGATGAGCAATAGAAACAAGAGGTCATGCAATCTGATATACACAAAGTAAGCGGGTATAATTTGGGCAGTAAACATGATCAAATAAATGATTCAGGAAAATTTCATTTATCAAGAAATAAAAGCTTCTCTTATTCCATTAGTAAAAAGTGCACAAGATAGAAATAAAAAAATAATTTGGGATTTTCAGTTTCTATTCACTTAACAGAAGATTTTAGTTATCATGAATTCAATTAATTGCAAATGACCATATTCTTTGAGTACAGATGGTGCATTATAGATATATAATTTACAACCAGTTTTGTAGCAATAAAAGTCTATAAAGAATAAAATATTGTATTTTAATTTTTATATTCATTTATTGGCTCGCAGAGCTTTTTCTTGCAGAATGCAGCAGTTTTCAGTTTCTCAGACGTGTGTCCGATCTGTTATCACTTGTGATACACAGCAGCTGTACTCATTTACTGGAAAGGGGCTAAGCGCGCAAGCACTGGTTCCTTTCTCACAGTCGTTCCGTACTCCGACAGCGCGTAGCACGTCATCAGTGCTTCTCGCTCCGGAAACTGGCCCTTGCTGCCTTGTCACGAAACTGGGCCACCAGTATCAGGTGACCTGAATCGAAGATAGCTGAGAGAAAAAAAAAAACAGCTCAGTACCGAGCTGCTGCGCTGCAAAAATGAGCTGCTTCCTTTCTAGCCTGCAAAAACGATCGAGCCTGCTTTCTAACCACATCCTTGACCGCAGGACTGAAGGCTTGCACGCACCTGGAGGCCCCAGTACACAATAAACAAAACTTCTCACTGCAAAATTGGTCTTTTTTGTACCAACACTCAATATCTGTTGAACTCTTCAAAAAAATAAATAAAACTAGTAGTTTTACGTAGGAGAGCTAATTTCAACCTTGTGTCATAAACGGACTTGTCCATTATAATTACCAATGTGACCAGCATTTTTTAATACCCATGGACTCACCGCTGCATTTGTCTATTTTAAGTACAGATCATGGGAAACTACCACCATTGTGGTCAGGCACAAGAAGATACGGTTCGTTTTTGGACTATCTGTTGTCAATCAATGCCTGCTAAACAAATTTGCTCTGTTAACCCCTTCGTTGACCTAGCCCTTTACAAAACCCTGCAGTGCATCTTTGAAATTCAGGCAGTGTGTGCAGAACATCTGGTTAGAGACTAGTCAATGTATTATGAGGCATTAGCCATTCTCAATCGGATGAGCGATTAACAGTTCAGCTGGCAGAAAATGAACAGTTTTTCTCATATGTGGGCTGTCTGTAAGGCGGTACAAAGCTAAATAATATTGTGTAATGTTGATTGACATGCAAGCCCTTTTTCTAAACTAATAAAGGATAGCTAAAAAAAAATCCTAGGGTGTAACAGGTGTACACTTGACTAAAGTCCACGTACTTCTTCCATACTAGGAAGAAGCATTAAATGTTAGTCTTGCTGGCAACATCCAGATCCCAAGAATGAATATATAATGGACAGAATTTCTTTTCATTATTTTCATGTTGCTCTTGTTCATTTTTGTGCAATAATTAATATTTATAAGTGTTACATCCACAGACAAGGTCATATGTAAAGATGCAATTCGAGACCCAAGTGGAATGATCTTAAAAGTTTAATGGAAAATGAACTTTTACAACACTTTGGTAATTATTGCTTGATGATAAAACTAAGTATCACTGAACTTGAGAGTGGCCTAAACTATGACCATGATGATGTGCAGTCACTGTTTAACATAAGAATTTCAATGCAAAGCAATTATGGAATGGAAAATGCAGTGGTCATAGCATTTGTCACATGGGAATATATGGGTACTATAAGCCTGGCAAGTACTGTTCGCAATATTAATGGAAAAAAGTTGAACACTTAACTTGTTTGTACAATATTCCTCTGTCAGTCATTTTAATGAGTTAACCTATTTAAAATAATCAGATTAACATCTGCAATAAAATAGATGGATGAATGCTTATGAATGTAATTAGTGTTCATCCAGTAATATTGCCAACTGTAATTCCTAATTCCATAATTTGCCTCTCATCATCCAATTGACTTATTGTGGGGTAAGATGATATCACATAGTCATTATGTATGCAGATATAATTAGTATTTCTTGTGTTACGACCGAGGTTGGAGGAATGCACTGTCTTTCTCTCATTTGACTACTCCACTGGTCATAACATATATTTAGATTTTTTACCCAGTTACCAATACAGCCAATTATATACTTTATGTATATTAGTTTCAGAATAAAAATCCACCAACCAGGTTTCGTTAATAAACAACAAATTGTTGATTTATTATAAAACAAGACTTTTTCAATAAAGATGCAAAGCTTATTAACACACAGTTTGAAATATGAAAGTATAAATATCTACCCTTCTAAGATATCCTAACACACACGCATGTGCATGCGCACACACTGGTTAAAGAAAAAATAAAGAAAAATGGAAGAAACAGACTCTGCAGAGATCAGCTTTAAAAAAAAAATACTTTGGCCAAGTTATTGTCAATTCTTGAAGAAAATGGATAAAATATGGAATGTACCAGATGACTTTCGGTCTGGGATCCAGGTACGTGTAGATGGCTGTCACTGGGATCTTTCTGGAGCAGTTTTGATCAGGAGACATCTTGCAGACTTTTTGGGAGAATTACTACATCAGTGGATTCAGCTATCACACTGGGTTGTCAGAAGATTTTTCAAAACTGGTGGCAAAGGATGAGTTGGGTGGCTTCTCTCTTAGCAGGCTATCCACCAACTGAACTCCAAAACTATATCCATAAACAAAAACAAAACTCTTAATAGACATAAACCCAAACATGTGACTTCTCTAAGTCCAAACAGTTGCATAGTCCATAAGGCTCTGACTCTTTACTTAGCTTAAAACATATGACTTCCAGTAACTGTTTTAAAACAAAGTCCCAAGTGTCCTTCCAGTGACCCTTTAAAAAAAATTCCAGGCATCTTCTCAGATATTTTCCACAGTCTTTTAAACACAAGTCCTCAAAACAAAATTAATATTGGAAGCACCTTCATGGCATTTGTTCGTCCTAAATTAAATATTGCTATCTAGTAAACTTTGTTAATTATCAAATAAAAATGAGAGGACCGCATTCTAGAAAATTCCTGCTGCAACACACTAAAACTTACTGCTATGCAAACTAAACGATTAGCCAGATTTTGGGACAGCATAAGCAGCCAATTGAGAGTGATTTTGCAGTGTCTTTTAAATTTTCAATGGGGTGCACAGGTTCCACAAAGTGGCAGCGGTCGTCTGCTCAAAGGAGGTGAGAGCTCAGTGGTAGGTGAGTGTTGGCTGTAAGTGGCAGCCATTGAGTACAGCTGCATTGTCAACCAGGCAGGCTGAGGTTCAGTTAAGTGAAGATTTGCAATTTGGAGGGATTGCAAGAGTGTGAGGCTATAGTAGAGGGCAGTTAGTGGAAGGATGTCTCCCAGGTCCACTGCAGCCAATGCAGGCAGCACCAGTGGTTGAGAACCATTGAGCTGTGAAGGCTCCAAACCTTAATGGATGGTATGCGCTCAGAGTTTGATTCTACCAGTGAAGAGGAGAGTGGGAAAGAGTGACCGGTTCAGCCACATGGAGTGGAGCTGCAGTGATCAGAGCAGCACCAGCATCATGAGGATGCAATGGGATGCGGACAAGGAGGGTGCACAGGGGCAGTAAGGCAGGCTAATGTTTGCAGAAGGTAGTAACCAGCTGAAAAGGTTTACCAACAAAGGCTTAGCTTCTTGGAGATGTCAAAGCACCAGTGTCTCCAAAGACTGCATCTGTCAAGACAGGTGGTAATGGACCTGTGCAGAATGCTGGAGGAGGATTTGAGGCCATTGGGATGTGATGGGCACCCTTTGCCCTGGCGGTGAAGATGACCATGGTGCTCAACCTTTTTGCTTCAGGCTCGTTCCAGGGATTGTCAGGAGACATATGAGGGATCTCTCTGTCAGTGGCCCATTGCTGCATCAAGCAGGTGATGGATGCCATGCACTAGAGGGCAGGGCAATGCATCAGGTATCGCACTGATCAAGCCGGTCATACCAAGAGAGTGGTAGGAATCGGGACCAACAGAATTCCCTCAGGCCAGAGGGTAGACTGCACGCATGTGGTCATCAAGGCTTCCACAAAGCAGCCAGGTGCCTTTGTGAACAGGAAGGGTTCCCGCTCATTAAATGTGCACCTAGTATGCAACCACCGCAAACGGATTCTGCAGGTGTGTGCACTGTTCCCAGGAAGCTGTCATGACTCACCTCCTGAGACAGTCTCAGGTGCCTCAGCTGTTCAGACTACCTGAATACCTTCCTGGATAGATCCTGGGTGACAAGGGGGATGCACTGAAGATAAGGCTGCTTAGACCTGTGTGGATTCCCAACACAGAGGCAGAAAACACCTTCAGTTGCTTCCATGTGACTACAAGGGTGAGCATCGAACAGGCCACTGGCCTTATAAAATGAGTTTACTTCGATAGATCCGGGGGAACCCTGCAATATGCTCCATCAAGGATCTCACATACCATGGTGGTATGCTGCGCTTTGCACAACCTGGCGCTCGAGAGGGGATTTACATTGGAGAATGATGATCGCATTGAGCGTACCAGCTCCTCCTCCAAGGAGGATGAGTTAGAGCAACTTTGAGACCAGGCAGCAAATGGAAATGCACCCGTGAGTTCTGATGTCTACGGGCAATGGCATGTCTGCCAGGGAGACACGTGACTCACTCATAAGCACAGGTTTCTCCTGAGAGACTGTTAAACGTCCCTGGAAATAATTCAGTCTTCTCCCTGAGGTAGCCTTGGTGGCCTTTCATTAAACTCCCTTACCATCTCAGTGGCCCCATCATTACATCATTCCAAGGGCTACATTCACCATTGCCCTTATTCTGTACACACCTTTTCATGCCCTCGATCTCAACCATTCACCATCTGGTAACGGCCCACTGGTGCAGAAATGAACAGATGAACTGTTAAAGAATGCATTACAAGACCTTTAATTTTCCACATACATCTAACGCTTTCACATACAGCAAAAAACTCTAACTCAATGAGACCCCACCTGCTACTAGGTGGATTTACACGAACACTTCTGGGTGCTCCTCCATTGTGCTCTCCCAGTGCCTGCAGTTCATATGGAAGCAGGCTGCTGCCTTTTCTGCTCTGTGTGCCTGAGCCCTAGAGGGGCCCAGCACATTCGGGGCCACCTGCTTTTGTGCAAGGGCCGCCTCTGTCATCAGGGTTTTATGCAGCTTTTGTGTCACTGTCAAAGGGTCAAAGATCCACCGTCAACACAAGGAACAGCTTGAGAAGAGCCCCAATAAGGCTCAGGCTCCCACTCCTCAACCCTTCACAGCCCACCTGCCCTTCCCTACTTACCTGGAGTGGTTCAACAACTGACAATGGGTCCATGTGTCTCGGGGCCATTGCACCTATCCATCGCTCAACACAGCTCATGGATGAGACTATACTGTGGAGGTTGGTGAGCCCCTCCTTCATCCATTGGGTGGCATGCTGCATGTGGCTGTTCATGAGGGTTACGAGTTTCTCAATGGTAGAGTCCATGCGCTCACAGGCCAGAGACATGCCGCCACTCATGGTATGGATGGACTCCTCCAGCATATGTGCATGAGAACAAACAGCCTCTGGGAACTCTGACATGTCCACCCATTTCACGCTGCTGCTCCAGCATCTGCTGCTTTGCAAATGACTCCTGAGGCTTGCCATCTGCGTGAAGGTGAGAATCGCTGAGACCTTCATCAATATTCCAATGGGGTGTGGCCACAGCTGTCACTGCCTCCGTTACCTTTTCATGCGCATCTGTGCCATCCTTTCTAAACCCGCATCAATTCCCACTGACGTGAGAGTATTTGCACTGGTGGAGGGTGCGCTGGACTGATGTGATGCTGTCTCCTCAGGTGGGGGATCCTCCTCCGAGGTCTTATGTGATCCCAGAGCCATCATCGGTCCATCATCTCCTACGGGACCTGCAGGATAGACAATAGTGATATTCATGAATTGAGCTTTCAACCAATTTCTGCTGCCTGCCTTTGATCTGGAGCTTCCTGTGTTCAAGGCCCACAGAGGAGCCATACCTAATACTCATCAGAAGGCTTGATGCCCGTTTTCATCATGTTACTTTCTCTATGGGCTCCATATCTGCCTCGGCCACAGCGATAGGCTGTCCTGCTGCAATCCATCCTATCTCCATCACCTCTTCCTCCATTGGAATCACAACAACTATGAATGGCACACCACTTCCCATTTGTTTCTGCTCCCTAGCATTGTGAGTGTGCTTCTCCTGTAAACACGTACACACAGTGCCAGTCTTGTCTTATAGCCCAGCTGTGCTTGTCAGCCTGTTGCCATTTCCATATCTAACATCATCCCACTGGAAGGCCTGTTGCAAGCGGCCATTCAGTCTTGCCAATGTAGAGATCACCTCTGATTGACCATGGGCGTCCGGCATGAGGCACCTCTGGTCCCTGATCATGTCCAATGCATGGATCAGTCACCTCACCTCACATCTCATGGATGCCATTTAAGACATGCAGGGCTGCAAGCTTGCAATTATGAATGGCACTTACCTGGCCAGACCGCACCAGGCCATTGAATTACTTCTGGTACTGCACCCATGTTCGTGTGACCACCCCGCGGCTGCTGACTTTAATGGCCTCTCCAGCCTTGCCTTCTTCGTGAGGCTTGCTGTCGTCTTCCTCCCCTTCACTGGGAAGAGCACCTTTCTCCGTTCCCTCACCACCTGCAGGAGCACCATCAGGGAGGATTCACTGAACCCTGGAGCCATCCGTCCTCTGACTCCAGCCATTCCTCTACAGCCTCTTTTGTTCTGCACCCCTTCCAATGCCTTCTATGGGGTGTATTTTATGGGCTCTGGAAACAGGCTAGGAGGAGGGGGGGGGGGGGGCCATAGAATTGCTACAGGTGGTGGGGGGGTCCCATTACCCTCCCGTCACAGCAACTTTGGCAGGAGCGGGATAGGCTGAAGATGGCCTTTCCACCTAGAGGCCCTTAAGAGGCCTATCAACAGCCACTTTTCTGCCCGCTGCTAGCATTAAGTCAGCAGCAGTGGGGCCTGCACCACGCAGGGAGGCCGCCCAGTAAAACAGGGCGACCTCCCTGGGGGTTTGGGGGTGGGGCCTTTTCCATGGGACTCACCTCGTTGGAACCCCCTTTGCCCTGTACTTAATGCCCACCCTTCCCCCACCCATCGCTGGGGTCTGCCAGACTGGCCCTGCCTCACTTACCTGGGGTCCAGGGTTCCAGCACTGGGCCTGGGTCCAAGGCATCTGTGGTATCAGCAGTGGCCACCACTCCTGGTAGGGGTGGTACTCCAAATGGCCGAGGTGGGATTCTCACTGCCTTTTCGGCCCGGCGCTGGGAGCCCTGCCAGTGCCACAAAATTCATGTGCAGTCTGTTCGAAGGATCTTGGTCTTTATCTCAAGGTGATTGGAATACAAATGGAAGGGGACCTCACCTCAGGAAGGATACATCAGCCTTGGATGGAATACAATACAGATTCACCTGAATTATACTAAGACAGGTTGCATACACTTTGATTGTATTCCCATGAGTTTAGAAGGTCGAGAGATGATCTAAAGGTGTCTCAAATGATTTTTTTTTTAATTCAATAGAGTAGATAAAGAGAAGCTATTTCCTTTGGTGGGGAATTCCAGAACAAGGGGGCACAATTTCAAGGCCTGAATGGCCTATTCCTATATCCCTATATCCTTATATATCAACAATGACTCCACTGTACTCCTGAGTATCTTGATGTTATCCTTCAGGCCCAGTTCTTCGCACTTCCAGATTGTATTAATTTGATTGAAAGCTGAACAAGCCTCACCTATTCCAGTGTTAATCTCCTTTTCTGTTGTTCTAATCCATGATCCCAAGTATTGAAAGTCATTAACCTTCTCAAATACTTGTTTTAAAAAGTACTCAGTTTTTACTTTTAATGGATGTAAAATTATGGAGCTGCATTTGATTTCCCAATGTTGGAAATGTGCATTCAGAACAGCAGCTCATGAACTTTTAATGCGATGGTACAAAAGTGATTCTTTAATTTAATTATATCATTCCACATCACTGATGCTGTCATTTTGCATCAAGAAGAAATTATTATTGGGTTTTTCTTAAAAGGCTGTACAAAGAAATGATGCACAGAATGTTGATGACATATTATCGTTGATTATTGGTGAAAATAATCAAAATTTGGCATTTGAAGCATTGATACTCATTGCCCCATCCCAACAAACATTCCAAACTAGTGAAGAATATTCATGTCAAAGTAACAATAACACATCAAGATAGGGCTTGCGTTGACATAAATAAAATAAAACCTTAAAGTTTCTGAACATATTTACCTCCTAGAGGTGTTATTAACTACAAACTACAACCTCCAATTATCCGCTTTCCCAATTATCCACCAGACTTTTCACAGGACAAAGCCCTGTTCATGATGTTGAAATTGCATAATGTTCCTTTTGTTATTTGTAATCTATTTATCTTCATTCCCATGCCTAAGGTATTGCTGTACCATACATGCAACATTACATGGTGAACAAAGAAGTTGATTGATTTACTCCTATGTATGTGTCTCTTGATGCAATTTCTGTAGAAAGTCACATTTTCTGAGAAAACCCCATATGTACAGAGTGGACGTGGGTTGTGGCAGGTGAGTCACAAAGATATAAAAACAGAATGTGCTGGAAATACTCAGCAAGTCAGGCAGCATCTGTGGAGAGAGAAGCAGAATTAACGTTTCAGGTCTGTGACCTTTCATCAGGTACTTTCTCTTTTTATTTCAGATTTCCAGCATCTGCAGTATTTTGCTTTTATTTCCGAGTCACAATGATAGTTTTTGCGGGGTTTGGGTTTTAAGCTGTACATATTTAACAATAAGTTTAATCCATAACGTATTTTTCCTAGTATTCAATGTGGCTACATTTCTGATAAGATTGGACAACTTTACCTTTAAAAATTTGTTTTACTCATCTATTCCACAATTGTGATCTAAGATGTCTGCGGCTTGTCTCATGTTTCAGAATAATGACCTAATATTAACAGGTGAGCTAACCAATGTGTCATCTTACTTCAATGTTATGCGATAACTTGAATTTTCCGTGATGACTTTTCTAACAGTAGAGCATCCTTTGAATATTCTTAAACTGTATGTTAGAAGTTAAATTCTTGGACTAGGCGCCCTTTCCATTTACATTTCAAGTTTAAGATCTGCTCTTAACAGAGAAAATATTGCCTGCTCATAATAGCAGATGATCCTAGCAGTTTGAGAACTTGGACTATATTAAAATACTCTAATGCAACAATGATCCTTTTACAACATGGGCGGGGGGATGAGAAATTATCCTTATAGGGATGCTAACAATCTTAAAGCAGTAAATGTGGACCGTTTGTGCATGCAATTTAATTAATTACAAGTTATTTGAAGCTGCATAAACTTATTACCCTAGCAATCTGAAATGAGACTCAAGAATTTTGTTGTTATGTCAGTCGTGGCTCATTCTCACCTCTAGGCCAGAGATTGTAAATTCAAGCCGCACTTCGGAGACTTGAGTGCATAATCTAGGCTGACACTTCAATGCAGTACTGAAGGAGTGCTACACTGTCAGAGATGCCATCTTTTGGATGAAACATGAAACTGTGGAGGTGGACATAAAAGATCCCATGGTACTGTTTGAAGAAGAGCAGGGGAACTCTCCTGATGTTCTAAACAATATTTACCCTTCAACCAACAGCTAAAAAAGATGATCTGGTCATTTATTTCATTGCTGTTTGTCAGAGCTTGCTGTGCAAAAATGGCTGACATGTTTCCTGCATTATAACAATAACTATTGTCATGCAGATCCCAGCTGCCAAGAATGAGGCATATTAGTTTTGTCACATGAACATTGATTTTAAACTATTGCTAGAGTGAAGAGGTGACTTGCTTGAAGATCACCAGACACTTGGCTGGAAGAACATTTGCATACTAAGAGACAGTGCTTGGAGTGACAAAAGAACTATTTCCTGATCTAATTAACCCAAATAGATTTTGATCACCAGACATTGAAGGTGTAAGAAAGCGCATTCCAGGGACAAAAGCCAGCTGATCACATGACTAACCAGCTGATCCAGGCTTTTGAATGATACACGGGACAGTTTGCAACTGAAGCTGGATCAAGCACACCTCTCTCCTGGCTGTCTCTCTCTCATTTTCTCCCAAGCCACCCGACCCATGGAGACACGTAAACCTCAAGAGAGAAAAGACTCCAACATCGAAACAAGTTGAAGTGTGAACTGGGCCCCAACGAACAGCAGGACTTACCGGCAACCAAAGACTGCACATTGAACTCAAAGGATTGTAATTATAAGCTCCATATTGCCTCAAACATTTCCCCTTTATTCTTTTCTACTTTTTCTGTCTCTATCTGCGTGTTTATCGCATATGCATGCTAGTGTGATTGCATTGCATGTTTGTAGTCATTAACCGGATTAGAGTTTAAAATTAATAAACTTCCACCTTTCTTGTTTAAATCTAAGGAAACTGTCTGATTTCTTTGCCTTACAATTGGAGCAGTGAACAAGGATTCATTGAGGGGGAGCTAAAAACGCAGTGTTTCTAAAATTATACCCTGTTATGGTTAAACCAGGCAAAGGCTGAGAGGGAACCCCTAGACCCCTTCTCACCTCATTGTAACAATATGAAAATATAATTTGTGCTGTAAAGTGCTTTGGGACCTCCTGAGGCCATGAAAGGCTTTATATAAATGCAAACCTTTCTTTTTCGTTTTAATGAGTCTTGAGTAATTCCTGTTAGGAGTAAATCCAGGGAATTGGTAAGCAAGGAAAACACACGAACAGTCCTCAGAGAGAAAGAGGTCAATGTTTTGATTAATGAAATGATGGAAAACTACTGGTCTCCAGCAAAGATATCCATGCTATCTGGACTACATGTTGCCTGGGATGAAATAAGGGCAAAGGTAAATGAGATAACCTATATCGCCAGAGTTACAGAAGATAAGATTGAATAATATAAAATTAATCGTATGGCTCAAGCTGGCAGAGTGATGCTACTCCATGGACTTTATAAAAATAATTTTAGAGCACCAAAACGGAGAATGGATGTCAGGGATGTCATCATCTAAATTGTTATAATGAAAAAGTCTTAATCATCAGATACCTCAAAATTTTGGCATCCAGTTTGACTCTGCACCTCTATTTCATCTTTGTCACTAAAATCTTATTCATCCTTTTGTCAACTCCAAACTTGATTATTTAACTGCTCTCCTTACCTGTCTTCCTTCAGCACACTCCAACAACTTCAATTTGTTCAAAATAATCCTGTCCTACTCTTGTTCATTACTCCAGTACTCTCAGATCTACATTGGCTCCCTGTCTCTCAACACATTTAAAAAATCCTCATTCTCTTATTTGAGTTCCTCCATGGCTTTGCTCCACACTACCTCTGCAATCCCCCCTAGACCTTAGTATTATATTGTCTCCCTCATTCACTCTAGGATCTTCTAGCTCTAGTTTCCTCTGGTTCTGATCCTCCTTCTTTCCTACCATTGGTAGCAGACCTTTTAAAACCCAGACCATCCTCTCCCTTCCTAAACCCTCCTACCACTGGACCTCTTTCCCCTTCTTTAAAAACATTTTGAAATTACATCTTTTCTTCAAAGCCTTCAATCATCCCTTATCAATCAGTATTTCCATTACTCTTATCACTACACTGTGAAGTGTCTTGGGGCATTTAGTATGTTAAAAGCACAATATAAAAGCTAACTGTTGTTGTTGGTCACCTTTCAAGGCGGAAAAGTCTATTTTTTCCTTATAACTTAGACAGTAGGGCCTCATGGACCTTTTTACTGCCTCTATGTCTTGAATGCGGACATTGTACTTTGATGATCAGAACTGAACTGCATACTCAAGGTGCTTTTTAACACTGTGCAGCACAGTGTGATGACCTGAAAGTTATCTACTGATGTTCCTGTGTGGCTCAGTATTATATTTGTTTTTTTAAAATTGCTGCACTACGATAATTAGACATGAAGGGCTCCGGATAAATTCCTGCCAACAAACAGGAGCCTGCCAGTGGCCCTGAGCAAAATCTGGGGGGTAGTGCAGAGGGTCTCCCCTCAAGTAGTAGCATTATGTTCTAGTGTTACGCCTTCTTTATTTTTATATTTAGAGATACAGCACTGAAACAGGCCCTTCAGCCCACCGAGTCTGTGCCGACCATCAACCTCCCATTTATACTAATCCTACACTAGTCCCATATTCCTACCACATCCCCACCTGTCCCTATATTCCCCTACCACCTACCTATACTAGGGGCAATTTATAATGGCCAATTTACCTATCAACCTGCAAGTCTTTTGCTGTGGGAGGAAACCGGAGCACCCGGCGAAAACCCACGCAGACACAGGGAGAACTTGCAAACTCCACACAGGCAGTACCCAGAATTGAACCCGGGTCACTGGAGCTGTGAGGCTGCGGTGCTAACCACTGCACCACTGTGCCACTTCTATCTTGTAGTCTATTCTCATGTTGAAACTTATTGGAAAGGGGAGGTGCTGGGATTTATTTGGCACTATGTAGGTCTTCAGGTTCTGCTAGAAGAGTCCAGCAATTGCTTCAGTGTCTATCTGACATGTCAGTGCTAGTAATGTGTAGCCCATGGCTCTTTGCAAATTCCACTAATGCTCCCTAAGGCATACCAAATGTTTTGACAGCAGCATGGGATATTGCGCCAGCTGATGCCAATCTATTAATGGGAGACAAGATCAAAAAGATCATAAAGCATGGAAAAGAATTTTGTGATCACTTAACAAATTATATAGGTTTGTCATTAAAAAAAATGGCTACATTGCAGAGCACTTCCTAATGCCAACCAGACTTCCTGTGGAGGTGTCACAAACAGTAGAGAGAAAAAGGGCTAAACACTACTCCCCAAATTGTGCAACAATAAGATCACATGAAATTGATTGGTACGGATAACGTCGTAGGCTATCTAGCCCCCCCCCTTATTTTGGTGAGAAGTTCATAGATCCAGGATTGGAAAATCAACAAGATATTTCTTAAAACCAGGGGAAAGTGGGGCTGGGGAATCATTTTACTGATCTCTATTCTGAATACAGGTCTTTGTCACATTGTGACTCACAGAAATTGTAGACAACAGAATGTGATTCTAAGGAGACAATGTTAATAATTGGATTGTTATGTTGGACATGCACATGAATCTGGTATTCTGCTTTCCTTTCAGGAGATCTGACATTGAATTATTATCGTTGAGACGCTGAATTGACAAAAGGAAGAAAGTAGTAGGAGGGTCAAAAGACAAATAGTGGTACTTATATGAAACTTACTGTGACCAAATAACCCTAAAGAATGGAGAGGAAAACACAATGAAGGTCTTTACACAGTAGATAAACATGGAATGGCCTGTTTATTTTTCTAAAATGACAAGTTGAGATGAGTTTTCTGGTGTGACCTGATCAAAAGTTGAGAAAAATGACAGTTTTATCTGTCTGTAATAAAGGAAAGCTTGGTGCCAGTACTGGTAACATGGCTACCAATGAGTTTAGAACACATTCACCTTTTAAGTGGGATAGTTGGATGTCATATGGATGTAAATTGAGGCTCATGTATAATGCCTAAGGATTCCTATGGAATGGACTGGGAGTGGTAACCATGGTAAGGGAAGCTGTTCATTGGAGATGAAACTTGTTCAACTTAACAGTCCAAATGCTAAAGTTGTCTTCGTAGCATCACATTCTGTTCTCCACAATCTATGAGACTTAGAATATGAAATGGATGCCATATTCAGAATAAAAACCAACAAGATGATTCCTCTCTTTCCGACAATTTTAAAAAGGTTATATCCAATCCTGAAACTACGCACCTCTCATTAAGACAAGTTATTTAAATTGCCCATATAATATTATCAGCACCAATCAATTCAATGTGGGTTATGCTGCACAAACTGCACAGTTGTGCTTATTTTTTCTTTCTCATTGCTGCTTCTACTACCTGTACAAATGGTCTGGTTGGCATTAAAAAGGCCTCTGAAAAATAATGTTGTGTTTGGACTGGAAATAAGTCACACAGAAACTCTACTTAATCGGCCATGTTTCTCACTCCTTTATGTAATATATCCTCCCAACAGAGAGGGCAGTATTACAAAATGATCAGCTCTTAGATAAAACACACTCACTCCCCAATTAAAAAAGTATGATTACCTCACACCACAATATGATTCAACCAATCTCAGCTACTTGCAATTTAATAGGTTGGGTTGCATTTTTGTTTTGCCAGTAATTACAACCAATACAAGTATATATATATATATATATATACATATACATACAACAAGAGTAAATTACTTGTAAAAAAAATTCTTTTGCCTTAACACCAGTATGTATATAATTAAAAACCATCATTTGACAAGAAATAATGAAAAAAGCAACTTATTTTCTGAAATAATACTGCAATACGTACATGTATCTTCCGTCTTGTGTACAATTTGCATAAACACGGTATCTAACTGCACTAATTCAAGCATTTCAAAAAAACATTTATCCTAATGGGTTTTATTCAACAACAAAATATTTAAAAAAAAATCTTAACCTCTCTTGGAGTGGGAAGTATACTCCCAATTTTCCAATTCCTCTTTAACTTCTTGCTTCTGACTTCCTACATAGTCTTAATTAACCTATCTGGTTTCTTTCTCTTTCTGTCTGGGTATCCTCTCCCATTTTCATTTCCATGAGCTTGACCATGCTGTCTCAACATCTCTGACTGTGTCCAACCTGAACTTTGACTCTGACTACCAACTCCACTTAATAATTGGGACTGTGACTTTGACTGATTACTCTTAATCAAAGCCCCTGGCTCACTTTGCTCTAACAGTGAATTCTGTGATACTGGCAAAATTTTAGTTTCTTTGTGACTTTCCCTTTCTTCCTGACTTTCACTTGGGACTGCAGGAGGAATTTGGACTATAGGAGGATTATCATGCTCTCCTTTCACCGGATTCCCTCGTTCAACCAAATAATCTACATGACACGGATGGAGTCTCTCTCCAATCTTCACTAGATATGTGAATGCACCTAGTCTCTTTACAACAACTCCAAACATACACTTCTCCTTACTACCTTGGTGGCTTTTCACCATGAACTTCTGACCAGCACTGAACTCTCTAAGTTTCATGCCTAGTATATCGTAACTCACCTTCCTTTTGTCTTGCTTTTCACTTCCATTGCTGTTGAGGTCAGGCTTAAGCAAACTAAACCTTGTCCTAGGAGCTTGTTTAAAAACTGACTCATAAGGTGAGCAACCTATTGAAGACTCTGGGGTTATTCCATAAGAAAGCAGAAAATTGTCTTGCCTATGTTGAAGAGAAAAATGGGAATCACTGCCTAGCTTGTCACCTAGCAAATAATTTTCACAATCTGCACACTCCTTTCTGCAGCACCATTCGCTGCTGGGTGATATGGTGGTACCAGAGTGTGTTTGCCTCCATTCTTACTGAGAAATATTCCGAATTCCTCTGAGGTAAACTGATGGCTGTTGCCTGACACCAACACCTGTGGCAACCCATAGATTGCAAAGCAATTTCTCAAAGCCTCAACAGTTTTGGCACTTGTGGATTGGGCAAGACTCAACATTTTTCTGCTTGCTATGGCTATCTACCCAAATAAGATACTCTTTTCCTTCCACTTCAAAGAAATTGACATGTACTCATTTCCATGATTTCCTCATATTTGACCATGGAATGAAAGGAACCTTGGTTGGATCATTTCTCATTCTGAGACACACTTCACAACTTTTCACCAATTCTACAATATCTCTATCTACCTTTGGATACCAAAAAATAGCTTCTTGCTACTGCTTTCATACAGACTATCCCTGTGTGCTCTTGATGTAGTTCCTCTAAAAATCTCTCTCTCTAAATCTGCGCGGTATAAAAAGTATTAAGTTCCAAAGGAGACAGCCTTGATCGACACTCAGTTCATTTCTATGGGCTGGATTTTGTTCCCAGCCCGATGTCGGGTTCCGTGGCAGCAGGGGCGGGCGGCTGGAGAATTGGAGCGGCAGCAGCCCGCCACAGAACCTGATGCCGAGCTTGCTGGGCCCAATCTTCCCGATGGCAGGACGCTCCGTGGCGGCCCCTCTGCTGTTCTGCGATGGGACTCTGCTTTCCATATGCTAATTACATCTTTGCATGAATTAAAATGTAAACTGCAGTGATCTTAACTTCAGTTCCCGATCTTCAGCGTGACTTGCGTCACTTGCACACCATCACTTTCCCATCCAGGAAAATCTGGCGCCACCGAGATGGGGAAGTGGTCAACTCTTCAGTATTTGTCCAGGGAAAGGGGGGAAGGGGTCAACTCTGCATTTTGCTGAACTGTCTGCAGCCTTCAAAAATTGGCACCAGCATCAGGTGACGCAGTAAATGGTATCAGCAATGTCACCCCTGCCATGTCATTGGGCGGGGCAGCCGCCATGAATATGCTAAGTGGCCACCCTCCACAGAATCACAGTGGTGCAGCAGTGTGGGTCCCACATGAAAATTAACGGCCCCCTCTGAAACCATGTTGCTGCTAGGGATGTTACCCCTTCTTTGAACCAAATATGATCATAAAGGCTTGGTGGTCAGTTAACATAGTGAATTTCCTACCATACAGGTATTTATGGAACTTTGTAACACCATATGTGATGACTAACACCTCTTTCCCAACTTGTGAGTAATTTTGCTCTGTCTTTGTTAACATAGGTGAAGCAAATGCTATAGGCCTCTACACACCATCTTCCATTATGTGAGATAACACCTAAACCCTGTGGTGAGGCATCACACACTAAAACCAATTGTTTCTTGGAATCATGTCGGCTAAAACAGCATCACTAGTCAGTACTTTCTTTACTTCTTCAAATGTTTTCTGGCACTCAACAATTCTGTTTTTGAGCAGTTTATACAGTGGGGTGAATGTATTAATTAAATCAGGGATGAACTTGGAATAATACACAACAGTCCTATCAACGCTTCAAGTTCTTCTTTGCTCTCTGGTCTCTTTGCTTTCAAAATCCCCTCAACCTTTACCTGTGTTGTGTGGATACCTTCACCATCGATTTGGTGAACCAGGTATGTTACTCTTGACAACATGAAGCAACACTTGTGTTTACTTTTGAAGTCGATCTAGGACTTCTTTCAACCTTACAATGTGCTCTTCCTCTGCCTTACTACTAATTAAAATGTCATCTAAGAAACAGCGCACTCCCTTCATCCCACTTAGCACCTGGTCCATGATGCTCTGGAAAACTGCGGGAGCAGTAGACACCCCAAATGCTAACTTTACGTACAACTTTTTGTGTATATTGATGATAGGCAATTCCTCACTCTTGTCAGTTAATTCTAATTGCAAGTATGTATTTGACGGATTTATCTTACTGAACACCTTTCCATTACCAAAATTAGAAAACAAATCTTCACTAATCACGTTATTTGCTATTTGATTGTAATCTCCACAAATCCGAACGAACCTGTCTGCTTTTGTAACTACCACATTGCGTGTAGCCCATTCACTGCTCTTCACCTTCTTAATTGCCCCTGATCTTTCCAATATATCCAACTCTTCACTCACTGCTTCTAACTGAGCATAAGGCACTGGCCTAGCCTTGCAAAATGTCAGCTGTGTATTGTCCTTTTTCTTGACTTCAGCCTTATGATGCCAAATTTTATTATTTGGTCCTCCTTTCTCAAAAACTACTTTGTGCTCACATAGCACATTCTCAATGTTTGGACTGGAAATAACTCACATAGACACTCTATTTAATTGGCCATGTTGTCTCACTCCTTTATTTAATATAACCTCCCAATAGAGAGGGTAGTATTACAAAATGATCTGTTCTTACATATACTACAAATAACATTTTTTCCTTTGCTGAATGGCCTATTGAGCTTGTTAAGTGGCTGTGAAAAGCAGATGAAGGCTCCCTTTCTGTACAGGTGTCAGAGGTTGCTGAAGAATTACGTCTGGTGAAAATACACCTGAACAGTAGACGGCCTTGAAATGGCACATTCTTAAAGGCAAGAAATTGGATGATAACTGTACAAGGAACAGTGACAATCTGGTGACTAGACCACAGTTATTAGTTTACAGTTTTTTCAACTCATTTGAAAACTCTAATAAGTATGATTTTTAAAAAGTAGTTATGAGAGAAATAATTCCTGGCCATCCCCTATTCTTCCAGTCTATTAATTTGTTATATGTACTGGGCAATCTTAGTTTTTTGTTCCTTAGGATCTAACTGTCCTTTATACATTCTGCAGTTCAAAGGCAAGCATTTAACCTCTTCCTATTGTTATGGACAGATGCTAAGGGGTGTGGGTGGTTCCCACTGTTCACCTTGCAACTGACTGCAATCATGTTTTGTTAAAAATGGTGAGTTAGCCCCTGAGTGTTTTTTTTAGGGTCAAATAAACAAATGATATGTTTTCTTATAGGTTAAAAAAAATAACTGTTTTTACACAGTTCGTGAAATGGTCGGAACCTCATCCACACACATACACAAGAATAGGTAGATAGAGAGAAAAGGGAAGGATGTATTTCAAAGTGAAGTAGTTGTTCGTTGTTTATGGTAAAACAATTGAATCTTATTGGAAGAAAAGTGTTTTTTAAATGTGCAGGCCTGAGTGATTGTAGTTTTGACCTTGTTGAGGTGTTGTAGATTTCTGGTGGTTAAGACTTCAGACTGGAGGTGGTGGTCACTTTCAGTTCTTTGCTGCAGCAAGTTGAAGTGTAGAATTAGCAGCAGGGCTTCTTCCTTGCCTAGCTGAATCCCTTGCACAGCCCTTGGCTGGACTACTTTCTGAAGGTGTTGGCTTGATCTCTCTCTCTCTCTAGAGGACTACTTTTTTAAGATCAAAATCCATCACATTAGAGTTTCTGTTCATTTACACATGGCCTTCTCCCCTGGTGTGACCACACAATGGACCAAGATGTGTAATCCATGGCAATTTATTGATGTCTGGATGGGCATCATTCTGTTAGGATGTGGCTACTTCACTTATTAATTTTTGGTTTGAGCTGTGAGTCCAACTGTCTGCAAAACCCTTTATTAGTTAATTCATGTAGCTAGAAGTCATCAATATGCAACAGTGGTCCTTTCAATCTCAATGAGCTTTTCCCAAAGCTATTTCAGATGAGGTTAATGAATTCCTTCATTGCAGACAAGTTTGTAGATTCCTAATACAGGAGGGGTCACGTGACCACTACTCCATTTTGACTGTGGTTCAAGTGTCCAAGTTCTTGAGATTTAGTTTTAACAGTTGACTTTTTAACTTCATAATTCCTCCATTTCATTGTTTATGTCATCACGGCTCCTACTGTGCATGATACTACATATCAGAGTGACCACCCACTGCAAAATGTATGAAAGCAAACTTTATTCCTCCCTCCCTGTTGGGAAATGCCTCACTTGCACTCAGTGCTCCCACTGATCACATAAGCAAAATCATACTTTTGGCACTCAGTAAATGTGGGAACAAATCTATATTCTACATAGCGATGCACTTAAGAGATGCACTACAGATTATCAGCTCATTACCTTTATAACCAAACTCCTAGGATCTAGCTATAAAAGCAAAATATTGCAGGTGCTGGAAATCTGAAATAAAAGCAGAAAATTCTAGAAATTCTCAGCAGGTCTGAGAGGACCTTTCATCAGAACTGGAAAAAGTTAGGAATGTAATAGATTTTAAGTGGGTCAAATGCAGAAGGGTGAGAAAAAGTGCAATGCAGGAAGATCTGTGATAGGGCATACGATGGGAGATATTAAATAACAAAACAGTTGGTGGAGCAGAGCCAAAGAGAGTAAAGGCTAGCTCAGGTCTGCAAATGAAACCTGACCCGGGCCTGACCTGAGCCCAACCCGGCCCAAGTCCTTTCATTTTTTCCCGCGCCCGACCCGACCACCAGAATATAATCAACTTTATTGAAGAGGTTGTGCTCTACCTTGGATGGAATTGCTCACTGCAGAATAGTGCGGAGTGTTTCCCGCCTTGATGTCCTGGCTGTCACTGTGTCCGACCCGGCCCGACCTGACCTGACCTGACCTGAGCCTGAATGCCAGGCCCGGTAGAGCGACCCAGCCCGACCTGAACTCGACACGTCGTCGGGCCCGGTCGGGTTTGGATCGGATAGCTATGCTCTAAAAGGGAGTGGCAATGGGACAAGTAAAGAAGCAAATGTTGTGTCTAGAGGAGGTGTGAATGGCAGAATAATGAACAGCTGCTGTCCAAAAGCAAAAACAAGAGAAAATAAGATTAAAAACGAAACATGCAAAGAAAAGGAAATAAATTTGGATAAAGATTAGGGTTAGGATTAGGTCTGAAATTGTTGAACTCAGTGTTGAGTCCAGAAGGCTGTAAAGTGCCTATTGGAAAGATGAGGTGCTGTTCCTTGAGCTTATGTTGAGCTTCATTGGAACTCTCACATTGAACAACTTCTCCTTTAACTTATCTCACTTCCCCCAAATAAAAGGTGTTGCTATGGTACTCGCATGTGTCTGAACCATGCCTGCCATTTTATGGGATACGTGGAACATTTCTTGTTCCAGTCCTACTTGGGCCCACTTCTTCAACTCTTTTTCCAGTATATTAATAGCTGTATCAGTGCCATTTCCTGCTCTCATCTTGAACTGGAAAATTTCACCAACTTTGCTTCCACTTTCCACCCTTCTTACACCTTCACATGGTCCATCTCTGACTCTTGACTTCCTTCCTCAACTTCTCTATCTCCATTTCTGGGGATAGGCTATTGGCAAATATTCATTATAAGCCCACTAACTCCCACAGCTGCCTTGACTACACTTCCCCACACCCTGTTTCTTGCAAGGATTCCATTCTGTTCTAACAATCTCTCCATTGCATCTGTTTTGATGATGCAATCTTCCACAACAGCACTTCTGATATGTCTTCCTTTTTCCTCAACCGCAGGTCTCTCCCCCACCTTGGCTGACAGGGCCCTCAACTGTGCCTGACCCATTTCCCACACTTCTGCTCTCACCCCTTCCCCTCCCTCCCAGAGCCACAAAATGGTTCCCCTTGTGCTCACCTTCCACCCAACCAGCCCCATATTCAAAGGATCATCTGCCATCATTTCCTCCACTTCCAGTGTGATGCTGCCACCAGATACATCTTGCCCTCCCCTTTCAGCATCCTGAAGAAACCGTTTCCTCCGCGACACCCTGGTCCATTTCTTTATAACCCTGAATACCCCCTCCCTTCCCACGGCATCTTGCCATGCAAGTAAAGGAGATGCAACACCTTCCCTTTCACCTCCACTCTCCTCATTGTCTAAGCCCCAAACACTCCTTACAGGTGAAACAGCAATTTAAGTGTATTTCTTTCAATTTTGTATACTGTATTCGCTGCTCACCATGTACTCTGCTTTACACTGGGGAGACCAAACGCAGATTGGGAGACCACTTTGCGGAACACCTCTGTTCAGTCGCAAGCATGACCCCGAGTTTCCAATGGCCTGCCATTTTAACTCTCCACCTTGTTCTAACACTGACAGCTATGTTCTTGGCCTCCTGTGGTGTTCCAACAAAGCTCAATGCAAGCTTGAGGAACAGCACCTCATCTTCCGATTAGGCACTTTACAGCTTTCTGGACTCAACATTGTGTTCAACAGTTTCAGACTGTAATCTCTGCCCCACTTTGATTCCTTTCCTTTGCATGTTTTGGTCTTAATCCTGTTTTCCCTTGTTTTGCTTTTGGGACGGCAGCTGTTTATTATTTTGCCCTTCACACCCCCTCTGGACACAGCTTTTGTTTCTTTACTTGTCCCATTACTAGTCCCGCCAACTCTTTTGTCATTTAATGTCTCCCATCTTCTGCCCCAGACCTTCCCTTTTGTAAAAGCAAAATACAGCTGGAATGCTGGAAATCTGAAATAAAAACAGAAAATGCTGGAAAGTCCACGAGTGACCTTTTCTCGCCCTCGCCCATTTGACCTATTAGAAACCTACTACTTTTCAAATTTTTCCCAATTCTGATGAAAGGTCATTGACCTGAAACGTTAACTCTATTTCTCTCTCCACACATGCTGCCAGACCTGCTGTGTATATCCAGCATTTTCTGTTTTTATCCCAGAATCTTGATGTCTCTACACAGGTTATCTAATGTTTTTGCCCTTTCACTTTATGATCTTAACAGAAATTGTGTCAGGTTATAGGCAAATTGACTGTACTCAGTCAAAAGGCCTTCCTTCTATTGGTTGGCCATATGGGTAGAGATGCAGTGGGGGACAGATGCAGGTGCTCTTTCAGTACATGACAAACACTTTTAAAATATATTTGAATAACAGTTAGACAATTTTATTGTTAATCAACGGCATATATTATGCGACATATACAAAGACAGTTGTATCAGTCTCTGACTGTGTTTCCTTTCTTTCTTATCAAGATGTTATCCATTATATCTCTAACTGTCAAAAGTTTCACCTTTTGTTTCATTTTACATAGTGTATCTAGGTGTAAATAATGAAAGATTTACATAGGAAATTAGAATATAAAAATTCTCCTTATTGCATTCATCAGGAACTGTTCAACAGTGATCACAAAAAAGGAAGCTTATAAATGTATATCAGCTGTTTGAAAGTAACTGAGCCAAGAAAATCCACACTATGTCAGTACTGGTTGTACATCAGCATCTCTATCATATACATTCATGGCAGCCTCATTATAAATCTGTCAATTATGGCCCTTTTTTATGTAAGGCATCTGAATGTATGTACACTGTTATTGGACATTCACCATAATGCACGTTATCGCACATAAAAGTGCCATAGCTCCTAATTACCATGTAATAAGGAGCAGAATTTACATACTTATTATTTCAATTTCAATAAACATGGGCCTGGAGTTTCCTTTGCATTTGTGCCCAGAGAGACATACTGCCTAGGTGCAAACCAATGGGAATTTTGGGTGTAAGTAAATCGCTTGCGATTGCAAGAAACCCAAGTCTCGATCTTTTACCTCCGTCCATCAGACCCTTCATCTAAAAAAAGCTGTGCACACCCCAACTCTCAAATGTGAGCAACTGTTCTCAATTTGGCTGGGTTTCTTCACATTGCAACCAGATTTTCAGTCACACCAGGAAGGAAAGTCCTTTTTCTGATCCATTAATTGTAGTTTTATGAGAATTTTAAAAAGTTTATCCTCGCTGAGTCCTGCTCTGTATATTTCCTTTCTTTGAATGGATTTGTATGGTATCAGTATAAGTCACATTTCAAAATGGGAAAGCTTCCTGGATTGCAGGTTTTTAAGCATGCTGTCCCTGATGTGCATGAATAAGTTAAATAAGTGAAACTTACACTTTCATACTTCAAGAAGAAATATATGGTGTGAGTTAGTTTCCTTGTGCCAGGATTGTTTCTGCCGATTTATGCCCATTTTAAGATCGGATATATTCAAATGAGATTAGGAGGGTACTTGAGCATAAGTAACATTGACAAAATGGACACACCTTCAGGTGTATTTCTGGGTCTAACTTCCACCCAAGTAGGAAACTACAGGCCATGCAGTATAAAGCCATAATTAAGATTTTTAGAATGTAAATATTAACCCTTTTTCCCCTTTATGTGATAATATATGTGACCATGGCAGGTTTTCTGAACCTCTGTTTTGCTTTCCTGCGTTCTCTTTCTCAGCCCTTTTCAATTATTTTGGTGAGCAATTGTCACTCTAGTTTCCAAATGTATATTTATTGAAAACAAAAAGAAGTTTCATGTATAAAAGAATTTGGAGCGCCACAAGTGGATGCAAGTTGCATGGGTGGCTTGTAACTGAGTCACGCAACTCAGAAGGTTTTTGGTTCTACTCCCTGTCTGTGTTGAATTAGGTCTTAGCGGGAGTGACAGCAGAGGCATTGCAATTGGCCTCAGCACCCTAGAAAGGAAAATTGGCAATGGATTGCTATCATCTAGCCACCTCTGCTGAAAAGTGTCAGGTGAAGACAGAGTCAAGCTCATTTGTAATGCGTACCATGGTTGGGTTGCCTGCAAAATTCCCTATTATTCAACATGAAGAATAGCCAGAAAGAAGCAGACATCCATGGAACTGTACCACAGGAGGGAGTCAGCATCATTAGGAGAGGATAAAAGAGAGAAAACTGTGATTTTAAAACTGTTTCAATCTCATCTTCCTCCTTGATTTATTTGGTATCAGAGTAGATTGAACTCAATGGGAAATGCCAAGGAGCATATTGTTAATCTGAATGATTCAAGGGTTATACTAATTATGTATATGTGCATGTTGGTTTATTTACCTATATGTATGTGCTGGAAAGAAGTACAGGAAATTCCAGCAAAAACTAAAGTTCTGCTTCATTGATCTATTGCGTTGTCAAATAGTTATAATTGTAACCTGTATTCTACAACTTGCAAAGCTTGAACCAAATTGTCATTATTACTCTCGAGCTTTGTGGGGTGATCTAACTCAGCTAAAACTCTGTCAAGGAGAAGGTTGTCAAGGACACCATTTATTTTAAAGCCTTCCAAACATTTTTTTTATTACATTATAAGTGGTCTAACTTTGCAAACTTGGTAGATGACTTTGTTAAGGATATTTATGTGTAAAAGCCTGCTCGGGTCTGGAAAAAAAACCTGACCTGAACCCAACAGAACCACATCGGACCCGAGCCCGAGTCCTTCCATTTTTTACCCACGCCCAACACGACCTGCGCCTGACCCGACCTGCGCCTGACCCGACCCGAGCCCCACCGACCACCGGATTGTTCACTTTCTTTAGTTGATGGCATTCGTTTTACATCCATAGTGCACTACTGTACTTACCACTTTTGGATGGATGGAATGGAAGGAAGCTGCAGCATGAGCGCGATGACTAATAGAGACGCTCACTGCGTAGACTCAGAGTCTGTGGAGTCCGGATGCACATTTCCCTCCTTGACATCCCGGACTCCCAGCTCAGGCAGGCTTTTCAAATTTTGACGCTTACTTACTCAACTTCCATTTTCCTCCCAGCAGAGCAAAAGGTAGGACTGTGCGTGGCTGACCCGGACCCGGACCCGGCCCAACCCGGACCCGGCCCGACATGAGCCCGAAAGCCAGACCCGGAAGAGCAATCCGACCTGACCCGACCTGAGACTTGTCGTCGGGTCCCGTTGGGTTTGGGTTGGGTAGCAGGCCTTTATTTGTGTGTCACACTAGGTAGGCTCGTAGCTATGCTGAAGAAAAATTGAATACTTTTAAAACCATCTTAATGCAGAAGAAAGCCTGCCTGTCCCTAGGGTTTAACGAAGAGCACATGCTAAAACAAAACCTAATTTGTAAATGTTCATGGTCAAAGACAAATTAGACTAAAGCAGAAGTATTTTTACAAGTTTAAGGAAAATATCTCTCAAGAGAGCAGGAGCTGAATTCGACTGAGGGCAATGAAAGTTGCATCCAAAGCAGCCAAAAGGACAATAAAGATCAGTAGACAGGTGTGGTGGTGATGAAAAACCCTTTTTCAGTTATGTTAAGAGTCAGTGAGCAATTAAGGACTTGGGATCGCTTAAATCTGCATGCAAGAGCAGTACATGTGTTTTCATGTGGATTTAAAAGGCACTACTGGAAGAAGAGTAAGGGAGTTCTATTTTTGCCCTGACCAACAGTAATCCTTCAACAAACACCACTAAAACAGATTGTCTGATTATTACCATATTGTTTGTTGTGGGAATTTGCTGTGCACAAATTGGCTGCTGTGATTCCCTACACTATAACAATGACTGTACCTGGTTGGAGTGAAGCACTTTGGACATTATGAGATCTTCATAGGTGCTTATGTAAGGAGCTGAACAGAATTCCTTCCCACTCCATATGAGAAATCATATTTCTCAACAGTGATCTTAAGGCTGCTGCCAAAATGAAGTAAACTGTGCTTTCAATTCTACCCCAAAAAAAGAGTTGAGCTTTCTGTTGCCCAAAGGGTAAAGGCATGGATAGTGTAGCACTAAGCCATACAGACAAGAGGTCACAAATCCAACTTCTTTATTTATTTATTTAGAGATACAGACACTGAAACAGGCCCTTCGGCCCACCGAGTCTGTGCCGACCAACAACCACCCATTTATACTAACCCTACACTACTCCATATTCTCTACCACATCCCCATCATTCTCCTACCACCTACCTACACTAGGGGCAATTTACAATGGCCAATTTACCTATCAACCTGCAAGTCTTTTGGGGGTGGGAAGAAACAGGAGCACCCGGCGGAAACCCGCGCGATCACAGGGAGAACTTGCAAACTCCACACAGGCAGTACCCCAGAATCGAACCCAGGTCGCTGGAGCCGTGAGGCTGTGGTGCTAACCACTGCGTCACTGTGCCACCCTGGTCTGTTCTCAGTTAGCTGAACTCAGCAGTTAGAGGATCACAACTGGCCTCAGCATAGTTAGGCTAGAGAGGAAAAATCAGCCATGTTTTCTGCTCCTGTCGAGTTATTGTAGTTGGAAAATGCACGTGTGTGGACTTCAGATGAGTCCAGCCATGGTACCCTTCATAATTAAGCAGCTTGCTGATATTCTTAATCTAGGTCATATAAGAAAACTAGCCTTGCTTGGATGAGATACTGAAGGGTGGTTTGGAGGAACCATATCCCAGGATGAAGCAGCACCTTGGGGAGGGGAAGGGAGGAGAGAAATCTGGTTAAAAATCACAAGCTTGTGTATGATCCAGATTAAATGCACATCGGGGGCTGAATTTTACTGGCCCCTTGACGCCGCAAAGGGCCCGCCGCATATTACCGGCGGCGGTGGGATGTCGGTGCAGCACCCCCCCCCCCTCCACACAGCGGCGGCACCGCAATTAGCATATGGTAAACGGTGCTTATCTTTGCTGATTATGCAGCCCACCGCCCTTCCACTGACACTTCCTGATTTTTCGCTGAACGGGCCGCCGTCACGTGCCGTCCCGTTCACGATTTGAAAAGCTGGCGGGTTGTCAGAGGCAGAAGCTGTCGCCAGCAAAGGTAAGTTCTGTTTTCAGGGGTCTCACTCTGCATTCTTAAAGGGAGGAGGGAGGGAGGGATACACAGGGGTCTCATTCTATATTCTTAAATGGAAGAAGTCTGGGATTGCTGGTGGGAAAGCTCTGCTGCCATGATGGGAGGTACTGTGTATCATCCCTCCGTTAACAATGTACGCTCTGTGTTTGTTCATGGTTGGGAGGGAGCAATGGCACACTAGACACCCTGTGTGTGGGGAGGGTGCCAGAAAAGGCAGGAACATTAAGGTTATATGGATGGTGAGGGTAATCGATTCAGCTGGTAGGATCTTGATGTGGTCATGCTGTTCCACTCTGAGTGTTGGCCAAGGTAGGCAATGCCATGGGATGCCACATAGTTGATCCAGAAAAGCAGCTGATGTGCCCATCATCACCAATCCCTGCCCTGTTAAGAACCTTCGAATACATGAAGTGTTCAACTTTATTTATCACATGGAAATAGGTATGGCTTATCCTACATTGTGTGATGCCCTGCTCGTGAGGATCTGCATGCGCCAGAGGCAATACCGACAGGCAGGTGTGATCCACGTAGAGGCCCCTGGTCGTGAGCAGCAGCCCCCATGGGGAGCTCGCCATTACGGTTGCCGTGCATCTACAGGCCCCACATGACATGCCACCGTGTCAGAGTGTCAGTGTCAGAGGCAATTGCGCATGTAGAGAGGGTGGTGACACGTCTCTGTGCCCTGCTCAAGGATGACCTGCAGCCCATGGGCTCCGGTGGACATCCCATGCCTTTTGTCCTCATAGTGGCAGTGGTTTCAAGCCTGACACCTATGCACCTTTTTAGGGGCCCAACAGAGACCTTTGTGGGGTCACACAGTCAGCAGCACGCCGCTGCATCAGGGAGGTTACCAATGCCCTGCACCGGAGGGCCAGTGAATATGTCCACTTCAGGACGGACTCTCATAGCCAGGCCCCGAGGGCCATTGGTTCTGGCACCATTGCCAGAGACCATAGGTTGTAATGTTCATAGACTGCACTCATGTGGCCATCAGGCCTCCTGCCAGGCTACCACCTGCAGACGTCACCATTAAAGGAGACCTCTCAATCTAGGTGAAGCTAGTATGTGATCACCGCAGATGCTTTCAGCGCATGTGTGACCGCTTCTCAGGCAGCTGCCATGACACCTGGGTCTTGCGCCAGCCCCAGCTGCCACCGCTCAACTGGCTCAGATGCAGGTGTGGCTTCTTGCAGACATCGCTCCCGACACCAATGAGAGACCCCACCACTGCTGTAGAGGAGAGATACAATGCCAGCCACTGAGCTACATGAGCCACCAATGAGCAGGAGATCGGCATGCTGAAAGAGTGCCTCCAATGCCTGGATGGATAGAGTGATGCCCTGCACTACGGGCCTAAAAGGCCAGCTCCTTTCTTTGCTGCTCTGCACAACTACGCACCCAATTGGGGAAGGCCTGGCATGATGAGGAGAGGCATCAACAGGATTCCTCCTCGGACTATGAGGACGCTGATGGCCTACAACATGAAAGACGCATGGGAGGCCAGATGGTACCCAGGCATTGCACGCAGGGCTAGCAGTGAGCTAGGGATGTATGGAAATGGCTTATCAGACAAAGGCTTTCTGCACCAAGGAACCGACATGAGCTCTGCAAGCCACACATCAGCCTCGCTCACTTGCCTGTGCACCAGTCCACATCATAGAGAGTTATAGAGTCATAGAGTTATACAGCACAGAAACAGGCCCTTTGGCCCATTGAGTCTGTGCTGGCCATCAAGCACCTATCTATTCTAATCTCATTTTCCAGCACTTGGCCCGTAGCCTTGTATGCTATGGCGTTTCAAGTACTCATCTAAATACTTCTTAAATGTTGTGAGGGTTCCTGCCTCTACCACCCCTTCAGGTAGTGTATTCCAGATTCCAACCACCCTCTGGGTGAAATTTTTTTTCCTCAAATCCCCTCTAAACCTCCTGCCCCTTACCTTAAATCTATGCCCCCTGGTTATTGACCTCTCCGCTAAGGGAAAAAGTTTTTTCCTATCTATCCTATCAATGCCTCTCATCATTTTGTATACCTCAATCATGTCCTCCGTCAACCTTCTCGGTTCTAAGGAAAACAACCCTAGCTTATCCAGTCTCTCTTCATAGCTGAAATGCTCCAGCCCAGGCAACATCCTGGCGAATCTCCTCTGCACCCTCTCCAGTGCAATCGCATCTTTCCTATAGTGTGGTGCCCAGAACTGTACACAGTACTCCAGCTGTAGCCTAACTAGCGTTTTATACAGCTCCATCATAACCTCCCTGCTCTTATATTCTATGCCTCGGCTAATAAAGGCAAGTATCCCATATACCTTCCTAACCACCTTATCTACCTGTGCTGCTGCCTTCAGTGATCTATGGACAAGTACACCAAGGTCCCTCTGACCCTTTGTAATTCCTAGGATCCTACCATCCATTCTATATTCCCTTGCCTTGTTAGTCCTCCCAAAATGCATCACCTCACACTTCTCAGGATTAAATTCCATTTGCCACTGCTCCGCTCATCTTACCAGCCCATCTATATCGTCCTGTAATCTAAGGCTTTCCTCCTCACTATTTACACCATCAATTTTCGTGTCATCTGTGAACTTTCTGTTCATACCTCCTATATTCATGTCTAAGTCATTAACGTACACCACAAACAGCAAGGGTCCCAGCACCGATCCCTGTGGTACATCACTGGTCAAAGGCTTCCACTCGCAAAAACAACCCTCAACCATTACCCTCTGCCTCCTGCCACTGAGCCAATTTTGGATCCAATTTGCCAAATTGCCCTGGATCCCATGGGCTCTTACCTTCTTAATTAATCTCCCATGCAGGACCTTATCAAACGCCTTACTGAAGTCCATGTGGACTACATCAACTGCTTTACGTTCATCTATACATCTAGTCACCTCCTCGAAAAATTCAATCAAGTTTGTTAGACATGACCTCCTCCTGACAAAGCCATGCTGACTATACCTGATTAATCCCTGCCTTTCCAAATGGAGATTAATCCTGTCCCTCAGAATTTTTTCCAATAGTTTCCCTACCACTGAGTTTGACTCACTGGTCTGTAATTACCTGGTTTATCCCTGCTACCCTTCTTGAATAATGGTACCACACTCACTGTCCTCCAGTCCTCTGGTACTTCTCCTGTGGCCAGAGAGGATTTGAAAATTTGTGTCAGAATTCCTGCTACCCTTCTTGAATAATGGTACCACACTCACTGTCCTCCAGTCCTCTGGTACTTCTCCTGTGGCCAGAGAGGATTTGAAAATTTGTGTCAGAATTCCTGCTATCTCCTCCCCTGCCTCACATAACAGCCTGGGATACATCTCATCTGGGCCTGGGGATTTATCCACTTTTAAGCCCGCTAAAACAGCTAATACTTCCTCCCTTTCAGTGCTAATTTGTTCAAGTAAATCACAATCCCCCTCCCCGATCTCTACACCTGCATCGTCCTTCTCCATAGTGAACCCAGATGAAAAGTAATTATTTAAAACTTCACTTATGTCCTCTGGCTCCACACACACATTACCACTTTGGTCCCTAATGGGCCCTACTCTTTCCCTCGTTATCCTCTTGCCCTTAATCTACTTATAAAACACCTTGGGATTTTCCTTTATCTTGCCCGCCAGGGTTTTTTCATGACCCCTCTTCGCTCTCCCATTTACTTTTTTAAGTACCCTCCTACACTTTCTATATTCCTCTAGGGCCTCCGCTGTTTTCAGCACTCTGAATCCGCCATAGCCTCCTTTGTTTTCCTTATCCAATCCTCTATATCCCTTGACATCCAGGGTTCCCTTTACAGGAACATGTTGGCCCTGAACTCTCACTATTCCCTTTTTGAATGACTCCCACTGGTCTGATGTAGTCTTTTCTACAAGTAGCTGCTCCCAGTCCACTTTGGCCAGATCCTGTTTTATCATATTGAAATCAGCCTTCCCCCAATTCAGTACTTTTATTTCCAGTCCATCTTTGTCCTTTTCCATAACTACCTTAAATCTTACAGAGTTATGCTCACTATCCCCAAAATTCTCCCCCATTGACACATCGCTTGTCCAGCTTCATTCTCTCGGATTAGGTCCAGTACTGCCCCTTCTTTTGTAGGACTATCTACGTGCTGGCTAAAAAAGCTCTCCTGTATACACTTTAAGTATTCCGCCCCCTTTAAGCCTTTTGCACTAAGACTATCCCAGTTGATATTGGGGAAGTTGAAATCCCCTAATATTATTACCCTATTATTTTTACACCTCTCTGAGATTTGCCTACATATCTGCTCCGCTATCTCTCCCTGACTGTTTGGAGGCCTGTAGTACACTCCCAGCCAAGTGATTGCCCCCTTTTTGTTTTTAAGTTCTACCCATATGGCCTCATTTGAAGAACCTTCTAATATATCATCCCTCCTTACTGCAGTAATTGATTCCTTTATCAACAGTCCAATGCCATTTCCTCTTTTACACCCTCCCCTGTCACGCCTGAAGATTCTGTACCCTGGAATATTGAGCTGCCAGTCCTGCCCTTCCCTCAACCATGTCTCTGTGATAGCAATAATATCATATTCATTTGTGTTAATCAATGCCCTCAATTCATCTGCCTTACTTGTAAGACTCCTTGTGTTAAAATAGATGCAATCCAGCCGTGCATTTTTCACTTGTGCCTTAACAGGTCTGTATTTGCTCTGCCTTTGAGACTAACTCAATTTCTCTTCTATATTTGACTGTGCATCACCCCCTACTGTACCTCCACTCTGTATCCCATCCCCCTGCCAAATTAGTTTACCCCCCCCCTCCCCACCCCCACCCCCAACAGCACTAGCAAACCTCCCAGCAAGGATGTTGGTCCCGTTCTGGTTCAGGTGCAACCAGTCCAACTTGTACCGGTCCCAACTTTGCCAGAAACAGACCCAGTGATCCAGGAAACTAAAGCCCTCCCTCTTGCACATCTGCAGATCCCTGTGAAAACCATTAGAGGCAGCAGCTGACTGAGCCAATGTCCATGTCACTGCATCTGTGGAGACGCTCATGAGTAATGGTGGTATGGCAATGATGTTATTGCATACGTTGGCTCTCCTGAAAGGCCAACGGTGCAAAGGGATGTGACATTGGCGCTACATGCTGGCACACATCACTCGCACTGAGAACAGGACACATGTTGGTGAGGAACACTTAGTGAAAGACGTATTTGCATTGCTGTGACACCCATGCATTCCCATTTATGTCAGTGTGTTCTCTATAAACCTCTGTAATACCTTAATGGTCTATTTAAGTCCACGTCCTGGAATGTGCAAATGTACGATTATTCACCCAGGTGCGGCATGCCTACAGGAAGGAATGTTACACTTGAGTGGGAGAAGAGGATCACAACTTCACAGGACACTGGGACACATGAGGGTAAGTATGTGGTGGCAAAGTAGGAAGTGCTGGGGTCACTCAGCAGGTCGGGCAGCATCTGTGGAGAGAGAAGCAGAGTTAACTTTCAGGTCTGTGAACTTGGATTTCTGCAGCACTTTCTGCTTTGCTGCCAGTTTGACAGCAGCCCCATTCTTCAGCAACCAGGTAAGTATTTCTTTGACAGCTGTCAGGAAGCAGGTGCTGGGGTGCTTAAAATAGGACCTCAGAACCTGCTGCACAACTGTCAAAAACTCTCGCTGCGTCACATGTCGCACCTCTCCACATGTAATATGGTGGTGGGGGGGGGGTGGTGGGCGGCGTGCGGCATCTATGGAAATGACCACTTGGGGAAAACGGTCCCTCTTGAGATGTAGTAAATATTAAATGCGGGCACTCCGCTGAGTTAACAGGGCATCACTGCGCAGCACGGCACCCAAATAAAATTCAGCTCCAGATCTCAAGAGGGACCGGTTTCCCCAAGTGCAGAGGTCAATTACCAGGGGGCACAGATTTAAGGTGATTGGTAGAAGGATTAAAGGGGACATGAGGAAAAACTTTTTCACCCAGAGGATGGTGGGTGTCTGAAATTCACTGCCAGGAATGGTGGTGGAGTCAGAAACCCTCAACTCTTTTAAAAGGTACCTGGACATGCACCTGAAGTGCTGTAACCTGAAAGACTATGGACCAGGTGCTGGAAAGTGGAATTAGATTGGGCAGCTAGTTTTGTCAGCCGGCGCAGACACGATGGGCTGAATGGCCTCCTTCTGTGCCATAATTTTTCTCTGGTTCTATGGTTCTGAGAGAAGCACCACAGTTCCAATAAAGAAAGCAGGTCCGTGCCTCACTGAGCATTTTTTATTTAACATACTTGACACTGTTTTCCACTTGCAAAGGACTCTGCTCACTTGCAGCCTAATTGCAGTTTGAAGACATCCCCAACTGAGGGTAGTCACGGTTTAGCTTATCTCACACCAAATAAGGACTCTTAACTTTTGCACGTGTAGAGCAGTACTGGTAGCTGGGTTGTGGAGAAGTCTTACTCTCATAAGTCTTGCTTCTCAGTGGCAGCTATCTGTATAAAAGTACAACTCTTAAAACAGAAACATGGGACTAATGCAAGGTAATAATGGATAGAAAATAAATCCCAAATTATTGGAGGATTTCATTGAATTATGAATATGATTGCAGTTTTGTTACGTGACCTCCTCCCCATTAGGAGCTTTAAAAAGTTTCCACATATTCATTTTGCACTTAAATTCTTGAAAGAGAGGAAGTCATCACGTCCTCTGTCTGGGTCAAACTCAGGTCTAAGAGGTGAAAAGGACACTGCAACACATTGCTCCACCCAGTTCCTTATTAGAGAGAAGTGCTATCAGTTTTATCTGGGTTGGATGAAGAGGTGCAAAGAAAGTTGTTCCAAAACAATCTGCTGAATTACACAGAATTGATGATATACATCGCGGCGGCCTACAGAAAAATTGCTACTAATCGCTCGATAAGATTAAACATGCACCCAGTTTGTCAAGGCAGCTGATGATAATTAAAGATAACATTGAGTAGATCAAATTATTCTGGCAGTTACTAAAACCTACATACAGACCAATAAAGAGTACTAGCTTTAGATGAAACACAGACCATTGTAGTATTTCAGCCTTACATCATTAATGAAACCACATGCCTTCTGTTGGGGCTGACATGGTAAACAATGCAGAGGGGAATTCAGAAATCAGAACCACTCTCCAGAAATTCTACAGTAAAGCATAGAGGAGCCTTGATGCAGAGAAAAGAGCAATATTGCAAATACTAACAAAGATCAGATACCCAATATGGAATGTAGTCCAAGACTGTAAACATTAACTCTCCCAGAATTCTATCAACATTTTCACATCAAAATAAAAAAAAAGTCAGAATTGTTTTCGTTTTGTAAGTTTCTTACATTTCTATAATTCATATTTCTATCCATCAAAGAATCAATCTAGAAATAGCAAGATAGAGTATGTCAGTAGATAATTAAACGGACAATAGTGTAGAGGTAATGTTACTGGACTACTAATACAGAGGCATGGACTAATGCTCGAGAGACACAGGTTTAAATCCCACTGCGGCAGATGGTGGCATTCAAATTCAATGAATTAATAAAATATGGAATAAAAAGCTAATCTCAGCAATGTTCTCCTCACTAACATCTAGGGACTTGTGCCAAAATTGGGAAAGCTGTCCCACAAACTACACAGTCTGTCATAGTCATATTCACTCAATCACACTTTACAACCGATGTTGCAGATTCCTCCATCACCATCCCTGGGTAAGTCCTGACCCACCAGAGGTAAACATTGACTCCAGACCCCATGAAATCTCAAGGCAACAGGTCAAACATGAATTAGGAAGCCTCCTGCTGATTACCACCTACTGCCCTCCCTCAGCTGATGAATCAATACGCCTCCATGTTGAACGCCACTTGGAAGAACTAGTATTAATAAAGAGGTAGTACCGAAACATTACTAGATTAAAGGTTGATAAATCCACTGGACAAGATGAGCTATATCTCAGAGTGTTGAAAGAGGTGGCTATAGAGATAATGGATGCATTGGTGGTTATCTTTCAAAATTCTATAGATTCTGGAAAGGTTCCTGCAGACTAGAAAGTAGCAAATGTAACCCCACCAATTCAGAAGGGCGAGAGAGAGAAAATGGAGAACTACAGAACTGTTAGCTTGATGTCAGTAGTAGGAAAAATGTTAGAATCTATTGTAAAGAATGTGATAACTGGACACTTAGAAAATAATGATACGATTGGGCAGAGTCAACATGGATTTATGAAAGGGAAATCACGTTTGACAAAACTGTTGGAGTTTTTTGAGAATGTTTTGAGAATCAGTGGATGTGGTGTATCTGGATTTTCAGAAGGCTTTTGATAAGGTCCCACACAGGAGGGCTGTAAACAAAATTAGAGCACATGGGATTGGGGGTAATATTCTGCTATGGATTAAGAATTGGTTAACAGACAGAAATAAACGGGTCATTCTCAGGATGGCAGGCTGTTACTAGTGGGGTATCCTTGTGGCCAGTGGATCAGTGCTAGCGCCACAACTGTTCACAATCTATATAAATGATTTGGATGTGGAGACCAAATGAAATATTTCCAAATTAGCTGATTTTTATTCATTCATGGGGTGTGGGCATTTAAGGTAAGGGGCAGGAGGTTTAGAGGGGATTTGAGGAAAAATGTTTTCACTCAGAGGGTGGTTGGAATCTGGAACACTGCCTGAAGGGGTGGTAGAGGCAGGAACCCTCACAACATTTAAGAAGTATTTAGATGAACACTTGAAATGCCATAGCATACAAGGCTACGGGCCAAGTGCTGGAAAATGGGATTTGGATAGTTAGGTGCTTGACAGCCGGCACAGACACGATCGGCCGAAGGGCCTGTTTCTGTGCTGTATAACTCTATGACTCTATTGTTGGCTAGGCCAGCATTTGTTGCCCATCCCTCATTGCCCTTCAGAAGGTGGTGGTGTGCTGCCTTCTTGAACCGCTGTAGTCCATGTGGTGTAGGTACACTCACAGTGCTATTAGGGAGGGAGTTCCAGGACTTTGACCCAGCGACAGTGAAGGAACAGCAATATATTTCTAAGTCAGGATGGTGTGTGGCTTGGAGGGGAACTTGCAGGTGGTGGTGTTTCCAGGCTGTCCTTGTCCTTCTAAGTGGTAGAGGTTGCAGGTTTGGAAGTTGCTGTCGAAGAAGCCTGGGTGAGTTGCTGCAATGCATCTTGTAGATGGTACATACTGCTGCCACTGTGGGTCAGTGGTGGATGGAGTGAATGTTGAAGGTGGTGGATGGGGTGCCATTCAAACGGGCTGCTTTGTCCTGGATGGTGTATCTGTGTTCGTGCCTGCTTGGTAGATGGTAGCTTCAAAATTGGAAGGTTTTGTGTTGAAGGCCCATGCCAAGGCTTGAGCACATAATCTAGGCTGATACTTCAGTGCTATTTTGAGAGAATGCTGCATTATGTAGTAACATTAAACCAAGGTCCTGCTTGCCTGTCCCAGTGGATTTTAAAGAGCAGGGATCTCCCCCCGCTGTCACAACCAACATTCCTCCTTCAACCATCACCACCAATAATAGGTTACTGGTCTTTTGTCTCATTGTTGTTGTGGACCTTCTAGTCTATATGACTTGATATTACATCAGGCAATGCTGTTACCCATTATGATGACACAAAACTAGGTGGGAATGTAAAATGTGAGGAAGATGCAAGGAAGCTTCAAAGGGACTTGGACAGGCTAAATGAATGGGCAAGAGCATGGCAGTTGAATTATAATGTGAATAAGTGTGATGTTATCCACTTTGGTAGAAAAAACAGAAAGTTAAGAGTATTCCTTAAATGGTGAGAGGTTAGGAAGTGTTGATGTTCAAAGGGACCTGGATGTCCTTGTTCATGAGTCACTAAAAGCTAGCATGCAGGTGCAGCAAGCAATTAGGAAAACAAATGGTATGTTAGCCTTCCTCGCAAGGGGATGTGAGTACAGGAGTAAAGAAGTCTTGCTGCAATTGTATAGAGCCTTGGTGAGATGGCACCTGGGGTCTTGTGTACAGTTTTCGTCTTCTTATCTAAGGAAGGATATACTAGCCACAGAGGGAGTGCAACGGAGGTTCACCAGACTAATCCCTGGGATGGCGGGATTGTTTTATGAGGAGAGATTGCAGAAACTGGGCCTGTATTCTCTAGAATTTTGTAGAATGAGAGGTGATCTCATTGAAATTTACAAATTTCTTACAGGGCGTGACAGGGTGGATGTAGATAGGATGTTTCCCCTGGCTGGTACATCTAGAACCAAGGGACATAGTCTCAGAATAAGGGGTAGGCCATTTAAGACTGAGATGAGGAGGAATTTCTTCACTCAGAGGGTGCTGAATCTTTGGAATTCTCCACCGCAGAGGGCTGTGCAAGCTCAATCATTGAACCTGTTCAAGACAGAAATCAATAGACTTCTGGATACTAATGACATGAAGGGATATGGGGATAGTGCAGGAAAGTAGCATTGAGGTAGATGACCAGCTATGATCTAACTGAACGGTGGAGCAGGCTTGATGGGCTGAATGGCCGACCCCTGCGTTCCTATGTTCCTTCCTATGCTCCTAAGCAGTGAGGGTAGCAAAGGCAGTGAATATACTCTGGGTGGGGGATTTCAATGTCCATCACCAAGAGTGGCTTGGTAGCACCACTACTAGCTGAGTCATGAAGGACATTTCTGCCAGACTGAGCCTGCAAGAGAACCAACAAGAGGGAAAAACCTCCTTGACCTTGTCCTCACCAATATACCTTTCGCAGATGCATCTGTCCATGACAGTACTGGAAGGAGCGACCACCACACAGTCCTTGTGGAAACAAAGTCTCATCCTCACGTTGAGGATACCCTCCATCATGTTGTGTGGCACTACCACCATGCTTAAATGGGATAAATTCAGAACAGATCTCACAGCTTAAAACTGGGCATGCATGAGGCACAATGGATCATCATCAGCAGCAGTATTGTATTCTATCATAATCTGTAACCTCGGCCTGGCATTTCCCTCACTCTACCATCACCATCAAGGCAGGGGATCAACCTTGGTTCAATGAAGAGTGCAGGAGGGCTTGCCTGAAGCAGCACCAGGCATATCTAAAAATGAGATGCCAACCTGGTGAAGCTACAACACAGGACTACATACATGCTAAACAGTGGAAGCAGCGTGCAATAGAGAGAGAAAAGTGATTCCACAATCAACGGATCAGATCAAAGCTCTACAGTCCTGCCACATCCAGTTGTGAATGGTGGTGGATAATTAAACAACCAACTGGAGGAGGAGGCTCCACACATATCCTCATCCTCAATGATGGGGGAGCCCCACACGCCAGTGTAAAAGACAAGGCTGAAGCATTTGCAGCCACCTTCAGCCAGAAGTGCCGAGTGTGTGATTCACCTTGGCCTCCTCCTGAAGTCCCCAGCATCACAGATACTGGTTTTCAGACAATTCAATTCACTCCACATTATATCAATTAATTAAAACCTGGAATTGAAAGCTAGTCTCCGTAATAATGCCATGAAACTATTATCGATTGTCACCACAGACCCATCTGGTTCATTAATGTCCTTTAGGGAAGGAAATCTGCTGCCTTACCCTGGTCTGGCCTACATGTGACTCCAGACCCACAGCAATGTGGTTGACTTTTAACTGCCCTCTCTAATGGCCTAGCAAGTCAATCAGTTCAGGGGCAATTAGAGATGGGCAACAAATGTTGGCCTGCCTGTGGTGCTCACATCCCAAGAAAGAATAAAACAAACTCCATCAGATTATATTCTAGGTGGTGAAGATGAACAGTTACCCTCACTGCTGAACTAGTTCTCAAACCATTGAATCAACTATGTCATGAAACTTAAGCATTCCTATTAGCCTCACATGAGCAGCTTTGTCAAATACTATTTGAAAGATCCAAATAAAATGCATCTACTGAATCAGCCTTGCCTACCACTTTAGCTATCCCTTCAACAAATTACCGTAGGTTTATAAGACATGACCTTTTCCTTCTGGAACCATGCTGTTCACTGCCAGGAACCTATGGGACTCTTCAGCCAAAACTCCTACAACGGTAACTTTTATCTTTCGATTTCTGATTATAAAAAACTCTTTGAAACTGATTCCCCGAAGCCCAGTATTTTATTATTTTAACCACATCATAAAACATGAGCTGATTGATCACTTTGATTTATTGCAGATTATTCCCTATTATTGGCTCACTGAGACTATAAATTGATGTCAGCATTAAACATTACATTGGTGGAAATTCTGTGTTACAGGCCACCATATTGTTTTACCTTATTCCTGCCTACTGTTGGACTGTCAGCTAATTGCTATAGCAAATGCACGCTGTGCATTACCTTGAAATGCTAGCTAATTCCTGGATGACTGTGCTGTCAAGGAGGTTTTGCACAAGATTCCAATCTGCACAGATCGCACAAATAATGAGCTAACTCTTGCCATACGAAATGGACATTATAGTTGAAGCAGGCTCTCCCATGTCAGGACCCAGTAGGGAACTGCTGAAACTTCACACTGTGCAGAATGGAAGCTCATCACAGTTGCAATTGCTTTCAGTGCTCGCCTGTCATTTGATCTCGTGGGAAAGATGAGCAGGGGGCAGAGAAAGGCTGCCAGACATGTCATTTGGCATCAAAGATATACTGTTCAGACTTGCCACAATGCCAGGGATAGCTAGCCAACAATAACCAGAGTTTGAGTATTGCTGAAAACAGAGACATTTTGTTGAAGCTTTTCACCTTGCACTTATCAGGACAATTTGCAAGAATACCAATGTAAGGGAAAGCAACAAATTTATACTGTACGAGAAGAGAGTGCTGATGAATGCACCAGTTTATGGTGACTGACAGTTAACTGCCAATCTTTGTTTGAAATTTAAACCAGGCAGCTTGACTCTGATTGGTTGAGGCCAAAGTCAAGTTGCCTGGTTTAAATTTCAAACAAAGCTGGGCAGTTAACTGTCAGCCACCATAAACTGATGCATTCTCTATGGCAACGCCTCTACCAATCAGAGTCTACTTGCCAACCAATCAGCACTGTCTTCTCATACAGTATAAATTTGTTGCTTTCCCTTACATTGGTATTCTTGCAAATTGTCCTGATGAGTGCAAGACAAACAGCTTCAACAAAATGTCTCTTTTTTCAGCAAACTCAAGTTCAATACTACAAACAACTATTAATAACCAGAGTATTGCAATTGAAGGCTTAGGTTTAGCAGGAAGACAGCTGTGTCATCTGCTTGAACACATGGATGGCTTGCCAGTGGCTATCAAAGTGATTATTTTTATGCATCAGCTGCCTTCCAGCTAGTGTAGGGGCTACTATCAGTATACAGATATTAGTAGCCAACTTGCTACTCACAAGTGCATTAAAAAGATGGCAAATGTTTTCTTCAGAAAGATCCAGTAACTTTATCTTTTTTTTTACTGACCAGCAACAGTAATATGGCAGGATTGCCCAATTCTACTGGACTTCTGTCTTTCCAAAATGACAGGGATTGATGATAGTACACATTTTATCTTCTGTGCCCATGACCACAATGAAATGGTATATCTGAACAGGCAGGGGTTCTCCTTTCTCAATGTGAAGCTTGACCCAGCATTGAAGGATGTGCCTTCAGCTCCCTGGGCCCTAAGTTCTAGAATTCCCACCCTAAACCTCTCCACTCTCTACCTCTCGCTCCTCCTTTAATATGCTCCTTCATACCTACCTATTTAACCAAGCAGTTGGTCACCTCTCCTAATATCTGTTTAGGTGACTTGATGCCACATTTTATTTGATATCGCTTCTGTGATGTGGCTTCAGACATTTTAACATGTTAAAGGCGCTATATAAATGCAAGTTATTGATGTTTGTCATGCAGGTTAATGACCATTTCCCAGATAGCATCCATTATTCTTTAATTTTTCATCAATTATCTGTGTCAGTTCCTTTGAAGGCAAAGGAAAACTGAAAGAACAGCTCTTTGGAGTTCAAAGCAACCATCTTCACATTTGGCTAAGGACACCCTTGCAACAGCCACAGATGGAGGCACAGTGAAAATACAACAAGACTCATGTAACCACCAGGATTATGATGGAGTAAACCATTGTTATTTGTGCATGCTCCACAACTTTATATACAGTGACCTAAGCATGGAGGATGAGGACGAAAATCTAAATCAAGGCCAGAGCAGCTGGCTGATACTGACCAGGAGAATGTAGCCTCCAAACACCAGAATGATTGGTGCTCATCTAAAATAATTCAGCTCAGTGCCCATATTGCCTCTTTCAAGAACCCTTCCATCAATATGGGCCAAGGTACCTTCTGAAACATTTTTCGAACTATCTACTGTTGCACTTTTATTTTATTCTATATAAACAGAAATAAATTCTCTGAACACAAAGTTTATATACAGTGTAACCAGGTTGTTTTCTGACTTAGTGTTATGTGTAAATAACGTCAGTCAATTTTACCATGGTACTCAATTCCTCTTAGTGCAGATGTACCATCATTTAACCTATGACTTCTTCTAAGAGAATCCCCTGTGCACTAACTGTATGGTTTTGATGGGATCTGCTTGGGATTCTGATGATCCTGTGCTTCCTTGGCCTGAGATGATGGGATGACTCTGTAACTGACTTAGCCACATCCACTGTTGCTGTGCTTAATTGGTCCTGGCACAGCTACTGTCATTTGCAAAGAGCTGTTGGTTGGGCTGATATGGTTTTGCCCTGACAGATAGCAGTCGTTTCCTGGCATACCTAACACAACACTGTTGTTGGGCATGCACACTGATTTGCAAGGCCCAAGGTCTATGAACCCCTAACTAAAGGTTTTCTCAATCTGATTGCTCAGAATTTGGAAGCTGGAAAAGAGAGTCTCTTGTAGGTTGAAGCCCAAGGCCATTGCAGCAGAAGTCTGATCATTTCTGGGTTACATTCAGTGGGTTTGGCTCTGCTGCAAATTCCCTGGTATGCCATGCACTGCAATGCAAACAACAACTCATTCATGACTACACACACAAATTTGGCTAGTGGACTCTTTTATGCTTTTAACCTGAATTGAAGTATATTTTGTACACTATTTTGTAGGTTATACTCGTGCTGGTACTTGCTATTGAAGGAATGAATGCTTCAGGGTGTTGTGAGATGCTGAATCTTGGATGCTATCTGGGTGTGAGCTGGTCCTTAGGATTCATCTACAGAAACAAAATACAGGTATGTTAGCATGCTGGCTGTAAGGCATCTGTTCAATTAAAGGATGCATAGCTAACAATATGTGCCATGCGAGTCTGGTGGAATGTATGTGTGTGCGTGTGTATTAGTGAGTCAGTGAGTTAATAAATAGTTTTCTATGTGAAGATTATGACTCGCTCTAGAAAGTGCGGCATATATGAAAAGCAGCAAGGCCAAAAATGCTCACATCTAATTCTGTAATTTTGCCTAGATATTTTTAACTAGCTATCAAACAATGTGGAGGTATAATTAATAGCAAGTCGTTTCAACTGAAGACTCCTCAGTGCAGAACCATCAGTAACAAATGAAAAATACGTGAATGGAATAACATTATTTAAAGAATGACAGCATTATTGTATACATCAGTGTTACATCAAAGTGAACAAAATGCAACACCATCCGCATTTATGTCACTCCTTTTTTTATAGGATAACGATCCAAGGTGCTGCACAGAAGCATAATTAGACACGAATTGACACCGAGCCAAAGAAGGTGATATTGGGAGGGGATGACTAAAAATTGGAGCTGCATTCTGGGAGTTGTAGTGCACCAGTGCAATATGCAAAGTGGCACTAGTTCATTACTTAAAGTCCTCTCCTTCAGAGTCAGCTCAAACACACAATGAAAATTGAGATCAACATAACTCAAGCCCTGGACTATGGAGAGGGGACAGAACTGTGCACAGCATTTCTAACATACAATGATTGACTTTATTGGCAAGCGTAATGTTTTTATAGAATTTATTAAATCCCGCATGTGATTTATATGGTTGTTTATTCAGAGGGTAGCAGAAACCAATTTGAAAAAATAAACTGAGCTAATTGATTACTTTGTCACATTGATACCTTAAAAATATGTGAGTAACCTAATTGGTTTGTTTTGTGGAAGTTCCTTATTTCTGATTGGTAGCTTTTTGTGCCTGTCTATATTTCAGCAAATCAGCATCATTAACTTAACAGATACCAATTATTTATGCCAAATTGTAAAGTATGATGTGTGTTTTTTTAATGCTACAGAGAGATGTAAAGTGTTAGATACACATTTAATGTGATGTGGGCTGCCTTGGTAGATTGGTGATTGACTTCATGTGCTATCGCTGACAACAGTCATCAATAATACAGTTCCACCCCATAACCAGTCAAGCTGGAAGAACAGAAACCTGACATTAATGAACTATTAAAAGATGAACACCTTTTCAAACGTTATTAATGAAACTTTCAGATGTTGAAAGACATTTGGAACCTTTGGTCCCAAAACAATCAACTATCCCAGGAGCCTATCTGCTGCAAGCCTTCATATGAACAACAGGCCTGCAGCTGACAGCGTTACTAAAGTTTAAGATGAAACGAAAGAACAGAATACCACAAACTACCCACACACACACACAGAAACACAAAACTAGAGAAACTTTACTTACATTCTCTCTGAAACATTTTTCTGCACAATTCGACAATTAGCAGCATTGTTCTCAGGCAATTTCCTGTCTTGCTTATCTTTCTCATCTCTGGCTATCTCAGTGCTTATATACAGCTGCCTGGTTTCTCATAAATCATAAGTGGATCAACGCTGTTCATTTCTGAGTGACTGGTTCTGTAAGCTCTCCCATCTTTATCATCTCGCTGTCAACAGAACAAAATGCATATTATGTGTGCTTTTAACCCTTTGAAGACTGTGGCATGTCTACAGCTAAATAAAAATACAGAGCAAGATTAACATTTGGAGGTCTATTCTGAGAAAACATCAGTAATAATGAACTAGAAGCTGTGCTCACTATTTGGTGTTTGCAAAGACAAAGCCCAAATGCTAAGGAGAATTAAATTAAGTTTGCAGTTACAGTGGAAATGCAATTATGACCTTTGTGCTCTGACCGAACAACAATGCCAGCATATGCATTTGAGAATTTCAAATACACAGGTCAGTAGCTTGAAACATAGTGCAACATATGTTTGCCTTCAGAACAACAGCTACTGCACTTAAAAATGGTTCATAAAAGCAAAATACTGTGGATGCTGGAAATCTGAAATAAAAACAAAGTGCTGGAAATACTCTGCAGGTCTGGCAGCATCTGTGGAAAGAGAAGCAGAGTTAACATTTCAGGTCAGTGACCTTTCATCAGAACGGTTCCGATGAAAGGTCACTGACCTGAAGTGTAACTCTGTTTCTCTCTCCCCGTACCGGCTGCGGTAGTTCATGGAGGCCTGCCTCCTCACCTTGCCCCACGCTTGGGGAGTGGTGACCCTCA